>NC_088361.1:22945606-22948106 GCF_034508935.2 Berghia stephanieae | reverse complement strand
CTGCTGCTGCTGTTGCTGCTGTTGCTGCTGCTACAACAACAACAACAACCATTACTACGACTACTGCTGTTGCTACCACTTGTTGTTCTTCTTTCTTTGTTTCCTTCTTTATTTCTATCGTTCTTTCTGTTTAATACATTGCTCACACTGCTGTCTCACGCACGCCCACATTAAAGAGCAGGATACAAAACCTATTCATTGTGATTGCATGCATTGTTCTCAAGGCGTGTATTTAGCAGTGTCGTTAGTAATAAAGAATTTAAGAGTTGTCAGATTCGATCGATACCAAAGAGAAAAAAGCTGAGTACAATCTGTCGTCGAGTTGTCGACTCACTTCTTACCGCATACCACGTAATAATCTGGGTTGTGGATAGCTCAGTCTATGATGTCATGTTTTTTTGTTTTTGTTTTGTTTTGTTTTTTTTTTTTTTTTTTTTTGTTTTTTTTTTTTTTTTTTTTTTTTTTTTTGGGGGGGGGGGGGGGGGGGGGGGGGGGGGGGGGGTCTTTTTTTCTTGTATTTATTTTTCTTGTTTTGTCCTGCACTGTTTTATACACACTTTTTCGGTTCTTAATCTTACACCAGTGCCCGCCCCCTAATTTGGCAGAGAGAATTTTGTTTCTTATTTCTCAAAGAAAATTAATTAAGTTTACTTATTCTGTCTCTGAACTACAGTGGAATCCTTATAAATCGAACATCACCGGGCCAGAAATATTGGCTGACTTTAACCAGTTAACTGTCGTACTCTGGAAAGAAACGTATTTTACATTTTGGCCAGAAAACTCGCCCTTCAAATATCAATCGATTTAAATGACCCTTCCTCTTGGCTAAAATTTTCAAACCTGGGACTTAGATGGTAGACTTTGTGAAGCCATTGGTTTGAGAGATTTTTGCCAAGATGAGGGTCATTTAAATCGATCGATATTTGAGGACGTGTTTTCTGGCCAAATTTTAAAATATGCTTCTTTCCAGAGTACGCCATTTAACTGGTTAAAGCCAGCCAATATTTCTGGCCCGGTGATGTTCGATTTATCAGGATTCCACTGTAGTTTAGAGTCAGAATAATCAGATTAAGTAAACTTAATTAATTTTCTTTGAGAAATAAGAAACAAAATTCTCTTTGCCAAATTAGGGGGCGGGCACTGGTGTAAGATAAAGAACTGAAAAAGTGTGTATGAAACACTTACTTTATCTATTATTATCAATGGAAAATACTTAGATGATGATCGGAACATTTTTGGCACCAACAAGACGGTTTTAACTTTAAGCAGAAGCTGACAATAAGAGTGTTGACTTAATGCGGGTTGTTGTTGTTGTTGTCGTCGTTGTTGTTGTCATTGTTGTTGTTGTCGTCGTTGTTGTTGTTGTCGTTGTTGTTATTGTTGTCGTTGTTGTTGTCATTGTTGTTATTGTTGTCGTCGTTGTTGTTGTTGTAATTGTTGTTGTCGTTGTTATTGTTATTGTTGTCGTTGTTGTTGTTGTTGTTGTTGTTGTTTGTTGTTGTCGTTGTTGTTGTTATTGTTGTTGTCGTTGTTGTTGTTATTGTTGTTGTCGTTGTTGTTGTTATGGTTCTTATTGTTGTTGCTGTGGTTGTTGTTGTTTGTTGTTGTCATTGTTGTTGTCGTTGTTGTTGTCATTGTTGTTGTCGTTGTTGTTGTTATTGTTGTTGTTATTGTTTTTGTTGTCGTTGTTGTTGTCGTTGTTGTTGTTACTGTGGTTGTTGTTATTGTTATTGTTGTTGTTTATTGTTGTTTTTGTTGTTGTTGTTACTGCTACTGTTGTTGTTATTATTGACATGACGTCGACTGAGTGTGGACTATCGTCTTAAAACGATATTATGTCGGAATTAACAAACAATTTGTTGGAAATTAAATTATTTATAATCTCAAACACGAGACTAGGGGTTTATTTCTCTTCGATATGGTGGAGAATAAACACTTTTCTTGCATGGCAAAACACTTGAAATGTGTATTTTTCAATATTTTATTTTACCCCTCTCCATAAATAGTAAGGCGTAATGGCATCAAGTTTACAATAATAATTTGTGACGTCGGATTATCAAACGTTATATTTCACTAAAATTAGATTTTTGAAAAAAGATATCTAGATCTATCTATCATTTAAATACTTTTGAAAATGTCTTTTACTCAGAAATGACGAAACCTGAATCGATCGAGGGGTGGAGTAAAAGATTTCTTCGAAATTCCGGAATTCCAAAACCTAAAAGCAGGAGAATAAGATTCGTATATTATTTTATAACTACATTCACTGCTGGGTGGACAGAAGGGAGGAGGGGGGGAGGGGGGAGGGGGAGGTCATGCGTGCGAGGCTATCGGGACCCCCTTTATGCACCAAATAAATTATATTTATGTCCTTCTCAATGAAATGAATTTATAATTTTTATTATTTTATTTATTTCTTTAAACTATAAATTCTATTTTTATCAGCAATGTCACGCCGTCATATCATAACCATTTCGATAACATAATTAGTATAGCACAG
>NC_088361.1:22930606-22938106 GCF_034508935.2 Berghia stephanieae | reverse complement strand
AAACAAACGTATGATCTTTTACTTATAGATAGTTCGAAGATGACGTCACTCGGGTATTTGTTATTGTTTTTTTTTTTGCCATCCGCGTTTATGAGTAATGCTCACTGAACTGTATTAACCCGACTGTAAACGTTCATTGATACACACAGTTTTGTGTGTTGGTCCGTTATACTTCCGGATGGCAATGTTGTGAGCTTCTAAGCCAAGCGCATACTATCTATAGCTATCCATAGAGCCTCTGTTGGCTGAAGAAAGATTTAACCCGAAACATTTTTATTTTCTTGTTGTTTTTGTTGTGGTGATTCTGTGAGTCCAGGAGGCAAGAAGACGATCATCAACCCAATGGTACAGAACATGGCCCCAGCATATGATGCCGCTCTCTACGAGTTTGTCTGGATTAGCTCCAGTCGGGTGGAAGGTGAGTTTGAGGTCGTCGTCGTCGTCGTTATTATCATCATCATGGTCGTCGTTATCGTCATTATCATCATCATCATCACCATCATCTGCCTTACCGCAGAGCATTCGTGAAAAAGAATCTTTGTCTATTTTTAAACGTTCGCTTAAAACATATTTGTTTCGATTTTAGTAGATGGTATGAGAAGCAAGATAGGATTGGTTTGTGTTGTGTGTTGTGTTGTGTGTGTGTATGTGTGTGTGTGTGTGTGTGTGTGTGTGCTTGTGTGTGTGAATGAGTATGTTTCAGCCAAAGTAATTTGTAATTTAAGCGCTTAGAGTCTGGTGTCTCGGAGTTATAGCGTTATATAAGTTTTCAGCATTATTATTATTATTATTATTATTATTATTATTATTATTATTATTATTATCATCGTCGTAGTCGTCGTCATTATTATCATCATCATCATCATCATCATCATCATCATCATCATCATCATCATCATCATCATCATTATCATCATGATCATCATGTTATTATTGACATATTATGAATGCTCAGTCATATAATATGTATTTTATATTATAATAATTTCCATTCAGTATCAATAAAGTATATCTTATCTTATCTTATCTTATCTTAAAGCAAAAAGTTTCCTAGCAAGGCCATTTTAAAATTCATTAGTATCTTTACTTTAGTAATTTTTTTTGACATTTCAGAATGAGGGTTTTGGCAGTGTGGAATATAAACCATGTTATAAATCATCTTATGTTATGATATGATATGATATGATATGATTTCTTTGTGAATCGTACCGAAAGAGCAATACTTTTTAACGCATGTTTGCTAGTACTGCGGAAACAACATGACCTACAAGGCTCAGAATATTAAGTTCCAGTTTTTATTTCCCCTATAGATAGAGCAAAGATGACGTCACACTGGTGTTTGTTATTGTTTTTTGCCATCCGCGTTTATGAGTAGTTCTCTACACTGTATTAACCAGACTATAAATGTTTAAGATTACACACAGCTTTATGTGTTGGTTCCTTATACTTCCGGATGGCAATGTTGTGAGCTTCTAAGCCAAGCGCACACTATCTATATAATCATCTTTTTCCTAGTAGACGCCTTTTTGTTTTTGATCTGGTATAGAACGAGATGATATTGCCAAGTGTCCATCTTCCTTTTCACAAACGCCGGCACAACTTAAAAGGTTCGAAAAACGTTGATAAGCCCATCATATAGAGGGAACGAGATTGAAGTCACCCAGCTTTATTACTGTTTTTAAGACAGCCAATTTGGCGATTAGTTCTCACCGAATGTTATCAATCAGGCTATAAACGTTCAAGTTTACACATAGTTATGTGTCTTGGTACGCTGGCGGATGTTGTGAGAATTTTACCTATACGCATAGCATCAATGATTTTCAATGCTTTTGTCCTCAGTTTCCGACGAGATCATCTTTGACATGGCCGGCAAGCTGCAGAGACCCAATGTCTCCCTCGTTCATCAGATGCCTTTTACCACGGATAGCACTGGCTTTGGGTCGTCTGTCGAAAAGGTTAGTGTGATTGTCTGTGTGTGTGTATGTGTGTGTTTGTGTGTGGGTGTTTGTGTGTGGGTGTGGGTGGGTGTGTGTGTGTATGGGGTGTGTGTGTGTGTGGGTGTGTGTGGGTGTGTGGTTGTGTGTGTGGGTGTGCGGGTGTGTGCATGTGTGTGTTTGGGTGGATGTTTGTGTGGGTGTGTGTGTGGGTGTGTCTGTGTATGGGTGTGGGTGGGTGTGTGTTGGTGTGGGTGTGTGTGGGTGGGTGTGTGGAGGTGTGTGTGTGTTTGTGTGTGTATCGTGCGACTATGCGGTCTCGTGGTATGACGCTCGCCTTTGGATTGGAAGATCCTGTGTTCGAGTCCCTCTCTGAACGGCGCTTGGTTGAGTCCTTGGCAAAGGATCTTTACTTTCTCAACGTACTCGGGGTGTAAAATGAGTACTTGCCCGTTAACAGCGTTGCCTCTGTTGGAAAATAATTGTCATATCGCCTCACACGCGTCCTGCCTTGTCCGACATGCCAAGTGCTGCTGTTGGCTAGGAACTAGGAACCCCTTGTAAAGCGCTTTGAGGAGGTTGAGTGAATATTGCGCTATATAAATGCTCAAGTGTTTTTCATTGTGTCTATTTGTGTCTATATGTGACTGATCACCACAAACGGGTATCGTGTGGGAGTGAAGCAGGCAAAAATACAAAGTTCAAAGTTAAAAGGAATGTGTCTTTAATTATCATTTTAATTTATTTTTAGCCCTCCCCCCCCCCCCCCCCCCTAATATTTTAAAAGTTCTAATATCAGCGTCATCGAGGGGATGAAACAAAACGTCATTCAGATCTTCGTTGTCGTTTTTAGACAATCATTTTAATGATTACAGTTGTCACTAAATCCTACCAATCGTTTTGTGCGTTGGTACAGTCAGGTATATCATCCGGCTGACGGATATTGTGAGTATTTTACCTAAACATATAACATCAATACTACGATGGTGAAATGTTCACCCAAGCCTAGCATACATTATATATGATGCTTTAAGGAGATAAGTCTTGTCTTAGCACATCATCTTTGTCTGCCACTGTAGCATACACCACTACACTGACGTACTCTTGAAGAAGGAAGTCCCGGGTTTGAGGTTTTTAATTTTTTTTTTTTTACATGATGAGGGTCATTTTAATCGATCGATTTTTGAGTTTTCTGCCCAAAATTTCCCTCAATGTGTTTTTTGGGTTTTTTTTTTTTCTGAATATATCGGGAGAGGAAGTGGGTTAGGGGGGGGGGGGGGGGGGGGAGGGTAAAATAAAAACAAACAGAAGAACTTCTACGTTCGTTTCGACTCCTCCCTATCACCAGTTTTAGGCGGTGAATCAGACATTCTTCCTTTCTCTCCAGATCTACTTCGGCAGTGCCATGTCTCGGTTCTACATCTCCTTCAGCATGCTGGGCCTGTGTTGTGTGACCGGCATGTCCTACATCTTCAAGAAGTCCCTGCTTGACCAGGCCAACGGCTTGGAGTGGTATGGCCGGTACCTGGCTGAAGATTTCTTCTTGACCAGCGCCCTGCATGAAAGGTTGGGATATCATTGAAATACGATACGATACCTATAAGATTATTGAACTCTCGTGTTTGTTTGCTGCTATTTCGGACAAGTTCCAAATGCCGCTTGGGCGCGTGTATTGGGAACGAGTTCGAAATTTCAAACCCGGGAGTTCAAGAATTCTTTTATTATAGCATACAATTATTGGATTTGAACGTCAGACCTGCCTCATGTACACGTCGCCTCAGACCTTTTGCCGTAATGTTCCCCCTCGTGGATCTTTACCTTGCAGTTGGTGAGGGGGCTTGAGGCACACGGGAGGGCAAAGGTGTAAATCCCGGTCGACCGTCACGAGACCATCCCGGGTATCGAGCCAACGAGCCACATGAGCTGCTCGCCCCGGTGTGTGACTAAATTTGATCCAAACCCGGTGCCCGAATAGCAGCCCTATCCCGGGCGCCACACTATTGTCCTTATGTCGAGTCCCAAACAGTCCCGTCAATGGCGAAGCGGTCTGCCGCCTAGCCAAATAATACCGCGTTCGTGTCGCCCGGGTCGTCGGCACGTCCGAGAAAAAAGCAAACGTCCCATGCATCAATCGATTCGCGGCCTGCCGATTGGAAAATGCGACGGCGGGGATGGCGAACTGACGCGTATATTGTCCCTGAACGTCGAGAGCCAGAGTATGGCAAAAAATGAGCTTTTATCAAAGCTACTGGCCGTTCATTGCGTTGATATCCTCCTTTTACAGGAGACCCACCTTTATTCAGGCGCGCAATCTTCCGATTCCAGATCCCAGGCTATACGGTGGTCCAACGCGAGGACACTTCGAGGCTCAAAGGAGGGGTTAGCGTTTACGCTAAAGAGCCATCGAAGGTAAGGGTCATTGAGAGCGTAACGGACAGCAATGGGGTGAACCGAATTTCCGTGGAAGTAGGTGGACTGTGTTTGCATAATATTTACAAACCACCTAGAGCGACTTGGACTACACCACCGGTACCGGTGGTCAGCCATCCTTCCATCTGTCTGGGAGACTTTAATAGCCACCATCACGAATGGGGCTACCGAGACTGCAACGAGGCAGGAAGACAACTCCGCTCATGGATGGACTGTAATGATCTACACCTAGTGTACGATCCTACAGCCAAGGGTACCTTCCGGGGTACCCGCCATAAGAAGGAGTATACTCCAGACCTCACCCTCGTAACGAAAGGCTCGAACGGTGAACCGTTGCAGGTGAAGTGGACAGTCCTCGGGGACTTCCCGCATAGCCAGCACAGGCCGGTTCTTGTCACAGCTGGGGTGACAATACCGAGGGTGCAGTCTCTCCCACTTTGCAGATGGAATTTCAGGAAGGCTGACTGGGAGGAATTCAGTTCCTATATCGAGCAGGTCTGCCCTGCCATTCCTCCCAAGTCCAAGAATATAACCAGATTTAGTAGGCTACTGGTTAAGAGCGCTCAACGCTCTATTCCACGGGGCAAACGGAAATTCTACACCCCTTGCTGGACAGCAGAGTCGGAAGAGCTGTACCGAGAGTACCAGCAGACCCAGTCCCAGGACACAGCCGATAGACTACTCCAGTCTCTGGCAGAGGGAAGGAAGCAACGGTGGCAGGAGACCGTGGAAAGTCTCGACTTT
Organism: Berghia stephanieae; assembly: GCF_034508935.2. Lineage (NCBI taxonomy): Eukaryota > Metazoa > Mollusca > Gastropoda > Nudibranchia > Aeolidiidae > Berghia > Berghia stephanieae. The sequence continues at coordinate 22,932,998 of NC_088361.1, read as the reverse complement.
ACACACTCCAGCCGCCACGCTTGGCGTTTGATAAAGAAATTGGACCCAGATCGGAATTTCGCGAAGGCTGCACCGGAATGCGAGGCAGACACAATTGCCAAGAATATTAAGAACCGTAGCAAGCGGGTCCCTAATCAGGCTTTTGAGCGCGGTGTCCGCAAGGCGTACCGTACGATTTTGGACTCGCTACCTGCGGAGGAGTCGGACTGGACGGCCCCGTTCAGTCCCTGAGAAGTGGGTGCAGCCATTAGCGAAGTGAAGAACGGCAAAGCAGCTGGGATAGATGGTGTATATCCCGATATGGTGACGCATCTGGGCCCCAGGGCACGGGCCTGGCTAGCAGAGGCAATGTCTGACATCCTTGCAAACGGAAAGCTTCCACAAGTGTGGAAGCATGCGAAGATAGTTGCCATCCTGAAGCCAGGGAAGCCGGCGAAGGAGGCAGACAGTTACAGACCCATATCGCTGCTGAGCTGTCTTTACAAACTGTTGGAGCGTGTTCTATTAAACCGATGGGGGCCGGTCCTAGACGCTGCCCTGCCACCTGAGCAGGCAGGCTTCAGGGAAGGGAGGTGCACCACGGAGCAGGTCATTGCCCTTACAGAGCATATTGAGCACGGGTTCGAGAGAAAACAGCAAACAGGTGCTGTGTTTATAGACCTATCAGCGGCGTACGATACGGTCTGGTGCGATGGGTTAATGCTCAAACTTGCAAAAATCATAAGGTGCAAAAAGACCTTGAAGTTGTTCTCTTCGATCTTAGGGGAAAGGCAATTCCACGTCGCGCTGGGAGACGCCACGAGCAAAGTTAGGAAATTGAAGAATGGGGTCCCTCAGGGGTCGGTACTTGCGCCAATGTTGTTTAACGTTTACATTAGCGATATGCCGAACACTTCCTCCCTGAGGCTGGGATACGCAGACGACTGGGCACTCGTTACTCAGAGTAAAGTGTGGACCCGTCTCGAGAGCGTACTCAGCGAGGACGTCACCAGACTCAAATCCTACTTTGACAAGTGGTACCTGAAGATGAACACTTCAAAAACCGTGGCCACTGCATTTCACTTATGCAGTGGTTGGCACACCCGTAAACTGAATGTCCTAGTCGGGGACCAGCCACTCCCATATGAGCCGCGTCCAAAATACCTAGGGGTGACGCTGGATCGCAGCCTTACCTATCGGGTTCATCTCGAAGGGGTTGCCCGGAAGATAGAGAAGCGGAATAGTCTTCTGAGGAAGCTGGCGGGATCGACTTGGGGCGCTAGCCAAGCGCTCCTGAGAACATCCGCCCTGGCACTATGCTATTCCACCGCGGAGTATTGCGCTCCAGTGTGGGTAGAAGCAGAAACGTTGAGAAGGTGGATGTAAAACTTCGCAAGTCGATGCACATAGTGTCGGGAACGCTAGCAACAACCCCTAGAGAATGGGGCCCGGTGATGGCAGCGATCCAGCCCCCCGATGTCCGGAGGGAGACCATTACGGGAAACTGGCTGAGTAAGATCAAAGAGAGAGGGAATGGGGATACCCCTCTCATGCGCATAATGAACGGTGCCCCCGTTTCGAGCCGAAATAAGTCCCGGCAACCCTTGTACGCAGAATCCCTGACTACGGACAGAGCTGCACATACGAGATGGAAGTCGGTTTGGACGAATTCAATCCCTCGTGGGGGCGGGGACCTACACTCCTCTAAGCTTGGTGAGAAGTTGCCAGGCTTTGATACCAGTAAGAGGAGACACTGGGTAGCTGCGAATCGGCTTCGGTCGAGGAGCTGCCTAACGGCCGGTGCGTTACATCAGTGGGGTCTAACTTCCTGTCCTTTATGTCCACGCTGTGGGCAAGAACCCGAAACGGCAGAGCATCTAGTCGAAAGGTGTGTTGTGACGATGCTACCGGGCGGGTTCGCGACGGTGCACGAATGCGGACCGGACTTTGCTGATTGGGTCGATCGTCATAACATAATAGTGTGAACCATAAGAAGCTGCTGCTGCCGTAATGTTAAACTGGATCAAGTAGCTTCGGTGTTTCTCTTCTACTATCTGTGATGTCATCATTTTACGTCACTTCCTATCTTATCGTCCAAGAGATTGTATTTGTCTTCTTGCAGACACGCCAAGTACATACCACGAAACATTCGTAAAATTACGACATTTTGGATCCAATCTCAAACGTCATGAGCATCTCTGAGTCATTAAAACGTATTTTTGAAAATAAAATTCCATACAAAGTGGATAATTTCTAGGATTTTGGAGTGACATCTAATCATTGTGAGGGGGAATTATTCATCTGTATTCTTGACTACGGCGACTACAGTTTTTATCTTCTAAAAACTTGGAATTTTTGGATTTACAAGAAGGCAGGTCGGTGTTCGTATCTCTATAAGTTTTCATCTATGGTA
>NC_088361.1:22913106-22925606 GCF_034508935.2 Berghia stephanieae | reverse complement strand
TGATTATTTTTAATTTGGCCTCGATTGTTCTAATCTGACTAGATAGATCTAATACACTGCATTTTGTTTTTTGAACATCGTCGTCCGTTGGAAAATTGCTTGTCACTCAATGAAAGAACTCTGAAGTTTCTCGTGGAAGACGCTCCTTTTCTCGAAACATCTCAACCCTCTGGAACTAACTTCCAAAAGAAACACGGCATTCTTCATCGGAAGACATATTTAAAAAAGCATCTTAAGACTTTGTTGTTTTCCAAATTGAATTGTTGATGCCCCTCCCTGTAAAGCGCTCTGAGCACTTCCTCGTGATATGGAAGAGATCTCAACAGATATAATATATTTTAAAATTATTGTTCTCAAAATCTTATGTTGTACATTAAGACACCTTTGACTCAATATGTATTTTTAGATGTGTCCCGATAAAACATGATTTGTTAGGGGAAAGGACTTCAAACGAGAAGATCACTCCCTGCCCACATACATAACAGACCTATTTCATTTGTAACTGGTTCTTCTTTATTGATGAATACAGGCAGTGTAATTTGGTTCTCACTAAAATGTACATACGTCTATTCTGGAAAGTCATAAACTATAAATGGTGTTCATCTGGCCGTTATGAGAGGGTCAGGAATGGAGTGATCACTCCGATTCACATGTCAGGTTTTTTATAATTTATTCTTGCCATTTAAAAAAGAACCAAATGCAAACAGTCCCTTTATGAAATATGCAACAATGAGCTATTTATAGGCATGACGACAGGATAGATTTTACTCTCTTCTGACATGAATCTCATTAGTTACCATGGTAGTTTTTTTCTTCATTTTCTGTTTGGTTTTGTCAAGTTTTTGTTGTTTTGTTTTTGTTTTGTTTGTTTTTTTTTTTTTTTTTTTTTTTTGTAATCAAATATACAAAGGTGTCAATAAAGCAATTGAAAAATTGTTACATCCGCAAAACTGAATGGTCTCGAGTTTGTACACATTTGACGAATGAATCATGGGGAATAAAGCAAGCCTTTATAAAATGATCGAAGTTAGTTCAGTGTCGATACCCGATACCCGATAAACAAATTGTCCATGCTCTTTTAAATACTGGAATGATTAACATGTGTGTTTATAAAAAGGTGAGGGTTTTTTGGGGGTTTTTTTGTTGCTTTTTTAAAGTTTTAAATTAGTTTTTTTGTTATTAAAAAAATATATTTTGTGCTTTCCTGAAAAAAAATGGTTGAGGGTTGTTTTTTTTTGGTTTTTATATTTTTTTCTGTTTGTTTTGTTTTAGTTGTAAGGTAGGTTTTTTGTTTGTTTGATTTTTAAACAAAAATTTTTTTGTGCTTTCCTGCAAATTTTGCAAAAGTGTAGTGCAGTCATAGTCTTTTAAAATGAAACTCTAGGGACAGTTAATTTCAGAAATAAAAATAGAAGTCTTCTTTATAGTTTGAAAAATATCTGCAACTAGATTTGATTTTAAAAATAATAAAGTGAAATTATAAATCGATCAACCATTGTTTTAAAAAAAGTATTCACTTTTATTTGTATTTATTTTGCTCAATCAAATTATGTTGATTTTATTGATTCTTATTTTAAATTTTTGAGTGAGATTACACTATTTATGATCATGTTTAAGTATTGAATTATGTTTTATGTACCAATTGTATTACATTAGATTGAAGGAAAAGGGAAGGATGGGCGAGAAAGAGAGAGAGAGAGAGAGAGAGAGAGAGAGAGAGAGAGAGAGAGAGAGGGGGGGGGGGGGGGGGGGGAGAGGGGCGATGGGAAGCAAGAGAGAGAGAGAGAAGGGGGTGGGGACGAGGGGAAGCAAGGCACACACAGAGAGAGAGAGAGAGAGAGAGAGAGAGAGAGAGAGAGAGAGAGAGAGAGAGAGTGAGTGTGTGTTTTGGATGCAGGCAGTATCGTGTATCTACAATTAATGTTGGTTTTAAAATGGGCCCAACACTTTTTTCAACAACCAGCAGCAAACCGTTATCTTACACACCAGCATTTTATTGGTTTTACAACGTATTTTTATCTCCATTTACTCAATGTATTAAATGTGTTACGATGTTATGACGTCACACATGAGAAATACCAGAGAGCGTAGAATTATCTACGCTCTCTGGAAAATATCATCAACAATCACCACCGCCATTATTATTCTCCTCATCATCGTCTTGAGGTTTTATGTAGCCCAATTCAATATCCACTAAATTTTAATGTTCTCAACACCCTTGGCAAGGGGTCCCAAGCTAACAGCAACACTTATCATGCAGCATGAGACATGACGCTTGTAAGACGCTTACTTACAATGTTATCATTATCTTCTTCTCCATAGTGTGATAGGTAGAATTCCCTTTAGGGTAAGAGGCCATAGTGCGATAGGTAGAATTACCTTTAGGGTAAGAGGCCATAGTGCGATAGGTAGAATTACCTTTAGGGTAGAGGTCATAGTGTGATAGGTAGAATTACCTCTAGGGTAAGAGGTCATAGTGCGATAGGTAGAATTACCTTTAGGGTAAGAGGTCATAGTGTGAGAGGTAGAATTACCTCTAGGTTAAGAGGCCATAGTGCGATAGGTAGAATTACCTTTAGGGTAAGAGGTCATAGTGCGATAGGTAGAATTACCTTTAGGGTAAGAGGTCATAGTGTGATAGGTAGAATTACCTCTAGGGTAAGAGGTCATAGTGCGATATGTAGAATTACCTTTAGGGTAAGAGGTCATAGTGCGATATGTAGAATTGCCTTTAGGGTAAGAGAATGTCAGTTCCCAAGGCTAAGCAGTGCTATCTGGGTGGGCTTCCTGACCTCCCATAGTGGGCAGGGAGGTACTTACCGTGTCTTCTATCCCCTTTTATCTGTTTTCCAACATGCTTTCTGTCTTTGTCTTGGTATGAGATTACTTGGTTTTGTCCTGGCTCTGAGTCTTGGCTGGGAGGGAAACAGTCAAATGCATAGTTATTGGTTTGGGAGATGATATTTTTTGCAGTGTAAATCATCTCTCTGTTATGTATTATTATATTTGTTATTTTAATTTATAATGTAAGCATTTGAGTGTTTCCTCTTTGTTGTAATTTTGTGCTTGTGTCCGGATGAGACTTATAGGTGGTCTCAAACTAAGTACTTTGATAGTGTGCTCTTGGAATCTACATCTGATCCCTATTTGTTCCGAGTTCCCCTATGTCTTACTTTTTCTTGGGTACTTTACTTGTAATTCTAGAACTTTTTACTATCCCATTTTCTTCCTTTTTACTGGCGCTGATATAACCTAAATGTGTTGCAAGCGCCGTAAAACCCTTAAAAACAAAACAAACAAGCAGTGCTAAAATATATTTTCCCCTCTGTCGCGTTATCATGCATCCCTTGCATTTGGCTGTATCCTGGCTTGCTGGTAATTTCTCACTGAAGAGAGACACTCAGATATGGATGATCTATCTTTTTTTTTTGTTTTTTTTTCTAGGTGAGATATTTTTCTTTCTTGGAAATGATCTTTTCTGTGTAATATTAATATTATCACATATTATTTACTTGTTGTTATGCTATGTTTTTGTTAAGTGGTTTTTTTTTTTTTTGGGGGGGGGGGGGGGGGGGGTTAATTTTTTAAATTTTTGGTAACCTTTAGGGCAATTCCACCTTGTTTGTACAAGTGACTGGTTGGAACTTTTTGCCGTTGTCTCTTCTTCCTTTTTACTGTTATTGAAATGACCTAAAACTGTTACTGCGCCGTCAATGACCTAAAACTGTTACTGCGCCGTCAAACCCTTAAAACCAAACAAAACAAACAAAAAACAACAAACAAAACCCCCATCACCATTGTTCCAATGTACAATTCTATCATTTCCCCAAAGTCTATTTATAATTTTACATTCCTTTTTATTTTCCTTTTACCATATCCTTGTTATACTCAGACTTAAACATTGTGTGATCGATTTTATGCTATTTTTAGTAATGACTCATGCTACTACATTCCGTTTTTATTCCTTTATTATGATATTTATTATTATTTGTCTCAAAAAATAAATAATAATAATAATAAAAAGTTGTATTTCATTCAAGTTGAAACATTTTTATATATAATCATCTTTACATATACTGTCTTTAAAATGCATGGTAATGTGTTGCAATCCCCGTAAAACCCTTAAAAACCCTTTAAAACCCTTAAAAACCCTTAAATGCTTGATATGGATTTCTTTATCATAATACGACACCTCTTTCAAAAACCCAATAGGCATCTTCTCATGAATGTGTCAAATCGTTGTCGCTGGAGACACTTTTAGATTTTGTGCTTGTGTCTGAGTGAGACTTATAGGTGATATCAGACTAAGTACATTGATGGTGTGCTCTTGGAATCTACATCCGATCCCTATTTGTTCCCAATCCCCCTTTGTCTTACTCTCTCTTGGGTGCTTTAATTGTAATTCTAGAACTTTCGACTATCCCATTTTCTTCCTTTTTTACTGGCGCTGATATAACCTAAATGTGTTGCAAGCGCCGTAAAACCCTTAAAAACAAAAAACATAAAAAAAAAAACATTTTTAGGTTCTTTTAGACCCATCTCTACTCGACCTCTGACTATTCCACCGAGCCTTTTCAGCTGTGTTGAAAAGACCTAACGGTATTGCTAGTGTCGTAAACCCTTTGAGTAAGCAAACAGCGGGTCTTGCTAGTGTCGTAAACCCTTTGAGTAAGCAAACAGCGGCTCTTGCTAGTGTCGTAAACCCTTTGAGTAAGCAAACAGCGGGTCTTGCTAGTGTCGTAAACCCTTTGAGTAAGCAAACAGCGGGTCTTGTTGCATTAAAAATGCTGGGAATGTGCTCTATCCCGCCCACCACCCCTCCTCCAAAAGGGCCGTAACCCCTAAGAAGAAACGAGCAAAGAGAGGGTCTTGTTGTATTAAAAATGCTGGCAAATCTCCTTCCCCATCCCCCCAATGAATGTTAATAAAGATTTTTACAAGAAAACCACTTCCCACAATCCCCATTCACGGATATGATGTGCAATTACTTTCAGGTCCCTACTTAGCTTTAAACTCTTTACTTTTCAGTAAGCGTCTGTTTTAACTTGAGTTTGAGATTTATATTATTTGACCTTTAAAAGCCATTTATTTATGTGTTTGATCTTAATCTTAAAAGTTTTAATTTTCACTTTTAATTTGTTGTTGATGCTGATCATGATGACAAAACAAATATCTAATCTCTTAATCGTTTTGTAAATTTTAAATATCTATGATTTATAGCACATATTAAATGAAGACTTACAAAATTACTTATGCCCTATTATTCTTTATTATATGAGGGTCTTTGTTTTTGTTTTGATTATTATTATTATTATTATTATTATTATTATTATATTTGCGCCTCCCCCCACTGCCTCTCGTTATAACCAAAAACCATAGCAATTGTCAACTTGTCGACAATTTGTAAAAACCATTTGCTAAACGTTGTTGGATAATTGGCATGGATATCAGTATTGTTGACCTGATGATTTCAATGAAAGTCAAGTCAGTTTATAGTATTGGGCTTTAGAAATAAATTATAGTATTAATTATTAATATTCTTCTTCTTCTTCTTCTTCTTCTTCTTCTTCTTCTTCTTCTTCTTCTTCTTCTTCTTCTTCTTCTTCTTCTTCTTCTTCTTCTTCTTCTTCTTCTTCTTCTTCTTCATTTTCTTCTTCATTTTCTTCTTCTTCTTCTTCTTCTTCTTCTTCTTCTTCTTCTTCTTCTTCTTCTTCTTCTTCTTCTTCTTCTTCTTATTATTATTATTATTATTATCATTATCATTATTATTATTATCATTATTATTATTATTATTATTATTATTATTATTATTATTATTATTATTATTATTGTTATTATTATTATTAAAAATTAATAAACATTTTGATTTACGCAAAATACACTTTATGTCCTCATCTGCCGCATCCCGACAGGTTAAAAATAGTCTTTAAATACTTTGTATTCTTTTTGCATCCTAGTTCCGACTTAACCCACTCATAAAAGTTGCTCAATACATCGTTGTTTGTGCATAGGGTATAAAACTACTACTCAACTGACAAGATTAATTTTCATTGGAACAAATCACCCTTGAAATATTTTTTAACGAGATGGATCGTAATTTCATAGCTTTAATCAGAATGAATGAATGAATAAGCCGGTATGACCAAAATATTTTTATCGTTAAGAATAGAACAATGCTTGTAAAATTTTACTTTTATTAGGAGAGTTAGCTGGGTGGGGTTCCTACCTCCCATAGTGAGCAGGGAGGTACATACTGTGTCTTCTATCCCCTTATACTTATATCTGTTTTCCAACATGCTTTCTGTCGTTGTCTTGGAATGAGATTACTTGGTTTTGTCCTGACCCTGGCTGGAATTCCTTGGCTGGGAGGGAAACACTCGAATGTATAGTTGTAGTTTTGGGAAATGATATTTTTTTTCCTTGTAAATCATCTCTCTGTTATGCACTGTAGTATGTTTTGTAGGCATATTATATATGATTTGTAAACATTTGAGTGTGTTCCTCTTCGTAGGGACCTGTGCTTGTGTCTGGATGAGACTTTTAGTGATCTCAAACTAAGTACTTTGATAGAGTGCTTTTGGAATCTACACCTGTTTCTTATTTGAACCAATTCCCCGTTGTCTTCCCTTTTCTTGGATGCTTTATTGTAATTCTAGAACTTTTTACTATCCCATTTTCTTCCTTTTTACTGGCGCTGATATGACCTAAATGTGTTGCAAGCGCCGTAAAGCCCTTAAAAACAAACAAAACAATAAATTGTAATCCTTCATGAAGTTGGGATGCGATTTTCTATCACTGAATTTTTCTTTCTCTAAATATAAATATCGTGATCATGCATAGTTTTGTAGTTGCTCGGTCGAATTTTGTATGAAATATTTCATTGCAAAGTTGTTGTATTTGTGGGTTGCCTGATAATTCTACACTTGAAAGCTATTGTTTTCAATTTTTACATGTCAATGATGGTTGAATAAATGAATAAAATTATGTTCATGTCAATGTTTGTTCAGATTAAGTAGTCCTTCAGAGCTATTGGGTCCATGGAGCTGGAATTTATCCCAGTTTCTAAAGCGTGAAACGGACATTAGCAATTGTTTGCTATCCTTTGAATAGGATGCTCGTTTATCGCAAAGTACTTTCTGCCAAATCTAACAGGCCCAACTACCCATTCACTGCTGGGTGGACAGGTCGGCCTCGACCGCACCCCGGATTGATCTCGGTCCCTTTGCGTGTGAAGCAAGTGCTCTACCAACTGAGCTATCGGGACCCCCTAAGATTAAGTAAATGAGAATTTCTTTTCTTGTTCAACTAAAAGTCTCCAAAATCTCTCGTGAGAGCGGACAACCATTTTGATAGAAAGGGTCACATTTCATTAGAGCTATTAGTGTCACTTTGACATAATTCTGTATTGCGATGATTGGTCTCAAGTAAAAATGTGTTGATTTAACCAAACATGAGTGTAGGCCACGGTGTGTAGTTTGAGTTGGAGAGGGGGGGGGGGGGGGCGGGGGGGGAAAGGGGGGGGGGGGGTTGTGCTATGATAACGCATACTTAAAGTATTAACACGTGAAATAATTAACCAGTAGATTTTTCACCAATCAAAACATGGAATTTGTGACACACCTTCACACGTGCTCGGACAAACATAGTTGGATGTTTATAAACAATAACGTGAACGAATTCGACCTTCATCTGATCATTGTTATTGTTTTTATACCGACAAATGGGTGACTAGTTATCACATGGTTTTCTCGATCATATTAAAAACGTTTAAGTTTACACAGTTTTCTGTGCTGATTCTACTGATCAAGCGGTAAAACAGTGGGTATTTTACTTAACACATACCATCGATAGTAGAAGCTGTGTAGTTTGCTGTGTCTACCAATCACTGCCATTGTTTACATGATGACGATTGTCCGAGAGGCGTGGTTATCTACCGGCTAATTGGCATGTGCTTTAAATATTGTAATGTTTATTAATTTAAAATAACTCTTGTCTGGTTGGTGTCAATGACAGGATGGATCTCCCGCTGGTATCCAGTATTCATTTTGTTGACGTAGTTACTTGGTCGCCATTTTTATTATAATATATTAGACTGTTTATAATTTGAGGTGGGGGGGGGGGGGGGGGGGAGGCAAGGGGAATGATGAATAATTAAAGTATTTATATTCTTCACATGAAAGATTGAATAAATAAATCTTGTTTGGTCCGGTTTTGAGGATAATGTGGCGTTTAAAAAGGTTTCTACAAAGTTTCTTGGCCGCCATTTTTATAATATTGTTAATTTGACCTCTTATATTTAGCGATCATTATTTTAGACAATTAAAAGGTTTAACGTGAAACATTGGCATCAGGAACTCAACAAGACTTGGCTTTCTTTTTGAAGTTAAAGAAAGGGGACATAATTTGACTTGACTTACTTGACTTAGATGCCTTTCGCGTCTCGACCGAAAGATCGGGTCGCCTTGGCTGTTTCCAGTATTTCCTGTGTGAGGTGTCTCCAATATTGCCGGTCCTCTGCTAGGGTTCTCAGATTTTCAAGGTCCCCTGCCGTTATGAGACTAATGCTTTGTCCAAGTGTTGTGAGGTTTTTGTTTAGGATCACAGGGAGTGTTGTGATCGGTCTTCCTCTAAAAAGGTTCCCGTGTTTTTGGAAATATCCCGACATGGCTTGGTTAGCTGGTATGTTTTTGTCCCTGCGTAGTATGTGACCGAAAAGTTGCCATCGTTGTTGTAAAATGTCAAGGGAGATTGGTCTTTCTTTTGTGATCTTATAGAGTGTAATTTGAGTTTTGAAAAAAAACGATTGGATAGCACTCTTGTTTTTTATTAATTCTGTTAATCTCTATATATTATTGTATTTAGTAATAGCAATGTTATACAAATATTTGAGATGCGCTGTTATTGTACTACTACTACTACCTCCCATAGTGGGCAGGGGGGTACATACCGTGTCTTCTATCCCCTATATCTGTTATATCCAACATGCTTTCTGTCTTTGTCTTGGAATGAGATTACTTGGTTTTGTCCTGGTCCTGGCCAGATGCCCTGGCTGAGAGGGAAACAGTTGAATGTATAGTTAGTTTTGGGAGATGATATTTTTTTCATTGTAAATCATCTCTCTGTTATGCACTGTATTATGCTTTCTTTATAATATATATGATTTGTAAAACATTTGAGTGTGTTCCTCTTAGCGGGGACCTGTGCTTGTGTCTGGATGAGACTTTTAGTGATCTCAAACTAAGTACTTTGATAGAGTGCTTTTGGAATCTACACCTGTTTCTTATTTGAACCAATTCCCCTTTGTCTTCCCTTTTCTTGGATGCTTTATTGTAATTCTAGAATTTTTTACTATCCCATTTTCTTCCTTTTTACTGGCGCTGATATGACCTTAATGTGTTGCAAGCGCCGTAAAACCCTTAAAAGCATAAAAAAGCTACTACTACTACTACTACTACTACTACTACTACTACTACTACTACTACTACTACTACTACTACTACTACTACTACTACTACTGAAAGCATTCCTGTGAAATATGTTGCTTTTATTTTATTTCCTTCCACCTTAACCCATTTACTGCTATTAATATTTTTAATTTAGAAAATTATTTTCACACTTTTTGTTCTTTACGTCGGGAGATGATTTACACTTCCTTCAATGATTGTAAATGTTACAATTGGTTGTTTGTAAATGACATTCAGTCTAATATCGTTTTTTTTGGGGGTTTTTTTAGATTGTAAAAATCTGTTCGTAGTGAAGACTGCTTTGTGGGGTCTTTTGACCTCCCACGGTGGGCAGGAGGTCACTTGCTGTGTCTATTGACCTCCTATGGTGGGCAGGAGGTCACTTGCTGGTACTTTTGACCTCCCACGGTGGGCAGGAGGTCACTTGCTGTGTCTATTGACCTCCTATGGTGGGCAGGAGGTCACTTGCTGGTACTTTTGACCTCCCACGGTGGGCAGGAGGTCACTTACTGTGTCTTCTATCTCTCTAATATCTGAGTTACTTTCTGACTTTGTCTTGGCATGGGATTACTTGGTTTTGTCATGGCCCTTGTTGGAGTCCTTGGCTAAGAGGAGGGAAACAGTCAATGAACGTATAGTGTTAGTTTTGGGAGGTGATAGTGATATCAGAGTGTATGTTGGTGTGTGACGCGCTGGTGAAAAGCAGCTCTCCACCATCTTTGTGATTGTTATTATTTTATTTCCCCTTGTAAGTTATAATTTTTGTTTTAACATGTTTTGTAAACATTTTAGTGTGTTCCTCTTAGTGGGATCCTGTGCTGGTGATCTCAAACCAAGTACATTGATGGTATGCTCTTTGAATCTATATCTGTTCCCAATCTGTACCAATTCCCTTTTGTCTTATTTTATCGTGGGTGCTTTAATTGTAATTCTAGATTATTATTTTTTTGGACTATTCCATTTTCTTCTTTTTACTGGCGCTGATGTGACATTATTGTGTAGCAGGCGTCGTAAAACCCCTAAAAACAAAAACAAACAAACTATATTTGTTGAGATTGTAAGAATCTGTCTTAATGAAGATTGTGTGGAGATTGTATGGCTATGACTGCTCGTGAAAAATAATCAAGTAATTTTTAAAAAATTTCTCTTATATGACTACGTCTTCTGCTGTGAATAAACCAAACTATCATGAAACACATGCAATGGAATGTTGATATTTGTTATAACTGAAACCATCTGAATAAAAGGATGAGTTCTGGGCTGGGTCCTTGGCCTATCATGGTGGACAAGAGGTGACTTCCTGTGTCGTCTGTCTCCCTATGTCTGTTTTCTGAGTTGCATTCTGTCTTTGTCTTGGAATGGGATTATTTGTGACCCAACGTCTCAAAACGGTATTATGTCGGCATGGATCAGATGCTAAAAATCAACATATGGTTAAACTGGTCAAAAATATGAAACGTTGGTATTTAGCACGGTAAAATATGATATTCCTTCCCCTCTATAAAGCATAACTAACTCAACTTAAATCTGATATTTCTGGGTGGGGTTCCTACCTCCCATAGTGGGCAGGGGGGTACTTATTGTGTCTTCTATCCCCCTATATCTGTTTTCCAACTTGCATTCTGTCTTTGTCTTGGAATGAGATTGCTTGGTTTTGTCCTGGCCTGGTCGGGGTCCTGGCTGGGAGGGAAACAGTCGAATGCATAGTTATTGTTTTGGGAGATGATATTTTTTTCCTTGTAAATCATCTCTCTGTTATGTATTATTCTATTTGTTCTAATTTATAATGTAAGCATTTGAGTGTATTCCTCTTAGTGGGGGCCGTGCTTGTGTCCGCATGGACTTATTGGTGATCTCAAACTAAGAACATTGATGGTGTGCTCTTGGAATCTACATCTGATCCCTATTTGTTCCAGTTCCCCTTTGTCTTACTTTTTCTTGGATGCTTTAATGTAATTCTAGAACTTTTTACTGTCCCATTTTCTTCCTTTTTACTGGCGCTGATATAACCTAAATGTGTTGCAAGTGCCGTAAAACCCTTAAAAACAAACAACAAACAAACAAATCTGATATTTCTGGCTACAAATCCCATTTTCAGCATCTTAATCATCCCGACTTAATACCGTTTTGAGACGAGCGGTCACATTTGGTTTTGTCTGGCCATTTTCAAAGCCGTAGGATGAGAGATTTTTCATTGTAAATAATCTCTATTTAATACTTTGTTATTTATTATTATTATTTTATTTTTATAATGGTATGTAAGCATTTTGTATTCCTCTTGATGGGATCGTGCGCTTGTGCGGCTATGTGGCCTTGTGGTATGACACTCGCTTTCGGATCGTAAGGCATAGTTGCGTCCTTGGAAAAGACTCTTTATTCACATTCTCTCACCATACTCAGGTGTAAAATGAGTACCTGGCCGTCAACAGCGTTGTCTCTGTCGGGAAAAAAATTGTAATATCACATAACAGGCGTTATGTCTCGTTCTACATGTTACGTGTTGCTGTTGGCCAGGGACCCTTTGTAAAGCGCTTTGAACACTTTTAGTGGATATTGCGCTATATAAAAAAGCTAAATGAAACTTTTAGCTGAGTACACCTAGACGTCTACAGTGTGTTCTTGGAATCTAAATCTGTTTCGTATTTCTTCAACAAAAAAAAACCTTGTTCTTCCTTTTTCTTGTGTGCTTTCAATTGCAAATAATATAGAATCTTTTGACGAGCCTATATTCTTCCGTCCTACTGGCGCTGAAATGACCTAAATGTGTCGCAAGGGCCGTAAAACTCTTAAAAACAAACAAATTAACAAACTTAAATCATCTGAATAAATGGGTGAATTTGAGATGTACCCGACGTATACATGTATTCAGGTCTGACATCTGAACGTAATTATGGGCCTAGCTAATATTTTTTGAGATTTCCATTACAACAGTGAGCTCTCTTCATTCACTAGTCTGACAACTCAAGATTGCTGTCGTCGCATTTTTGTCATGAAAATAACTTGCAACCCAACGACAACTATTCTCTATTACACAAA
>NC_088361.1:22860606-22908106 GCF_034508935.2 Berghia stephanieae | reverse complement strand
ACATAATAGAGTAGGAAAATATTAGAATTAATGGAAGTATCGCTATTGGAACCCAAAGGTTACCAACTCTCCCCTCTCAACCTGAATTTTTTTATTTTTTCAGGTGTGGCTAAACATTATTTTTTGTTAAAAAGAGGGGGGGAAGGGGGGGGGGGGGCGTATATTAACATTCGTATAATGATGTAATCCTGTAGAATTCAGATAAAAAAAAATAAAGGGGGCGTTGACAGGATTTGAACTCACAATGTTTATTGAGATAGTGATAGTCATTTATAGAAAGACGATTCTTGTGGGTCGGGAGTCGAAAATCATGGCCTCCCTTGCCAAAACTGATCAATTTGGTTAGGGAGAATATGACTGTAGTCTTCCTAGCTATATTGCCTTGGGAGATCTTGAAATCTACATCCATTCCCTATTATAACCTGAATCCTAATCTTACTTTTACTCAGTGCTTTTGATTGTAAATCTAGAATATTTTTTTTACTGTATCATTTTCTTCCTTTTTACTGGTTCTAAAATGACCTTAAAGTGCCGCAAGCACCTTAAAATCTTCAAGAACAAGCAGGCTATAAATCCTATCTTTGCTTTGTTTCATTTCCACAGGATACGAGGCAGGAAAGTTTAGCAATCGTGGCAGAATCTTTTAAAAAGCTTGGAGGCAATTTACTCTACAAACACGACATTCTGAAATGCTTCCCGTCCAATACCAGAATTCCCAATTTCACCGAAATCCATCCTCCTATCAGTTCATTGTCTACAGAGACCTGCCTGGTGCAAACTTTGTCACTCTCTAAGGATGATGGTCCAAGTCAACATTTGAAAGATATTGACAGCTCTATTTATGTCAAAGGTAATTTTATTACTGTCCTCGTTGGATTCTAGCACACCGAATTCCAGCACACTCTGCAATACAACAGTCTGGAGAATGTTTTAGTTACCTCCTGTGAACATTGGAGAATGTATTAGTTACCCCCTGTTTACATTGGAGAATGTATTAGTTACCTCCTGTGAACATTGGAGAATGTATTAGTTACCTCCTGTGTACATTGGAGAATGTATTAATTACCTCCTGTGAAAATTGGAGAATGTATTAGTCACCTCCTGTGAACATTGGAGAATGTATTAGTTACCTCCTGTGAACATTGGAGAATGTATTAGTTACCTCCTGTGTACATTGGAGAATGTATTAGTTACCTCCTGTGAACATTGGAGAATGTATTAGTTACCTCCTGTGTACATTGGAGAATGTATGAGTCACCTCTCATGAACTTCAGATTCTAGTACATTTTTTGCTTCTGAAAGCATGCTAAAATCCAGCGAATACTGTATTATTATTATTTTTGAAAAATTATATTTTGGTCTTTTTATTATGTAAAGTGCCGCAGAGCACGATTAACTTGGATGTTTAGGCGCTATATAAATTCATTAATATTTATTATTTATTATTATTTTTTATGTGCTTCTCAAGCACTGATACTATAAAAAAAAGGAATTAATTATTTTTTCATTAATTTAATCCACTTTTCGACTATTAAATGATGTTTTATTTTGTAAACTCTTCAGACTCGCTTATTTGAATTGTGAACCAGTACCATGATTTATGTGTACTTTCTAGGGTCACAAAGGATTGCAAGCTCCAAATGCAAACATTGACCATTTGATTTTATAATCCTGTCCTGTACACTGAAATGCAGTCACATTTTCTACATCAATCTCGTTTCGCTTAAGTCCTTAACATTTTGCTAAATACCATGGAAAGTCTTGATATTTTTTTTACATAAGTCCGTAATCTCAATAGCAGTTGCGACATTTTTTATTTATTTTTTTCAATGGAACCAGGGGGTTTCCAGGTTTGGAAAACTCCATCTTATTTTTAATTTGTCAAATTGACTTGAATGGAGATATTGATTTTGATGTTAAATTTAACGGAAATTGTATGAAACGGAATCGAACATCGATTAAGAGAAATGTTTGGGTTGTGAGTGTTGTACTTTTTTAATTGCTCAGGATTCTTAGTCCTGATACAGAGTTACAAATTGTTCAAAGCATTTTCAATCATTGTCATTAATGAATTTGATCATTTCAATTTTTAAAATAATAATGAAAACAATGTGTAACCAAAACACTATGTAGTTATAATAAAAATGTATTCGTTTTTTAACTGTCATGTACGTACCTATTTCCTTTTGGATATTATTATTATTATACATTTTTGATAAACTTGTTCATTCAGGTTCAAGCAAATTGGAACTGAGCGGTGCAAAACTGATGTCATTTATAAATAAGCAAAGTCAGTCTATGGATGAAAGGTTTGATTTTTGTCAAGATTTGTAGAATAAAGATTTCACATTGATACTGTCCAAGCTTTATATCCTGATTTTGCAGTCAAGATTTTTTTTCTGACCTCTCCACCCTATCCACTCAGCATTTATTGGGTAGCTAGGTCTGTTAGATCTGGCACAAAGTACTTTGCGATTGACTAGCATCCTATCAAAGGGTAACAATTGCTATAGTCAGTTTTACTCTTAGAAACCGGGATAAACTCCGACTCTATAAGCCTAAAGACTCAAAACGATGTATCTAATTCTATTACAGAGCGATGTGGTATCTAGTGGTATCTACTTCATTCATTTTATAAACTTATTACTTATTTAATTATCATATAAAAACTGCATCAGTCTTTACAATTTGACTGCATCATCGCAGTTTTTTGCAGCTTTATTTAGTTTTTCAACTATTTTGCAAAAATATGATTTTATTTACAAACATGGTATTACTGATTTTATCTTGTCTCTTCATTATCTTTAATACTTGTGACTTTGATTTACTTTACTCAGAGATACAATTTGATTCCATGAATGGAATGTATATATGTGTTCCATGTTTCGCCTGTTTAATTATGGTACTGGTAACAGATTCATTTGTTTAGTTTTAATATTTAATTAGAATCATTTACATTATATCTTTTTAATATTTTGTAATTATTTCATCATTCTCTCTCTCTCTCTCTCTCTCTCTCTCTCTCTCTCTCTCTCTCTCTCTCTCTCTCTCTCTCTCTCTCTCTCTCTCTCTTTCTCTCTCTCTCTCTCTATATATATCTATCTATCAATTTATCTGTCTATCTGTCTTTCTCTCTCTCTCTCTCTCTCTCTCTCTCTCTCTCTCTCTCTCTCTCTCTCTCTCTCTCTCTCCCCCCCTTCTCTCCCTATATCTCTTTCTCTTAACAGTTGCAGTGAGACCTCCACAAGTTTGTGCAATAAAGAAGCATCTGAAGCCAATGACGATCTGCGTCTCACTGATGTCGACATTGAACTTCAAGGGTGCGTTTCCTCTAGTGCTGTCGCCGAGTTCGTCACCAATCTACAGATGCAGCAATCCACTGTGCTGACCTGTGGGCAGGAATCCAAAATAAGCCTTTTGCTGGGAACGCTCATCAAAGCCCAATGTCATGGTGTACGTTTTGATAGAAAGAAATGTTTTATTTTCACAGAAAATTATGAGAGAAAAAAAGAAATGAGAGAGAAACTTTGAAAGGAATCGATAGGTATGATGTATGTGCCACTTGTATGACCCATTATCTTAAAGTGTTGTGGTCTAGTGGTATGACACTCGCTTTCGGATTGGAAAGTCCTGGGTTTGAGCCTCAATCTGCACATAGTTGAGTCCTTGGAAAAGGCAAGGCTCTTTATTCACATTCTCTCACCGTACTCAGGTGTAAAATGAGTACCCGGACGTTAACAACATTGTCTCTGTCCAAAAGGAATTGGTGTATAATTACTGAGCTCAGGGGCAGGGGGGGGGGCGGGGTGTCTTTGAATTCTTTATCTAATTTGTTCCATACTTTCAGACAGAGAAATATTTTTCACCTTGAGATGGTTTATATATGGAAACATTAATCAGTCAGTTATTGTGAGATTGGCCATGTCGTTATATGATATGATAAAATGACGGATCTAAATAAATAATATACATCATATGATATGATAAATTGATAGATCTAAATAAATGATATACATCGTGTGATATGATAAATTGACATCTAAATAAATGGTATAAATCGTATGATATGATAAATTGACATCATAATAAATGGTATACATCGTATGATATGATAAATTGACATCTAAATAAATGATATACATCATATGATATGATAAATTGACATCTAAATAAATGATATACATCGTATGATATGATAAATTGACATCTAAATAAATGATATACATTGTATGATATGATAAATTGACATCTAAGTAAATGATATACATCGTATGATATGATAAATTGACATCTAAATAAATGATATACATCGTATGATATGATAAATTGACATCTAAATAAATGATATACATCGTATGATATGATAAATTGACATCTAAATAAATGATATACATCGTATGATATGATAAATTGACATCTAAGTAAATGATATACATCGTATGATATGATAAATTGACATCTAAATAAATGACATACATCGTATGATATGATAAATTGACATCTAAATAAATGATATACATCGTATGATATGATAAATTGACATCTAAATAAATGATATACATCGTATGATATGATAAATTGACATCTAAATAAATGATATACATCGTATGATATGATAAATTGACATCTAAATAAATGATATACATCGTATGATATGATAAATTGACATCTAAATAAATGATATACATCGTATAGACGCATTTATATTTTCCCTCGTTTTCATTTCCAGATATTAAAAATCTATCCAAAGGAGGAGGATGTCCATTTTCAAATGGCCGTGCTCGCTGCTCTCACGTCCACTTGTGGTCACGTTTTTCTCATTTCCTGGAATCAGCAGCTCAGTCTGGAAAAGGCTTATATCTTTGACAGGACCACTTCCTGCGACAAAGGTAGTCAGACCTTCAATTAGCAATAGGGTTTTGTTTGTGTCGGTTTTATAACTCACGAAACTGTTTTTAAATAATTATTTTTTAAAAAATATTTTTTATTTTATTTATTTATTTTTTGTTTTGTTTTTGGCCCAATAACTGTTGACAACTGGGATTTTTAGCAGGGTTTATGCTTTTCTGAAAGTTGTCTTTCTGTCTTTATGTAACTTGGTTTACATCTAGTTTACTGTCATTGATAAAAAAATCAAAACAAACTTATTGTCACTCTGGTTGTTTTTATTTTTCATGATGCACTTTGACGGAAATGGGCAAAAATTGGGGGAAACAACATGTATTGAGTAAAACATGCTTATATGAACAAAAAGACAGTTTTGGGTGTCGATTATTAATCTGGGTTCCAATATGTGCAGGCTGCGTCTCAAAGGACATAAAGCTGCTATTCTGACTGTACAGTGTAATAACCGATTCGCCTCAAAATAATCATCATTATCATTGTCATTGCTGTCATTGTCAATCATTGCAGCTATGATTATTTTCATCTCAGCTATCATCATCATCATCATCATCTTTTATCATCCTCATCACCATCACATGATTCTCATCATATTTAATTAATCTTTTCTTCAAGTTTTAAATAAGGATGAATAAGTTTATTTATTATTTATTTAAAATTTATCTATCAACTTACCTTCTCACCTACCTATTAATTGAATTATTTATTTATTTATAAATTATTCATTTTCTCATTCTCTCCTATTTTTTTTCCAGAACAAGTTATTATACGAGTATCTTAGATTGAAAACAAAACAATGCAATTTTGTAGGTTTTCATATTTGCTTTTTTGAGTCTGCACAGAAGTAATGACATGGAAGCTTCAATTGATTGAACGAAGACAGATACTGAGGACTTTTCTGGTTTCCCCCTTTCAACAATCGTGTTTTATTGATAAAGGGGAAACCCGAAACATCCTCATTATTTGTCTTCGTTCAATAAATTGAAGCTTCCATGTCATTACTTATTATTATTATTATTATTGATATTATTATTATTATTATTATTATTATTATTATTATTATTATTATTATTATTATTATTATTATTATTATTATTATTTATTCCTTCAAGCTTTTAGCAGCAATGTTTACGTCACACAGAATATGTGAGTCGTTTGTCTTTGTTTCACTTTCTAGTTTTCCATATTATTCGTTCAATAAATTGAAGCTTCCATGTCATTACTTATTATTATTATTATTATTATTATTATTATTATTATTATTATTATTATTATTATTATTATTATTATTATTATTATTATTATTATTATTATTATTTTATTATTATTATTATTATTATTATTATTATTATTACTATTATTATTATTATTATTATTATTATTATTATTATTATTATATATTTCCAGACCAAAGTCCTGCCAAACCTTTCAATAGTCACGTGTTGAATTCATGGCACAAGCCTGGTAGCACCAAGCAACTGGGCCCTCTCATTGGGGATTTTAAAAATAGGTAATTTTTCTACGCTTGACCTTACTCGTATTTTTTACATGAGCTGAGAGTAAATTTTGAATCTGAAATTTCTTAATTTAGGTTCTAATCATAACCTTGATGAACCAGATTCTCATTGTTGTGTCCCATAGATTTAATTAAGGCTTAGAAAATGTTTAAAAATTATTTTGTCTATTTATAATGATGATGATGATAATAATATGATCTTGATTGTCCATAAAGGCAATTTGTTGTTTGGTTTACCATGTTTGAAAGGACACTCACTCAATGCTGGTTCCAACATCATCTATAATTTCAAATTCAATTACATACCATACTGAAGAACAAACATACCCGTCCAATTATCACATAGAAATCATTGAAAATAGTCGCTCAGCACCACAAAATGATTATCTTTTTTTTTTTTTGTTGTATTAAATTTTTTTTTTTTTTATCAGGTCCAGTTTCCAAACTGTTTCATGTTCTGCAAAAGACATCATGGCAAAAGTGAGGGCTTTGTATTTGAAAACAAAGGAGAAGCAACAGCAACAAGAGAAACCTGTCCCCGTGACAAGCACCCCGGTATCTGGTAAGTTATATTGCTCTCCTTGTTGTGTGAAAAAGAAAGCAAAGTTCATTTCAGTCTTAACCAGCAGCAGCTTCAAATGATGTTCACACTACTATGTAGCAATGACTATGAAAATTTTTGTTTTCTATTTTTGTAGGAAATACTACTCTTAAATCAAAGCCCTATCTCCACTGAGTAAAAATCTTTTTGAATTTTGAAAATCCATTAATATATAACAAAGTTATGCAGTTTCAAAGATGTCATTTATTTGGATGACTCACAAAGAGAAAAAAATACGGAAAATATGGGACGCTTTTTCTGCGTTTTATTCTGGTTTGTGGCTGTATCTCGCTTAATACGTGGAATTAGATATTAAAACTTGGCAATTTTATGGCAAAATTATCAGAAAATATGATAAAGACATCAGAAGAATTCTAACTTGTATAGTTTTAGAGCTGTATGGCTAGGGTCAACTATAATCTTGTTTTAAAATATACATAATATTGATCATTTGGAACTTTTCCGAAGTGTAATCTTGTGTCTAAAACCCATACAAATGACACGAAAGATGCCTGCTGAATTATTATCAATCAGTCCCGTGAGACCATGGCTTATGTTAGTTCTAGTATTTATTTGAGGAGAGAGAGAGAGAGAGAGAGGAGAGAGAGAGAGAGAGAGAGGAGAGAGAGAGGAGAGAGAGAGTGTGTTAATCTACTATCCCTATGACATAACAATGAAACAATACCTTAATTTAAAAAAAGCGCGCGAGGATTTGTGTCATCCGTCGGCGCGAACAAGGTTGCCAGATGGCCACGTGTGTGGCCAAATATATAATTTTGTTTCTTTTTTAAAAATTTTATTCATCTATGTTTGTCTCAGTGACATTTATCCTAGTTTATTCAATTTTCTGTTTGTTAAAATTTAGTTCATTTTAAGTGGGCCAGTCTTAATATTGAAAGCCATATGATTTTCTATTTAGCGACTTTTGAAGTCGAATTTGGTCAGGTTAAAGTCTGGCCATCTGGCAGCCTTGCCTCGCTCACGTCATTTTCGTGTCGCGCGATGGTGGAGCAAAATGGCCGTCTCGATATTTTCACTCATTGAAATGCAAATTGGGTTGATGTTTTGTGAGAATACGGGAAAAGTACTTATCATAATCCAATGAAATTTGAAATATAAATAGAAGAAATGTGCATATATAACCTTATGAGCGACAAAATCTCTCCTTTGTAGTTTTAGAAATATTGTACTCCAAAGAGTAAAAATCTATTTTTAACGGTCTTCTGGTAATCGTACGAGTTTTGTCGCTTGACATAATCTAAAATGACCTCTTTTCTAACTGTGTGCCAACTTTCAGTCATATTCAATTATAAACAGCGTCGTAATTAATTTTTTAAAATAGCATGTACGAAACGGCTTCGTTCCATATTTTGTCGCGAATTTGGGCATTTTGTGAGCGAAAAAGAGGCCCAAAGATTTGTGCGGGATAGTCATTGCTATACTATGTTATGATGATCTATCCAGGATGCAAATTCCGTACCGCAATCGTGCACCATTGCAAACCCAGCCCAGAAGCTTCGCCACAATTCATCATTCAACTCGATGCTCTGCGATTTCAGGCTTTTGACCACAACGGGTACATGTTGGACAGTGGCAAGTCCCCACTGATGTAATTATTGGCTAAATGGGTTTTGGAGAACTTTTAAACATCCAAATTTAGATTTTTTTAAAACTCAAAAAAACTTGAATTTATAATATTTTGAAAACGCCCATTTGGTAAAAGCTTTTCCATAGTCTTTGTTCTGATTGGTTGGAGTCGCTTGGACTAGGATGCCTAGTGGTCATTTTTTCTCCTGACTCTGACTTTTTCTGTCTTTCTCACCCCTCAGTTCACACCTCAAAGAAGGAGGTCACCGAAGGTCCTTCTTATACAACATACATTTACAAAGGAAAGGGGGAAATTCAAGAAATATGTTTTTGTTCATTCATTTATAAGGTTCGTTTTACGTGAGATTCTGCTCATTATGTGCAGCTACGTGTTCTAGGGCTATGACACTCGCTTTCAGATCAGAAGTCCTGGGTTCAAGCCTCGCTCGGCACTTAGTTGAGTCCTTGGAAAAGGCTCTTTACACACATTCTCTCATCATACTCAGGTGTAAACTGAGTACCTGGCTGTTAACAGTGTTGTCTCTGTCCATACTGTAGACTCTAAATGTCTAACAACTATTTTCTTTAATTCCTTAGGTAAAGACACTTCTATTTTATCAAAGATTGGAGGCTCTGCAGAATCCGAGTCAGCGTCTGGCTCATCACAGGTACAGATCCGTAGACTGAGTCGTAAAAGCTCCAGCAGTTTGAGCCGCGGGAGGCTGTTGGTGGAGAGAGCTAGGAGTACCAGCATCCTGATGGCCGGGGAAGAGGAAGGCAGTAATCTGTCCAGGAGTGTCGCTGCTAGTCCGGCTGGACGGAGGACAAGCGGATCTGCTGGGTTTGAAAGTCTGAGTAAGTTTTGTTTTATTTTCACTTTCAACGTTACTGTATCCACAGACTAGTTCAGATCTGTTTTCTGTTCTTGTAAGTATATTTCATCTCTATCTCTTCAAGTACCAAGTCTGTGCCAGACATCGGTGATCGTGGTAAGCCATTCATCTCTCTGATCCGATAACCTCAGAAAACTAATATTACTCTTCTCTTTCTTTGTCACCCAGCTGTTCAAACTATTCAAATATGTTTTTCTTGGTCTACCTTTGCTCTTTTTACCTTCTATCTTTCCTGTGAGAGCAAGATGTTCAATACATTTATGTCGATTTAGTTGCCCTAAAAATTATTGTGGCCATCATGAGTTTTCTTGGGAAAGTACAGCAGTGGTTTCCTGTTGCCTACTGTGGTTTGTTTACAGTTTACTCTACAAGCCTTTGTCAAGCCAATGACATCCTTCAAGGAAGTAGGCAGTATATTTGATATTCATATTTTATAAAACTGTGAGACATATAAATATTTATGTATAATATATAGTATTTAATTCATGTGCAAAGTATTGTTTTTAAAAATTCTTATGTCGGTGAAAATCCTTAAAGGACTTACTGATTTTATATCAGATTTTATTAAGAAAATATTCATTGTTATTTTTTCAAATTATTATTTTTATATTTTGTTGTCATAGTTACCAGTTGTTGTTTTGTTTAAATGATGTATGCATAATATGTATTTAATGAAGCTGATGTACTCATATTTTGTTAAATCTTTGATTCTTGATCCTGTCTATTTACTGTCTAAATTATACGATGTGTTTATGATGTTATAGAAATTTTTACCTCAACGGATGGGTGACAATGACAATGATTGCAAAATTTTAGCCCAGGTGTTAACCCTTGGGTCCTGTGCTAAGCGCAATGCGCTGAAAAAAGTATAAATGTACATTTTGATATATTTCATGTAATGATTGAGTGTTTTTATTCAACGTTTATTCCTCAGACATACAAAGTGAGAACGAGCTCCTTGATTATCTGACGAAGCAATACAGTCAGGTTGTTGCCGCAGGCGTTGCCATGGAAGCGTCCATTCAGGCCATGCTGACGGTTACCTGTTACTTTATGTCGACCAAAGAAATGGCCACCAACCCACAGGTACAATTCCATAGAAGGACTATACGTTAATTTTCTCATTGCTTAATAGACCTTGCTCAGGTTAATAATTTAAAGCTTATGTTGCATCCACATAATAATAATGATAATAATAATAATAATAATGATAATAATAATAATAATAGTAATAATAATAATAATAATAATAATAATAATAATAATAATAAAATTAATGTTATCTATATATCCACAGCAGAGATTTATCATTACAAATATATTACAATTTTTTTGGAGCTTTTTTTAGATAGTGCAAAATCCACTATACGTAAAATTTATTTGATATATATATATATATTTATTTTGCATTGATATTTAACAGAAATCAGCCATTACGTTCATACGCAAGCACCTGGCACAGGATCCAGCCAAACTTAAAGAGAAATACGGGAAATCGGATGATGTGGACAAAAAATCTCAAGCTGTAGAGTAAGTTGTGTCTGGCTGGTTGTCTTATCCATGGCCAAATTCTTTTTTAAAATTTTCTTTTATCAATTTTTTTTTTTTTTGATTTGCTTTTTAAAAAAAAAAACCCTTTAAAAGTCATTCAGAGGCATAAGGCCCAAGGAGCTTGAGTTTTCTATTTCTATCCTTGGATTCTGTGGTATAAAATGGACAATAGCAATTGCTTGCTACCCTTTAGATAGAACTCTAGACTTCTACTCCTAGCCTTTTCCTTCCCTTCTCCTGAATACCATAGCTCAGAATTTAAGTTTAATTTGTGTAGCTTACCTTGTCCACATTTAGATATATATATTGATGAAAGCATATTTTTGAATATTTTGTATAATATCAAAATATTTGATAGATTCAATAAAAGGAAACTTTTGATGTCATTATTTGTGTTTTGTAGGTACAAGCTACAAGTGATGCTACTGCTGGAAATGGCATCATTCGTCCCCGATAATGAGGATTTTCAAGGAGAACGATTACTCAATGCTGTAAGATGCATAGACTTTGATTTACCCTTTCATCTGAATAGATTTATAACAGTAATTTTATCATATTCAATGTAATTAAAAAAGAACTGAACAAGTGTATATGAAAATGTGCCAGACAAAGCAAGAAAGAAAAATACAAGAAAAAAAAAACATCCCAAAAAATCAGTCGACCTCGACTGGGGATCGAACCTCAGACCTTCTGATTACCGGTCAGACGTGCTACCATTAATGGCACATTTCAGACACACTTTGTTCAGTTCTTTATCTTACACCGGTGCCTATTCCTTAATTTCTTAATTTGATGTATCCAATGTAATTTGCTACTCAAATAACTGAGAATAGATTTTCTTATCTCATTTATGTGATTTCAGTGACCCTACTGTTTAAAAAAAAAAATCTTTTTCTATTTATTTATATTTTGTCTAGTATGCATTCTAAGAAGATTCGTATTTGCAGTGGAGATGCAAGTAGAAAGAAGCATTACCCAAATATATATTTGTAATTGTGGTCAGGGAACTGAAAAATAAATACTTGAAGAGTTATATCTTTTTGTGTTTCATAGAGATGTATAAAACAACTTGTACAATTTTGTATGATGTCAACTGTATTCTGTTAATTTTTGCAATGTCTTTTCTATAACTTTCAGCTCGTGTCCATGTTGCGAGTCTTGTCTTTCATCATAGGGCCTGCTTCTGTCCGGGAATTCATGGCCAATGCAACTGACAGGTTTGTTCATTTGTCTACCCTCTGTAGGTGATATTTAGTTTTAAAAGAAATAAAACTAAGAAAACGAGTCATTTGAGTTTAAAATCTGAAGAATCCCTCACAGCTCATTAACCATTAGAGTTATCAGATGATTAATGCAACATTGTTTTACAAGTTTCATTGATGATTGAAAGGTTTGGAGTCTGTTTATTGTACGGCTTTGTGGCCTAGTGGTATGACTCTTGCCTTCGGATCGGAAGGTCCAGGACTGGAGACCTGCTATGAGCAGTGCATAGTTAAGTCCTTGGAAAAGGCTCTTTACTCACATTCTCTCACCGTACTCAGGTGTAAAATGAGTACCTGGCCATTAACAGTGTTGTTTCTGTCTTTAAAAAATTGTAATATTGCCTATTAGGCGTTATGTCTCGTTCCACATGTTAAGTGTTGCTGTTGGCGAGAGACCCCTTGTAAAGCGTTTTGAGCATGTTTAGCATATATTGCGCTAAATAATTGCTTTATTTAAAAGAGAACTATTGAATCAGTGAATAGTTCACATATTTGCAGGCATGGAATAATGATAAGTAGAATAGCACAACATTTCAATGGGTTACCACAGGCTCCAAGTGATTTTCAGCCAGGAAAACATTGTTATCTTATTACGATAGATGAAATATAATATAATATTATTTCAACATGACATGTTATTTTTTTTTATATCTTCATCACCACTTCAAATATTAATCTTGTTGTTATTACCATTATCAACTATAAATAATTATTAAACTTTATTTTTCACCTCAGCCACTGTGGTACTTTACCCCGGGTCCTAATGGACGTCTACGATGAACTCGACCTCCCTTATCCGGCCATTCTGGCCAAGCTGACTTCCCCGTCTGCCCCTAGCACTGTCTGGGGCCAGAACATGTCAGTTGGCAGCGTGGACAGCTTTCACAGTGGACCTTACTCTTCCCAGCCACCGTCATCTGGTCAGCTTCTGTCGCAGGGAGCAAAAAGGTTTGTTTCAGAAATGAAAAGCAATTTTATCTCATTATTTTATCTTATTGCTTGTTAGACAAATTCATTAGTTTTTTTTTAACCTCACATTTTCTGTCTGTTAGAAATTAGTCTGTTAAAACACTGACTTACTTACTTATCCAAACCGGCGACCACCTGAGCTTTAGCCCTTCGGTCGTGTGCCATGACGTAGAAGTTAGTGTTAAAACAGTTAAAATATGGTATTTTGTCACTAAATTTAATGGAAATTTTGTTGATATTAACACAAAGGTGAAAAATTTTAAAAAGCAGTTAATTTCAGGCAAATGTCATATTTTTTTTGGTATCACTAGTTCTTTATTTTAGTCGACCTTTCACATACTAATTAATGTTCTCTCACCCCCTCCCTCCACCCCTCGTTTTGGGCCTATTCATGGTCAATACCTTTCTGTTTTCACACCTTTAGAAAAAAACTGATGCCAGATGTCACATTAAATTTAATGCAACATAGAAGACCATTCTTAACCAAGCTCATGCCAAAAATGTTATTTTATCAATAATTCGATTTCTTATGTTTACTTCTTTCTTTATTTCTTCTTCAACTTCTAGGACTTTCCAAATAAATCTTGTGCATCCTTTGCCCAAGTCATTTTCGAAGTTATGAAATCTCAATTTCTTTTTATGAAATAAGTAACTTTCAATGATATACATTTTTTTCAGGACTTCTTTAAAGCAGCATCCATCTCTAACGGACTTTCGCCAAAAGAAACAAATTCTGGTCGAAAAGCCAAAATCCAGGCCAGTTGCTAAGGTACTGTCAGATTGGTGAAAGTTTAATCTCGAATTAAAATTTTAAGTAATGAAATTAATATGAGGCTCGTAAATATGTAAAGATGTCTGATGGAGGTAATGCATTAGACATTTGACTGTCACAATATGCCTCTTGCAAGGAATGGGAAGCACCTTACATTATGTGAGAGCAATTTTATTCTCGCTCAGAGAGTAAACAAATTCAGATTTCGTTGACACTCCCTGAATGCATTCATTATTCATTCCAAAATCAAAAGACAGGTGTAATTGTAAAATACATTCCCTCTGTATATAGATCTAATTTTATTAAATTCCTCTCAACTACAGAAATACAAATTATTTTCAGTGCATACCAAATCAATAAGCTTCAGTTTGCTTAATTAAAGTTCCTCATTGCCCCACTTTCCCCCCATCAAATCATATTCATGTTTAGATCATTTTTCTTTTACGTTTATCCTTTCTGTTTCTTCCACAGACTGAAGGAAAGAGAAGTGCTAAGGACAAAAACAAATCAAAAGGAAAGAGCTCTAAAACTAAATCAGGAGGTTTGTTTGTTCATTTGTTTATTTAAACATTTAGAATTCCATGATGATAAGTTGTGATATTGATTGCAAAGCTATTCTTAACAAACCATCTTTAGTAGTAGTCTGCCTTCAGAGCCATTCGCACAGCCGTTTAAATAGGGCCCAAACTTTCACTTTAGTTACTTCTTCCCTCACTGGCTACCGTCAAGTACTGTAAACAATCCACCGTCAACCACAGTGATAACAGCTGTCAAGACGGGGTGCACTGGCAATAAATTATGTCTGCAGGTAAATCTCATCGCTTTGAATTTCTCTCAGGCAGAGAGTAGTAGAAATTTCATCAAAATACTTAATTTTCTCAGCCCGTTGTGGACGCAGCATCTTTTTCATAATTTTCAAACATATATGGATACAAAGGCCAATTTTTCCTCTACAAGACGCAATTATTTTTATTTACATCATTAAATGATAAGTTTGTGTTTTGCTCTTTTGAATAATCAGAGTTTTTTATGAAATAAATATTAAAATTATAAGTTTAAGAAATATTTAAAAATTTAAAATATCAAACCAACACTTTTTACCATCAAGTGTGAGGGATCAGAGAAAAATAGATAAAATTATCTTTCATATGATATATACTTTATTATGTAGATTCAGGGATTTAAGAATAGAGGGTGTGGAAAGGAATCTCAATAATTATTTTTGTCACTAACAAAGAGGAGAATAATAAAACTAGATAGTGATGATAAGAGACATTTATTTAATTTGATTTCATTGAATTTAAGCGGAAATTTTAGATATTTCTTAAATTTACTTATTTAAGTTTTGTTCAGGTTATGAAGAGACACACTGAAGACGGTCATCACACCAGTACAAATGAAATATGTCGAATTTGTTGTGAAAGAGTACAGAGCCGTGCTGAGAGGATTAAAAGACTCTAGACGTTATCAACAATTGACTATAAATATAAATGTGAAATTCTGACATATCTAAATATTTCAATTTGCGAGAAATGTATCTCACTGATACATAATTTAAAGAAATGCGATGCAGGGTATTGATACCTTTGGTTCAATGAGAAAACTCTGAACAAGAAACAATACTTAATGAGGTGAATATGATCCTAATCTTTCACCAGTGATGTGCTATATGCAGTCTATATGGCACACAAATTAAAAGAGGTGCAAGTCAAGTACATGAAAAAAAGTAAGGGGCATGGATATCTCAAAAATAAGGTTATGAAAATTATAAGAACTCTTTAAGATTTTCTTAGTGGTTTTGATTGTCTTTAAATGAATGCCCTTATATAACAATTTTTAATGGAATTCTTATAATTCGTTGATTCTGGGATAAATATAAGTGAATCACATTTGACTATGTTTCTGTTTTATTAAAAAATTTATATTAAGACAATGCTGTGATTGGATTTCAATTTTACCTTACTCAAAATCCTAACTTTTACGTACAGGTGAACTGATATCTCAAAAACGCCTCAATCTACTGGTATAAAATTCATATGTCTACATTCTACAGATATTCAACATCATTTCCATTACCTTTGTTTTAAAATGTTGAACATGTTAAAATATTCTCTTAAAAATTTTAATTCACTTATGTATATTATATAATATTATATAATCAATGAAAACTCTGTTAATAAACTGTTTGGTAGTTTAAAAATATTTTTGCTACACTTAATAACGGCAATACTACGTTAGTTTGAAATTCAGAAAAAATCTATCAAAAAATTGTCTCCCTCTCTCAGTGTAAGGCTATGACTCATCATCACTAGACTGGCTAGATTTATCTGGCGAACTAAACTGAAAGCAATAAACGCCTGTGTTCGGCCCATGGAGCCAGAGTTTATTTTGGTTTCTATAGCGTGAAAGGGACAATAGCAATTGCTTGATATCCTTTGGATAGGACGCCAGTCTATTGCAAAGTATTTTCCGCCAAATCTAACAACAGACTCAACTACCCATTCACTGCTGGGTGGACAAGGGGGTCAGAAAAAAATCTCGACAGCACCCAGGACGATCTCAGTCCCTTTGCGCGTGACGCGTGTGCTCTACCAACTGAGCTATCGGGACCCCCATAAAGCCATCTTTAGGCTGAAGATGAAATCATAATTTCTATTTACTTTGTCCAGAAAATCAAGCAAGAAATTAATTTTTAAAATCGATCATAATTCACTGTAATTTGTAATTTGATTTTCCTAAAAGTTCAAGAACAAAATTTCCTATATTTTTTTCCAAAGAGCTAATTTCCTATAAAAGAAAACAACAAACTCTTTCTAACCACAGGTGACTATGACCGTGCCAAAAGAAACTTGTTTTCTGACAAGAGTAAAGTGAAAAAAGCAAAAGACCGGCTGCAGCTAACCCCAAAAGGAAAATCAGGTAAACGCCAATCTAAGACAATTATTTTTAAAAAACTTTCATATTGTTCTAATTTTGGACCTTCATTATTGACTTGTAATTTCACGATGTCGTGTTATTATATTACATTCATTACCTTTACATCCTAAAATGAGGTCCCTGATTAGTGATTTTGCCTTCTTCAGGCAGATCTTTATCCTTACCAAACGGACGTTTTCAGGTTTTTATTTATGAAGCGAGGGAGGAATGGAGAGAGATAATTCATGCAGTATCCGAAGCCTGGACCAGGCATGGAACCTAGAAGAAGATTTATGACGCATTGTTCTCTTCATCCATACAATCCTACAAATGCCTTTAAGTTTTACGGGTGCCTATGACATGGAGCAGAAATAAATATTTCTAGCACCAAAACCACTTTTATACATTGAGGAGTGAACACTATTCAAGTAAAATTGTCTGAGAAGGTGTCTATGAAACAGTGACAGACTTGGCAGAAATAAAAATACAAGAAAAAAAATCATACGATGAATTTTTGGGATGTTTTTGTCTTGTACTTTTCGGCACTTTCACCTTTTCCGATTGTTACCTTACACCAGTGCCCACTCCTTAATTTGTTAGTTTGATATATTCAAGTAGGTACTTCAGGCGGGTGGTTGGATGGGAGCATCACCCTTGAATCGTATACCTATGATGTTCGCATGGGTGTACGATCCGATAGTGATGTCGTTTCTTCTTCTCTTTACTAGCCTATCCTGCTTCTTTGGTTTGTGATTGTATTTTTGACAGGGGATATTTTTTTTTCTGTAAATCTTCTGCCTGTTTGTTCTTGGTTATTTATAATTTAGCTTATGATATCTTTAGGTTATGATTTTGATTTACATTTGTACTATTTTTGTTAGTGTTAGATTGCTTGTTTTTTTGTTTCAGCGGTCTCTCATATAACCTCAATTGTGTTGGAAGAGACCTAAAGCAACAAACAAAACAAAAACAAAAAATAGGTACTTCAGAGCCATAATGCTGTCATCTGCATTTTTTGCCAAATTGGGACCTGAAATTTGCCAAAAGTTGCCAAAAAAAACCCCAAAATTTGCCAAAAAGACCAAAATTTGCCAAAAAATTTGCCGAGGAGAACTAAGCGTTGCAGTAAAAATTAACATGTGATACAGAAAAAAATATATATAAAAGACAATTTATTACATTTAAGGAGGCTACATTTATTAATTTACACAATAGCGTTGTCACAAAGATTTTAAAGGATCATTATCCGTAGAGAGTAGCTTCCCTTGGTTTGGGCCCAGGCAAAGCTGCAACATTTCTCAAGTTTCGCACTTTTTTTTTCGTTATTTTGTTTTCGCTTCTTTTTTTTTCCCCAAAAATTTGCCACGCGATTTGCCAATTTTCCCAAAATTTGCCACGATTGCCAATTTTGGGAAATTTGCCAAAATTTGCGGATCGCCCTGATATTTGCGGCCGCAAAAAATGCAGATGACAGATAATGCTTCAATTTATCCCCTTTTAGAGTTAAAACAATCAATAACAATTGTTTTCTACCCTTTGGATAGGACTTAAGTACTTTGTGTCAAGTCTATCAGACCAACTGACTCTTCTATTTGAAACCAGTTCGTTTGCCCATGAGTTAAAAGCTTCTACTTTTTCTTCTCCATGTATTCTGATGATTATTTAATGTCAATTTTTTGGTTTTCAGGAAAACCCAAACTGTTGGTCCCTGGAACGCCTGCACATAAACAAATCTCTGGAAGAATCTTGTCTCGTCAACAACGCCTGAGGGATCATCTCAATATCAAGCCAGATGTTCAAGTAGTTGAAGAATCGCCAGTCAAAGGTTGTTGTTGTCTGGCATAGGATAGGATTAAAAAAGCCATAAGGCCCATGGGGCTGGACTTTATATTAGATAATTTTACATTATTATTATTATTATTATTATTATTATTATTATTATTATTATTATTATTATTATTATTATTATTATTATTATTATTATTATTATTATTATTATTATTATTGTTTGCTTTGCTTCATTTTTGATTTTCCTTTCTTGATTTATTGATTGGAATTATTATATTCAAGTATTATTTTGGCAATTGCCTAAAAATAAACCTTTGAATCTATTATGTTAAATGGACAGTAGCCAAGTGGACAGTAGCCAAGTGCTAAAAGTACTGAAGTCTTAGGGAGCTTGTTTTGGAAAAATGAAGGTTAAAATTTGGCTTAGGCTACAATATAGAGTATACAAAAAATATGATTATAGTATTAAGATAAGGGACATAGATTGTGTTTATATCATGAACAAAATTGCTTAGTGAACTGACGTGATTATGATTCTAGTTTATCACTGATAAGCTAAAAATCATGAAAATTTGACAAGTACTTTTAAAACTGGAGTCTTCAATTGCTTTCTATCCTTTGGATAGGATACAAGTCCATGGCAAAGTACTTTCTATAAAAGATAAAAGATCCAGCAACCCAATCACTGCTGGTTAGACAGACAGTTGGGGGTGGGGCTGAAAAAATCTAGACACCTGGGATCGAACATGGCCATGTACTTGGTAGGCGAGTGCTCTACTTCTGAGCCATTGGGACTTCCTCTATCTTAGTCATTATTGTATATCTGTCGAAATCAAATGAAAGCAGAAAATACCACGTTGAACAATTTCTTTTACAAAATCAATTTAAAAATTGCCAAAAAAAAAAAATCTCTTTGCTTATCCTGCATTTTATGTAAATTTATTTTTCATATATCACATTGCTCGGTGCATAGTTGAGTCCTTGGAAAAGACTCTTTACTCACATTCTCTCACCATACTCTGGTGTAAAATAAGTATCTGGCTGTTAACAGTGTTGTCTCTGTCTGAAAAAAATTGTAATATCGCCTAACAGGCATCATGTTTTGTTCTACATATTACGTATTGTTGTTGGTCAGGGACCCCTTGTAAAGTGCTTTGAGCACATTTAGTGGATATTGCACTATATAAAAACTCAAGCTCAAATGTATTGTTCATACTTCATATTGATTATATATTTCTATAGATGATGAACCCCGAGGCAGTGTAACAAACAAACCAGCTCGTTTCTTGCTTCGTGAAGCCTTTTACTCATCGAATTCGTGTCAGTCACGAATTGTAGCCAAATCCATGGAAATGGAAGAGAAAGGTGGAAGACCTGCCACAAGTCCACACAGTAAGTCTTCCATCGTGTGGATATTTTTATATTTCCAGGAATTGGGAAAAAAACAGTACAAAACACAAAACAACTTCCTGATTAGTTTTCTTTTCCTTACGACTAATTTTAACCATACAAGG
This sequence comes from Berghia stephanieae, assembly GCF_034508935.2. Taxonomy (NCBI): domain Eukaryota; kingdom Metazoa; phylum Mollusca; class Gastropoda; order Nudibranchia; family Aeolidiidae; genus Berghia; species Berghia stephanieae. The sequence goes on along the minus strand of NC_088361.1, from coordinate 22,887,835 downwards.
ACAGGTCCACATTCCGAAAGATTCTTTCCAGTTTCTTTAATATTTATTTATTTATTTATTTATCTATCTTTCTATCTATCTATCTATTTATCTATCTATCTATCTATCTATCTATCTATCTATCTATCTATCTATCTATCTATCTATCTATCTATCTATCTATCTATCTGTCTGTTTATTTATATATTTATTTAAACTTCTTGCTTGCTTATTCAACATCACATGCTATGCCGAGTAGCCTATGATGTATATGGTATGACCATTTTTTATTGGTTGTAATCCCATCAATGGAGAGGGATTTTCCAACACAATCGTGAAATAGGAGAGCAGGAAAGGAACAAGTGAACTTTACGTTTTTTTTGGGTTTTTTTCTCTGACTAAGAAATAGGACCATAAATTAAGATTTTTATCCAGAACACATTTCAGACTTTTGTGCTATATTTAGGCAGATGTATTACATTGGTTTGGGTTGGGAGGTGTGGGTGTGTGGGGGTGGGGGTGGGGGGGGGGGGGGAGAAAGGCATTGGACAAAAGGGAGACAGGGGTAGGGGAGTAGGTAGATGACAAAAATGTGCGTGAGATAAATTAATTGAAGTATAGAACTACTGATATAACAAACTTTATTCTCTGCTTGGCCGTGTTTTATTTATATTCAATCTTTATTGTATACTATTTTAAAAGATGTCAGATTACTTCTTACAGTATCCTGTATAAACTCATTTCATCATAGCTAGCTTTCTGTTTTTCTTAAAGAAAATAAACTGAATTGTATTAAATGAACGAATGTATAAATTAGCTCTCACTTGAGAAATTTGATAGTTAAGAAAATTCACTTCCCTTACTTGTTGTTCTCAGAGATATGCAATGTTTGCCAATCTTTCATAATTTGCATTACTAATTTTATTTCTATTATGTTTACCCCATTCAGGATTCTTGCATTCATCCCGTTCCCATGGCAGTCTGATCAGCGCTGTAAGAGGGGAATCCCCCATTCTGTCACCAAGGTCAAGGATGATCAAATCATTCATGGCCTCCCCGACACCCGAAAGAAAGTCGCACAAAAAGAAAATCACCACTCCGACCTCCTCTACCTCAACTCCTCCATCTCACTTACCAAGACGATCCCCTAGAAAGTCTGTCAAGAAGCTTTTATTTCACCCCACACCTGTGACTACATCTACAACGTCGACTATCTCCAACGTCAGTCAAGATCTAGCCAAAGACAATGGGAGAAACAAACAAAATTCATTGGATGCTAAACTTGTGTTTGATGGAGAAAATGCATCGGATGCTCTGCCCACCATGAGTTCTTTCAAAAATCCTGAGACATTTGAAATGCCTGGCTTAAAGACTCCTGAAAAGAGGAATGAATCACCGAGATTTGGAAGCTGGTCATGTTCTCCTCTCCAGGTCACTCCGACAAAATCACAACCGGTAAAGCAGGTCAGAACGCCCGAGTTAAGCTTCAAGAATGCTTTCAACTGTCCAAGTACATCAAATAGGTCACCAGAATGCACATTTTCCAGGAATAGTCCTAGAAAGAGTTCAAAGTCTGTTCATGGCAGTCCATCACAATGGGACCATGGGGATGATTTATATCAAAAGTCTGGAAAAGTCAGAGTCAAACCCAAGGCAGGATTTAGAAAAAGTGCCAGTGACTCGGCAAAATTTCATAGAGTTGACAAAGACTTTGTGAATTTACAAAAACGTGTCAGTCCTCAAAAGGCAGTTAAAAAAGATTTGAGCCAGACAAAAAGAGGGAGCAGCAGTTTCACCAGATGTCCAGACACAAGACGTAACAGTTTTCACCATGTTAATATTTCCAATGCTACAAGTCACTTTGAAGGTATTGATAAGGAGGATCCAGAGGTTGTGCTGTCAACACCAAAGAAAATGAAATACAATTCTAATCCCTCATCGTTCCACACCACACCAAGTAAAGTGACATTCTCAGATTCATTCCTCATCTCCCCTCCGACTGGCTCCGGACGTCCGGTTTCATTAACTCCTTCTAAATCTATTCTCAAGGGTTTGCCGAGCACGAAGGCCCAGAGTTACGTGAGGAAAATAGAGTTAGCCGATTGTGAATTTAAAAAATTACCGAATGAAAGTTTTATTTCACCTAATAGTAAAAAGTTGTCAGTTGCTGACTCGCCATCTAAAATGTTAAGAATTTCAAGCTTTAAAGAGCGGACATCGAATTCATTTCTTCAGGAGTCATCTCATCAGAATAAGTCTCCTTTAAAGCACAATGATCCAAAAATAATATCTAGTGCTAAGAGATTTGATGAGGACTCGTCTTCCAATGAATCAACCAATCTAGATACAGACCGAGTGCCTTCAGCTTCAACTGTCGTCACAGCCCACACTCCGTCACCGAGTAATAAATGTAAAACCCCGGACAGTATCAAGAATTGGATAAGAAAGAAACGAAACTCTGGCAGTAGAACAGTCTCCAGTTCTTCTTCATCATCCGTGTCTCCAGTGTCCAGCAACGAATTCAAGGAGAAACCATTGGATGAAGTTGGAAATGAATCATCAAAAAGATCTGTCAGTGGTGAGGATGTGAAAGAAAAGGAAATAAATATTTTAGCTGGAAAAAATTTAAAAAGAAATCTTTTCTCCAGTGACGCAGCAACATCATCTGATTTGAATTATCCTCTGTCTAAGAAAAGGAAAAACTCTTCAGACAATGTTGGTAAAATCAGCTCGTCAAAGACTATTGAGGAAAATGACATTGTAGAGAAAGCCACAAACGATAAAGACAAAAGTAAAAAGTTGTTTTCTCATGCCTCAGGGGGATTTAGTCACAGCATCCATTCTCTAGAAGAATCTAATTTAAGTATTGACAGGCTGACCTCAGAGGGAGGCATGCCTTCTTTACCCATTGCCTCAACTTCCACAGTGGCTCAGATTGCTTCTCACTCGTGTTTCTCCCCAAGTCGTTCTCCATCCAAAAGGCACCGACTGCCACAGCAAGATTCAAGTTTTATGGGTGAAGGGAGTCAGGGTTTTTTAGTCGATTCTGAAAATCTTAATAGTTCAGATGCTCCTTCAACGTCAGGATCTAAAGAAGAAAAAGTCCCAGATCCCACGACCTGTGCTAAATTGTCTGTAGACGTCAATCAATCTCCCAGTAATTCAAAGTCCACTCCTGCCAAGAGGCCGCAATATTCTCCAGCCCTGTCCACTTCCGGTCTTCTGCAGCTAATTCGATCTCCTCTGCTGGACGACACAAAGAAGAAAAACGCTGAGAGGAGAAGAACCAGATCGTCCAAGTCCAGAAAGCATTTGGATCTGCCAATGTAAATTCTTTGTTGTTTTGATACTGATGCGCTGCAGTCTGTCTACATTTCAAAAAGTAATAAACAAAAAATAATATAACGGCTTTAAAAAAAAAACAAAAAAAACACCAAATACGGGACGTTGTAGGCTCAAAGCCCTTCTTCAGCCTAAAACAAACAACAATGAAAACATTAAAAAATTACTAAAAAACCAGATTGGTGACAGAGATTTATTTCTGTGTCCCCAATCTGTTTGTTTCACTAATGTATTTATGTTTTCATTGTTTTCTTATTATTGGTTGAAGAAGGGCTTTTAGCCTGAAACGTTCCGTGTTTGTTTTGTTTTTCTGAAGCTATTATATTATGGTTTTGTTTATTACTTTTTACAGTCCACAGCCTCTAACAGCTTCCTTAGTGTCATTTTGTCTACACTTCACAATGGTCCAGTTCTCGTTCTACTTTGCAATTGTATCTTAAAATTTTGTTGTCATGTCAACAACTTTTACAGGATTTCCACATTAAGTTATCATTTCACTTCTGATTAACATTCTGAAATAGAAAAAAATTCCCCGACTGTCAGAGATAAAGTAGTAGTCCTTCAGAGCCATTAGGCCCACGGAGCAGGAGTTTATTCCTGTTTCTATTGGGTAAAACACACAATAGCAATTGCTTGTTATCCTTTGGATAGGATGCTAGTCTATCGCAAAGAATTTTCCATTGGATCTAACTCCCAATCACTGTTTTGTGTGGACAGGGGGTCCGAAAAAAATGTCCGACTGCACGCGGGATGGATCCAGTTGTTGACCTGATGTTGTGTGTATTGTTAATTTGATGTACCTGGTGCTGATTTTGTTGTCAGTCAGAGATCGTTACACGGTATTACTGGTTCAATTGTTTTCATTGTATCTGTTTTACACAATTGTCTCGTGCTTACTTTTTGTGTCATGTCGTTCTAAAATAAAATATGTTTGGATTAATCCTTTACAAGCAGGGTGTGGTATTATTCCAATTTGACGTCATGTTGTAACACATTTCATCAACAGAACAGTAGTAATACTAGATTGATTAACGCGTTGACTTTAGATTCGCTGCTGAAACCTCCGAGTCGCATGCTTTGCTGTTCCATTTTGTTGAAAATTGTGAGGGATGCAGTTAGTTATAATGTAATAAATCATGCAGTTAGTTACAATGTAACAAATCATGCATGGAATTATGACTTAGAAAAAATAAATCATGTTGACTTTTAAAGGGTTAAAAACACAAAAATGTTATCTCCAAGGGTTAGTGACTTTTTTTTGATACAAGGAAACTATGAATGAAATATTGTGCTGGTGACAGATGAGTTGATGATTAAACATGTAAATATTATCATGCTATTGATTTTGTAATTTATGACCGTATTTTTACTTTTCAAGCATTGACATATTAAGATGGATCTTAGTCATGGGTGAAATAGGCTTCAACAGTCATGACGTCACTTTCCTTGTAATGACAAGATGAGATATGCTTTATTGATCCTGAATGGAAATTATCATAATGTTACACATCATTCATCGTTATATTAGCACAGATTTATACACTGTCATGAACTAATTGATGAAAATATCCTGGTTAAATATAGGAAAAACACGAGCGATGTGTAACACGTCCTTGACGTATGAACAGCACTGATATATCACGCATAGTAACTGGTTCTAAACTATCAGAACAATGGCAGACGCCATTACCTCCATCACTGCCCTGATGAAATATCTCCCCAACGAGCATAAACGTATATCCAGAGGAGAAAATCATTGTAAATCGGATCATGTTTTGACTTTTATACATTCTGATAACATGACATCTGAAAAAGTTCCAGCCAGCATGAAGAATAAAAAGTACTGATTTTCTTTGTTTAGGAACCAAACTGCTGGTTGCAGGGCGGAAGTGACATCAGACTATTGAATCCTATTTCTCTCAAGGCAGTGGGAATGTAGCTGTTCATTGGGCTGGTGAATTCTTACTTGGTACATTGCTTCAATTAGAGTACCTGGGTGGGGATCCCGAACTCCCATAGTGGGCAGGGAGGTACTTGCTGTGTCTTCTATACTCCTATACTTGTTTTCCAATTGCTCCCTGTCTTTGTCTTGGAACGAGATTAACTTGGTTTTGTCCTGGCCCTGGCCAGAGTCTTTGGCTGGGAGGGAAACACAGTCGATTGTATACCGTAGTTATAGTTTTGTGATATGATATTTCTTTTCCCTGTAAATCATCTTTCTGTTAAGTAGTAATTTTTTTTTTTTTAACATATGATTTGTAAACATTTAAGTGTATTCCTCTTAGTGGGATCTTGTGCTGGTGTCTGGGTGAGACTTTTATGTGATCTCAGACTAAGTACAATGATAGTGTGCTCTTGGAATCTAAATCTGTTCCCTATTTGAACCTTTTCCCCTTTGTCTTACCTTTTCCTCAAGTCCTTTTAATTGTACATCAAGTGTCTTTACTGTCCAATTTTATTCCTTTTCACTTGCGCTGATGATATGACCTAAATGTGTTGCAAGCGCCGTAAAACCCTTAAAACAAACAAACATCCTACAACTTTTCTACACTGGCGCTGAAATGCCTTACTTAGAAGTGTTACAAGTGCTTTCAGACTAAAACAAAACAAAAAACAAAACAAACCTCAACAAAATGAAGACAATGAATAGAACATGAAAAAAAAAAAAAGAAAACAAAGGAAGTATTTTGTATTCAGCAAAGTTCATTTTAATGATGATATTAAAAACGATAATGACAATGATTGTAATAATAATAAATGGTGATGATCATGTTCATACTGTAATAATGATGATGGTGGTGATAATAATGATAATAATATTCATATAATAATAACATTATAAAATTGAATGTATAACAATTGAAATTGGCAACAGTATTTGGCTTCTTGTAATTGTGTTACTTATTGTAAAAAGGATAGCCTGTTTATTTATTTATTTGTGAAAGAAAAGCTCGTCCACATTCATAAGTAGAATCCCAGCACTAACAAACTAACAAGACAAATTATTACATTGGATTGAGAGAAACAATATACTGTATAACCCACACCTGAGGAAAAACAATACCGGCACCGTATTTTATTGAATTGTAGTGAATTAAGGTAGAGAAGTCATGACGTCACATCTACTTTTCCAGTTCCAAAATCATTGGAAGTGTGTATGTAGACAGTCCTTCGGAGGACCAATAATGAATATGTTGCATATTGAATCATAATGTGGCATAACTATGTAATATCGCCTAACAGGCGTCAGTCATGTCTCGTCTTACATGTAAAGTTGATCACTGACCCCTTGTAAAGCGCTTTGAGCATGTTTAGTGGATATTGCGCTATATAAAAGCTCAACTTTTTTGTTGTTGAAATCATGAAATCATCTTTTGATTCTTTTTGACAAACCGACGTAGGTCATCAATTAATCTGTTAATTAAAAGTCTAGCCGAAATTTTTTTAAAAAATGTTTGGAAGATATATATATATATATATATATATATATATATATATATATATATATATATATATATATATATATATATATATATATATATATATATATATATATATATATATATATATATATATTATATTATATACTACATTACATAATAAATACTTAACTCTCTCTCTCTCTCTCTCTCTCTCTCTCTAACTCTCTCTCTCTCTCTCTCTCTCTAACTCTCTCTCTCTCTCTCTCTCTCTCTCTCTCTCTCTCTCTCTCTCTCTCTCACAGACACACACACACTGTCTTTCTGTCTCTCTTTTTTTCTCTCTCTCACTCTCCGCAAACACGCTAACCTGCGTGAGTGCATACACACATTTACACACGTAAATACACATTATTATATCATACTGGATTACATCATTGTTGTGGACACGTCAAATGCATCACACATCATAATCCCACACCTGTTGCCTTGAATTCCTTTATATTCCAGTGTGTCTGTACTAAGAGTTTTGTTTGTGTGTGTTGACCTATTGACCTATAATTTTATGACAATAATGAGAGCAAGCAAAAACTTAAAACATTTGTTTTAGTTTGTTTTGTTTTGTTTTTAAGGGTTTTACGGCGCTTCCAACACATTTAGGTTATATCAGCGCCAGTAAAAAGGAAGAAAATGGGATAGTAAAAAGTTCTAGAATTACAATTAAAGCACCCAAGAAAATGTAAGACATAGGGGAACTGGGAACAAATAGGGATCAGATGTAGATTCCAAGAGCATACCATCAATGTACTTAGTCTGGGATCACCTAGAAGTCTCATCCGGACACAAGCACAAAATACAACAAAGAGGAATACACTCAAATGCTTACATTATACATTAAAATAACAAATATAATAATACATAACAGAGAGATGATTTACACTGCAAAAAATATCATCTCCCAAAACAATAACTATGCAGTTGACTGTTTCCCTCCCATCTAGGACTCCGGCCAGGACAAAACCAAGTAATCTCATTCCAAGACAAAGACAGAAAGCATGCTGGAATACAGTTATAAGGGGATAGAAGACACAGTATGTACCCCCCTGCCCACTATGGGAGAATCAAAGACTGGAACTCTCTTCCCAAGTCATATTATATGACCACAACATTAGACATCTTCGAGCAAAGATTATCAAACTACTTCAGCCTAAACACGAACAATGGCCGCCACATTCAACTATGACTCCCTCTTTGCCCTCGAATACAATTCATAAGAATTGACCCAACATTCACATACCTGGTGGCAAAGAAGATTTGGATGAAGTGGGTTAGACATAACGACTGGCGTGGCGTGTGATGATTTTTTGCATGAATCAGTAACTTGCCGGACTCTGGAAAAACCCATATTTTTAAAATTTGGCCATAAAACTCGTGCTTCAAATATCGATCGATTTAAATGACCCTCATCTTGGCAAAAAAAAAAAAAAAAAAACACTCTCAAACTTTCGCGAAGTCCCAGGTTTGAGAGGTTTTTTTGTTGTTTTTTTTTTTTTTGTTTTTTTTTTTTTTTTTACCAAGATGAGGGTCATTTAAATCGATCGATATTTGAAGGACGTGTTTTCTGGCCAAACTTTAAAATATGGGTTTTTTTTCCAGAGTACGGTAGAGTAGTTTTATTATGTATAAATTACTATCACAGACACTATCACGTGACAGACATAGACATATACTGTATCACAATGTAAAGATTGATAATAAATAATAAATAGGATAAGTATGAACTCCATTTCTACGAGAATAAAACAACAGGTCATTGGTTTATCATTCATGCCAATCTCACGATAGAAATAAGTCCATCAGTAAGCTATCTGGTCATTAATTAATGTTTTAAGCTGGGGTCTTGGTCATTGTCAAAATGTACCATGTTACTTCCTCCTCCTCCTACTCTTAGAACAACAACAACTACTACTACTACTACTAGTACTACTACTACTACTACTAGTACTACTACTACTAGTACTACTACTACTACTACTACTACTACTACTACTACCACCACCACCACCACCACCACCACCACCACCACCACCACGACGACGACTACTACTACTACTACTACTACTACCACTACTACCACTACTACTACTACTACTACTACTACCACCACCACCACCACCACGACGACGACTACTACTACTATTACTACTACTACTGCTACTACTACCACTACTACTACTACTACCACTACTACTACTAGTACTACTACTACTACTACTACTACTACTACTACCACCACCACCACCACCACCACCACCACCACCACGACGACGACGACGACTACTACTACTACTACTACTACTATTACTACTACTACTACTACTACTACTACTATTACTACTACCAGTAGTAGTAGTAGTAGTAGTAGTAGTAGTAGTAGTAGTAGTGGTAGTAGTAGTAGTAGTAGCAGTAGTAGTACATAGATAATTCAATGACAATGACGTCAACGCGTCGAATGCTACGAGACCATCCAGTGACAATGACGTCATTTGTAGAATCAGAGTTAAGTACGCTGGCTCGTGATAAAGGTTAAAGTTGATTATAATACTTGACAGGTAAAAATTACTCTTGATTAAAGCTTGGTATCTGATTAAATTAATTAGCTGTAAATATTTATTTGATTTTGACATTTTGAAAGATAACAGAGAAACGTTGACAAAACTTGTGTGAATCATTAATATCAGATTCCGTGTTATGTCAAATGAATCTGGTGTGTAATGTGTTATTATGTACTAGAGTGCTGGCTACTTTGACATGACCCATTCAATATTGTCAAAATGATTAATTATTAAAACTTCAAGCAGTTGTCATTGATATCTCTAGGCTGGCCCTCCATCTGTGTCATTTCCGTACTTCAAGTCTTGGGGGGGGGGGGGGGGGGGTCCATTATTGCGTCCGGTTATCAGACCTGCAAATATGTGCACGTCGGTTTGAAAGTATTTCCATTACAACAATGAACCCAAAACAATTTGCTTATCAGAACTGCAAATAAGTGCACGTCGCCATTGGCGCATGGAATTGAATGTTGGTAGCATAGGACTATATATTATATTATTACTGTATTTTTGTTGACTTAATCATTACAAGTATGAATATCCTGTAAAGTGGAAAGAAAGATAACGCTGTAAAAGAAAGATATAAATACGTGGATGGAATTGATGTTCACAAGCATAATTAGACCCAGCAAATTAATGGTCGGTTTAAGTAACACACATATTATGTACATAGATAAAACATGCAAACACACTTAAATACATGTTATACACATTCATAATGAATCCACAAACACACGCCATCTCTCTGTGTATCTCTTTAACTTCTATTTTTTAAAAATCTTTTCATGTATCATTCTATTTATTCCATTTTCCCTCGATAAACAAACATAATAATCCAGATGCTGTGCGCTTGGCTAAGAAACTCACAACATTGCCATCCAGAAATATAACGGACCAACACACAAAAACCATGTGGAACCCTGGACGCTTATAGATAGTATGCGGTGCGCTTGGCTAAAAAGCTCACAACATTGCCATCCGGAAATATAGATAGCATGCGCTTTGCTAAAGCTTACAGCATTGTCATTCGGAAGTATAACGGACCAACACACAAAACTATGTGTAAATTTGAACGTTTACAGTCTGGTTTACACCGTTTAAAGAGAATTACTCATAAACGCGGATGGCAAAAAGCAATAACAAAGACCTGAGTGACGTCAACTTCGTTCTACCTATAACGGACCAATACACAAAACTACGTGTCGCCTTAAACGTTTATAGTCTGGTTAATACAGTTTAGTGAGAATTACTCATACACATGGATGTCCAAAAAGAAAAAAAAACAATAACAAAGACCAGAGAGACGTCAACTTCATTCTATCTATACATTCATGTAACTACAGGAAAAAGCAACCTGCCTCTCTCTCTCTCTCTCTCTCTCTCTCTCTCTCTCTCTCTCTCTCTCTTTCTCTCTCTCTCTCTCTCTCTCTCTCTCTCTCTCTCTCTCTCTTTCCCTCCCCCCCCCCCTTCCAAACTATGACAAAGTAAAAGAAAAACATCATAAGTAATCTGAACAAAGTCTCGACTCCTGACTGACTGATGAAGGAATGAAGTAGTTTTTATGGTTTTGATTGTTTTTGTCGTTCTCGTCTCCACGGATCGCGGACATTGTGATGGATGACACGTAAAAGTAAGGAAGACGAGGTGTACATATTAGCAGGTCTAATCACCGAAAGGAATAGGATTCAATAGATTGTATGTGCTTGGCTGAGAAGCTCACAACATTGCCATCCGGAAGTATAACAGACCAACACACAAAACTATATGTAACCATGAACTTTTATAGTCTGGATAATACAGTTTAATGAGAATTACTCATAAACGTGGATTGCAAAAAACAATAACACAGACTCGATTGACGTCGACTTCATTCTTTCAATAGTCTGATGTCACGTCGCCCAGCAACGAGCAGTTTGGTTCTAAACAAAGATAATCGGTACTTTTTGTTCTTCATGCTGGCTAGAACTTTTTCACATGTCATGTGATCAGAATGTATAAAAGTCAAAAGATGATCAGATTTATAATGCTTTTCTCCTCTGGATACACTTTTATGCTCGTCGGAGAAGTATATATTTCATAAGGACGTCCGCCATTGTTCCGATAGTTTAGAACCAGCTGCTAAGTTACTATGCGTCATTACGAGGGAAGTGACGTCACGACTGTTGAAGCCTATTATTATGGGCTTGTTTTAACATTGTTGTTATGGACAATATATAATTGTTATGTTGGTTTGAGAGTATTTCCATTACAACAATGAGGCCATAACAATTTGGGTTAACAGACCTGCGAATAAGTACACGTCGCTTAGAGAGGAATGCATCAAATTGATATTATACATTAATGTATAGAATAAAACGTAACGTAATTACTGACTTGGGTAGAAAATAACAATTAGTAAAAGTAATAAAAAATCCCTTGTCATATTTCGTATGACGTCAAATTGCATAAAAAGGTCATAGTTCATGTTCAAAGCTGGATAGAAAACATAATAAATTATTATTATGTACATTTAATACAATAACGCGGCAATATAAGTCGATATATTTAAGTATGAATGATATAAGTACGCATGAATTATGAATTGGCACTGATTTTTTAACACATAGATAGCTGAGTATTAGAAAGAGAATTATAGGATGGGCATAATATATTATATTGAGAGATAGGAACGGTTGCTGTGTTAGAGCTCGAACAGAATGGACGCCGAACCGACGGGGGTATCGCTTTTCAGGCTTCTTTTTGATGACGGCAAATTTTATTTACTAATGCCAATGTGAGGCCGTAACCATCGTAAAGTTATAGCCTGACACTGACCAAAAAATGACGTCAAAAGGCCAGAAAACAAATCGTGAGTTGTATTCAATAGTTCAACCAATGAAATAACTTGTTTCCATGAGCACTACTAACGACAACTCACTAGGCAGTGCAAAAACCAAATAATGACGTCAAACTGCCAGTCCTTTTGTATTTCAGTATCAGGCTATAACATAACGATGGCTACGGTGTCAGGCCATAACTTTACGAAGGCCACGGTTCTAGTGTCAAGCTATATTATGTTAACGATAGCTACGGTGAGGCAGGCGAGCCTGAGCGTGGCCTTCACTATCTCATGGCCTGACCGTCGCCATCGTTAACTTTTAGCCTGACATTGACCAAAAATGACGTCAAAAGACACGTCTTTGGCCACAAAAGAAAATTCGTGAGTTGTATTCAATAGTTCAACCAATGAAATAACTTGTTTCCTTGAGCACTACTAAAGACATTTCACTAGGCGGTGCAAAAACCTTAAAATGACGTCAAAATATGGGTCTTAGTCTTTATGGGTTTTAGTGTCAGGCTATAAGTTAACGATGGCTACGACCAGATTAAGGTCGTCGGGGAATTGTCTCACTAGCGTTTTATTTTTATCTATAACGTACTGACACATTAATTTATGTGTAATATTGAGCGTTTATAGTCTGATTAATAGAATTTAGTGAGAACTATTCATAAAAATGGCTTGCTAAAAACAATAACAAAGAGCTGAGTGACGCCAATTTCGTTTCCATAAGTGAGTAAAGTTCAACTGGGTGATTTGACGACTGAAAGTCACTTCCGCTCCGTTTGTGTCAGTCGGCGCGAAAACGAATCATCCAAAATCAGCGAGTAAAAAACCAGCAAAGCGACTCCAGTCTGTTTGAGCCCTGGTTTGGTGGCCTGACTGAGACAGGATCAATCGACTGGGATATTCTACTCATTTCTACAATGAAAACGTTGCTGCTTGAAGCTGGAAGAAATAAAAATAACAATAGGAAATTGAATGGAAGCTTTCATTGAATAACCCATAGGGGTAGTGTGACTCAGCGGTACGGTCTTTGCTTCGTATACGAAAAGTACCAAGTTCGAATCCACGATGCATTATATGGCCTTGAGCAAGTCACCTCACCCTGCTCAGTTTGCGGCGCTGCACTGCGGCTGACGCCTGGGTTATTCCAGTCTTCCATTGAAATAGACCCTAAAGACAAATTAATTTCCCCTATGGGATGATTAAAAGGGGATTGTTTTATGATGTAGACGTTTCGGGGTTTTCCCTTTATCAGCAAAATACGATGAATGAAAAACTAAAGACGAAATCGTCGTAGAGAAACACCAGGGCAGCTTAGCACAACACAGTTAGGCTTATCCTGTCTAGGCCGTGCCCAAAATAATTGTAAACAAATGATACTTTGTTTGGGTCAGCTAAATTTCAATGTTTTTGTTCTTGTTTTGTTGTTTTACAGATAACTCTTTGAATGTATCTTTGTATTTGAACAATGAATATGATGGTCATCATCAATTTTGACCATACTAGCAAGATCGAACTTGACTTCCGCCTTGAAAAAAAGCACAGACATTTGATTTGCCTGTTTCTTTGTCACAAATTTCTTGACTTCCGTCTCGGAAGACAACAAAATTAAACTCATGTCATGATGTTGTTACCAAACGATGCACGACTTCCGTTCTGACTGATTTAGAAGGCGTTATACAATGGGATTCTTTAAGTAATCCTAACCCAGCTTCTCATTCTCTTCTTCCTATTCAGCTCACTCCTCCTCCTCCTCATTTTCCTGCTCGTCTTCCTCATTTAATCACCTCATAGCCAATCGGTATCTTTCTTCGTTTCGAAACAACTTGTGGAATTCCGAGGATGAACTTGAGCACAGAAAAACAAAACGCCATCCCAATATAAATGAGAGAGATGGCCTTTGACCTTCCAACAGAAATATTGACTACACAGACATATGTAGGGTCAATCTTACGGATATTTGACATTCGAGCGTTGAAGCGCTTTGAGCACGTTTAGTAGATATTGCGCTATATAAAGCTCAACTCTTTTTAAAAAGCCTCATCCAGGGTCGGTCATCAGGCTAACGTATCTCCCCTTTCTCAGTTTGACAGAGACGCTTTCAAAATTACGACGCGTGTACATGACATTATTACCGATGTCAAGTTGGACGAATCTTTCTCTTTGTACGTCTTGCCAAGAAACTCACGCTTCTTCAATATAATATTTCTCTTTTCTATTTCTCCTTTTCCGACCATAACTTGGCTTCCAGACTTCTACAAATAGTCATTGTCCTTCCATCTCCCACCTGAACACACCGTATTTGTCGTCAATTGGCAACGGTCATCATGGCTAGCTATCGATATTAGAATATTGGACTAAGTTCTCCTTCTGCTATGAAACAGCACATACTGACGGTGAGCAGGGTTTGTCTTTCTCCGATGCCATGTTGGCCTTTCGTCGTATGCTTTCTGGAACAGGTTAACAAGAAGAAGAAAAAAAGAGAATATTTATTATGATAAGCATGTATAGAATGCTCCATGAAAAGGCTCATGTGAGGTAATTTCCTCTATGTGGATGTGACTTTTGGAAAATCAATGGAGAAAGAGACTTTTAAAAAAACTTTTTAAAAAAATTACCTTTACCATTACCTTTTTACCGTTACATTTTTCATGATATTGATACGATATTACATACTGCTGCTATTGATATCAGTGTGGTATATACGTTTTATATAATATGTAAATTTTGTATACTATCTATTTGTAACGTGCACGCGAATTTCGGCGGTATCTCGTACACAAATAGAGCAATAAAATATTTGATATAAAAAAGGCAGACTGATGAGCATCACTCAAAATAGTAAAAGATAGCATTATTTATCTTATCTTATCATACTAAAGTCTTAATATAAGAATACTCCTTTAAATGCCTTATACAATAGTTTATAATTACAGAATCTCATATAGCTTGCATTGTATCATTCACAGATAGTTTTACACAACTTTAAATGTAAAGAAAAATGTATCAATACGGCAATGTAAAATCGACAAATACTATCTTATAATACTGGTAATTGAAAATTGGTCATGATCGAATGAATCACTAATGTATAAAGTTCACAGTACAATGAAATATTAATGACAAAAATAATCACGAAAGCAACAACTATAATAATCATACATAATTAGACTATCACTTTTATTACAAACAAATATTACCTGCTAAATGTCTTTTCTCGATGCCCACCAAGGCCTCAAAAAGGAGCTTGAGTACATTTTCATCTTTCCTGACCCCGTGTAACCAAATCAGCAGTAATCTATAACCGTGGTCTTTGTAACTCATTGTGCCTGCCGATAAAACAAATCACATCATTTCAAATTCACGGGCAACAATATTTTACAAAATAATAAATGAAAAGCCAAATTTTGCAGGTTTGACATATCTTTTGACCCAAAATGAGGCTAACAGCATACGGTGAAAGACCTTTTAAATTTGCAGGGCCTCAAATTTGGAACAGCCTGCCTGAGGAGATTAGCTATGTAATCGCAATTTATTATTATATTATTATATTATTATTATTATTATTATTATTATATTATTATTATTATTATTATTATTATTATTTATTATTATTATTATTATTATTACTATTATTATTACTGTTATTATTATTATTATTATTATTATTATTATTATATTATTATTATTATTATTATTATTATTATCATTATTACTATTATTATTACTATTATTATTATTATTATTATTATTATTATTATTATTATTATTATTATTATTATTATTATTATTATTATATTATTATTATTACTATTATTACTATTATTATTTTTATTCTTCTTCTTCTTCTTCTTCTTCTTCTTCTTCTTCTTCTTCTTCTTCTTCTTATCATCATCATCATCATCATCATCATCATCATCATCATCATCATCATCATCATCATCATCATCATCATCATCATCATCATCATTATTATTATTATTATTATTATTATTATTATTATTATTATTATTATTGTTATTATTATTATTATTATTATTATTATTTATTATTATTATTATTATTATTATTATTATTACTATTATTTTTATCATTATTATTATTATTATTATTATTATTATTATTATTATTATTAGTCGAACATTGAAAAATAAATATTTTAAACTCAATTTAGCCAGAAGACTTTAACTTTATAAACCGATAGAATAAAGATGACCCTAACATATCAAAATGTCAAACACCAAAGACTTCTTGCAAGTTGAAGGTCATCTTAATCTTTCGACGGGTAACACTAAATAGGGCTCGGGCAAAACTTGGGAGAACAGCTGGAAGCATGAAAAAGTGGGTGCTGGCTGAGACTAGCTTGTGTACATGTGGATGCCCAGAGCAGACGATGGAGAACGCCAGGGCGGGCCCAGATACACTGACCATGACCTAAGAGTCTGCTTCCCAGATGCTGTGGAGTGGGTTCGGTGTTGGAGAGAGAAGCTATGATGATGATGATGATCTTTCGATTTATGAAATAAAAGTTTTCTGTTCAAAATGAATCACTGGTGTTTTGGCTGTTTGGCAAAACAATCTACGTAACATACAAGTGGGTCATTTTATCAACCCAAAACTTTGCCCGTACCTAAAAATTGGAAGGTCCTGGGCCCGGTCCCGCTCCGGGTGGTGCATAGTTGGGTCCTTGGAAAAGGCCTATAACTATAACTCACATTAGGCCTGTCCGTTAACAGAGTTGTCTCTGTCCGAAGCAATTGTAATATTACAGGCGTCATGTATCGTCCTACATTTAAATGTTGCTGTTGGCTATGGACCCATTGGGATGCGCTTTGAGCACGTTTCGTGGATATTGCGCTATTTAAAAGCTCAATTTTTTAAAAGGACAATGAATGTTATTTTCTAACCCAGACCTGCCTATGATTACGAAAAAGTCGTAGAAATATTAAATTTTGGTTCCAATTTCAGAACTTCTCGAGCGTCATTAATTGAAAATGAAAGTTGATGCCAAACTACACAATTTTAAGGAGTTTGAAGAGTTATTTAATCCTTGTGAGAAAAAAAAATTGATTTTTAAAGTTGACTAGAGCAACTTCAGGTCGGATAAAAATTACGGATTTTTAAATTTTAAAGTTGGCAGGTTGCATAAATTGCCAATTTATAGAGTTGGCCGTCACAATTCCGATCACTTTCAGGCATCTGGTTTGCCCTGACATATTCACAAGTTAACGATTACTTTCAGGCATCTGGTTTGCCCTGACATATTCACAAGTTAACGATTACTTTCAGGCATCTGGTTTGCCCTGACATATTCACAAGTTAACGATTACTTTCAGGCATCTGGTTTGACCTGACATATTCACAAGTTAACGATTACTTTCAGGCATCTGGTTTGACCTGACATATTCACAAGTTAACGATTACTTTCCCAACACAACGATCAACAAACGACGAGGAGGAAAACGAAGTTCTGTCCTCAGAGTCTTAGAACGGATCTTCGTTTTCTTCCTCGTCGTTCGTCGATCGTTGTAGGATGGGGACTTACTCGTTAACTTACTAATACCAAGTTGAGACGACGGGTCCCATTTATTCAGTCGGAAAGCTTACCTGTGTATTCCTGTTCAATTGCTTTGATATGTTCTGGTGTGAAGTGCCAGTAATGTGCTAATTTCTTCCAGTCCGTGGGCTTTAACTGTTTGGTCGCCAGTTTCCACAACACTTCCTTCATGTGGGTGGCGTTGGGGTGGGAGGCGTTCCTGAGGTAAGTGTCTGGGTCAACGTAACCCACGTCGTTGTCATGGTAATCCTTGGTGACGGAAAGGTAAGAGACATGATAGGGTGAATTAATTGTAAATCTTGGAAAGGGGAGATTGTATGGAGAGTTGTAAATGTTGGAAAGGGGAGATTGTATGGAGAGTTGTAAATCTTGGAAAGGGGAGATTGTATGGAGAGTTGTAAATCTTGGAAAGGGGAGATTGTATGGAGAGTTGTAAATCTTGGAAAGGGGAGATTGTATGGAGAGTTGTAAATCTTGGAAAGGGGAGATTGTATGGAGAGTTGTAAATCTTGGAAAGGGGAGATTGTATGGAGAGTTGTAAATCTTGGAAAGGGGAGATAACAGGGTGAATTATTAGCATTCAAATGGGAAGAGAATAAGGCAAGTTGTAAACGTTGGAAAGGAGAGAGTGTAGATATTTATTGTGAGTTGTAAATCTTGGAATGGGAAGATAATAGAGCTAACTTTAATTCTTAGGAAAGGGGAGAGTGTAAGGTAAGTTGTTAACGTTGGAAAGGGGAGAGTGTAAGGTAAGTTGTTAACGTTGGGAAATCGGGGAGGATAGGGTGAGTTGTAAATATTGGGAAGGGGAGAGAATAATGTGAGTTGAACACAATAAACTGATTCTTTAAGAAATGGCTACAAACCCCTCAGTAGCAGCTATTTTTTTTTCAATTTTGACAACATATCTCGTTTCTATCATCTTTGTGATATTGGGTTATCACATTTTTAAAAAATTGAATGGGCAGCTCTTGGTATAATCTTTATTTTCAAACCAATTTTTGGGTGATTACAAAGAATGTTTTGGTTTAGCTCATGAAAAACAAATTAGCTATTGAAACATATGAATAACTTTTTATACTTGACATATAACGCCACCAAAATACGCGTCAAGAAGATTCGACTTTGTGTTTCATGGAGTTTAAGATGCTCACTGTTATTGCTAAAATTGATGGCGGGTTAGATTAAAATCGAACCTCACCTATTGAGGGTCAAAGTTTTATTTAACTCACTCAATCCTAGAGATTTTTGCTACTTTTCAAAATTGGAGAAAAATGTATTAAAATGAGCATGTACACAGATATTTATATCGACTACCATCATTAACATGTAAAAACTAAAAACATTAGCTTTGATACTACTACTACTACTACTACTACTACTACTACTACTACTACTACTACTACTACTACTACTACTACTACTACTACTACTACTACTACTACTACTACTACTACTACTACCACTACTACGCCTATAATTTGTCTCATAAAAATGTAACAAATAGGCATGGGCTAAAAAGCAACCCGGGTAAACTACGTACTGATATTGTCGGTGTTTGGGTTGAGTGAGTTAACTTACCCTGGCAATAGCGTAATATCTTTCAGCTTTAATCAGCATGTCGACCACTGATACGTAATTTCCTCGTGCTGCCAGTTGAAGAGCGCTCTTACCAGACTGGAGAGAAAAAGGAACAGTGAAATATACAATTTCAAATGGAATACGAACCTAGCTGCTTGAATTCACTGCCACATTATGTCATTCGTCTGCAGTATTTCATTTATCCTTTTTTGTTGATAAAAGTAAAACCCGAAACGTCCATTTTATCTGTTTTCGTATATTAAATTGAAGCTTACATTCATTTTGACATTGTTATTTATTTCTTCGAGCTTCGAGAAACATTTGCATTACCCAGTATTCTTCTGAAAAAAACATGTATTTAAAATTTTGGCCAAATATGTAACTCGCCCTTCAAATATCGATCGATTTAAACGACCATCACATTGGTAAATTATCTCAAACCTGAGACCTCACAAGGTCTTTCTAAAGTCCAAAGTTTGAGAGTTTTTCCAAGGTGAGGGTCAGCTAAATCGATCGATATTTGAAGGACGAGTTTTCTAGTCGAATGTTTTAATACGAGTTTTACCCCCGCGTACATCGGTTAACTGGTAAATGGTATCCAAGTTGTCTCGTGTATTTTGTTTTAAAAAACTTATTGAGGTTCTCTGCAGAATTCAGACTTCAAATAGGATTCAATAGTCTGTCACGACCGCCCAGCAACGAGCAGCTTGGTTCTAAACAAATAAAATCGGTAATTTTTAGTCTTCATGCCATGTGATCAGAATGTATGAAAGTCAAAATATGATCATATACATATGTTTTTCTCCTCTGGATACACTTTTTGCTCGTCGGAGAAGTACTTCATAAGGGCGTCCGCCATTGTTAAGATAGTTTAGAACCAGTTACTAAGTTACTATGCGTCATTACGAGGGAAGTGACGTCACGACTGTTGAAGACTATTCATTTGTCAGGACCTCATAAAAATAAGGTGTTAGATTGACATGTTTTAAAGGGTTATAACCGCGCTTGCGACAAATTTAGGTCATTTGAACGCCAGTATAAAGGGAAAAAAATTGGATAATCAAAACATTCTATTTGTATTTAATGTCAAAATCACTCAAATAAAAAGTCAGACAAATGGGAATAGTTCAAACACGGAACAGATGATTATTCTTAGAGTTCATCACCAGTGTGCTTAGTTTGAGATCACATAAAAGTTTCATCCCGTCACTAGCCCAGGATCCGATTAAGAGGAACACACTCAAACGTTTACAAAGTATGATATCTAAAAAAAAATTACATTTCATAACAAAGAGATGATTTTCATGAAATAAAATAGATCATCTCCAAAATCTAATACTAATTCATTTGACTGTTTCCATCTCAGTTAAGGACTCCGGCCAGGACCAGGACAAACTAAAGAATCTCACTCTGAGACAGAGATAGAAAGCAACTCGGAAAACAGATATAAGGGGATAGAATACACACATTAAACCTAATGGATATCGATACCGAAAAGTCATCAATATCGATTTGAAGGCTGTGTTTATTGGTATTGATAGTTGTAAATTGGAAGTGACTTGATGTAATACATACTACCTTCTCCCTGGCCTCTAGACTGGCCCCTCCGGCTAGTAATATTTGGACAACCTCTAGATGACCACTCTCGACAGCGATGTGTAGGGGGGTCTGTAATCTCTGGCAAAAGAAATAAAGGAGAGAAAATAATACAGGGTATTCAAGTCAGTAATTTGACGTCCCAATTTCCAACGCTAAATTTTTACTACATTTAGTGAAGTGTGGGGCACGTCCATGGTCGTAATGTTAAACGACGTCCGAACACCTTTCATCCATTTTGGATAACAGAAATATTACTCGATATCTCGATAAAATATGACGAAATAATTTGTCAAAAATCTCAAAGTTGAAGTTTAGGGTTTGAGAGTTTTTAACAAGCCAGGGTTATCGCAATCTGTCAATATAAAATATTACGGAGTTTCCATCCGTCCGTAAGTACATATTTTTATAAAGTGACAAGACGTACTTCATTGTTTTTGCAAATCAGGTAGGCGCGAAATAAGCACAATGAAACTGACGAATAGGCCGTTGTTTACATTTTCTACCGTATTTTTATATGTAATAAATTCAAGGTTATTTTCCTCCCATAAACCGCATTGTTATTACGCCTAATGGAAGAACAGAGCTAGCCTAAAATTAAATGTTTTCTAGCTAAAATAAAATGTGTAAGCGTGAGTGAGTAGAGATAGTGTGGAATCATCTTTTGTACGAGTTCGTTCCATTCATTCGTTTTTTTCTTTCTATTTGGACTACGAGTTCATAATAATGTGAGTATGAGACTTCTATATAAGTATTTGTAGAATAGTACACGATTAGGAAATCTAAAGGGGACTTGCACTGTTATATGGAATATTTGTTCCAAATAGCCCTACTGGATGAATAATGTATGAATTATGTAGAAATGTGTGCCAAATTATACCCTATGAAAAGTAATATATATATATATATATATATATATATATATATATATATATATATATATATATATATATATATAGAGAGAGAGAGAGAGAGAGAGAGAGAGAGAGAGAGAGAGAGAGAGAGAGAGAGAGAGAGGTCATAGTGGGCCTGGATATGTTGAATATTTCAACAGATAAAGCTGCCGTGTTGTCCCATAGGCTTGATAGAGACCCTAAAACCACAGCTTGGAATTCATGGCTGTCACAACTGCCAAGACCATTTAATATGCAATGAGAGACTCAGTTGAGGGGGGGGGGGGGGTGTAAGTAAATACATCGCTTCTATGAAAATATCGATTTCCAGAATACGCATCCAAAAATAAAAGTTAATGGTGGCCTTTTAGTAAATTGAAGTCCTGCTAATTGTCCTAGGGTAATCTTATCTGAAGTGTTTTAAGACCCCGGCTAAGAAAAACATGGACTAATTTGAGTTCGAAGTGATCGTTTCTATCCGGGTATAAATCATTTGTCAAAAGAAGAAAGCGGTCATAGTATGCTTAAGTGTGGCATTGTGATATAGGGATGAAGTACATGGAATTCTAATGGGATTCAATAGTCTGATGTCACGTCCGCCCAGCAACCAACAATTTAGTTCTAAGAAAAGAAAATCGGTACTTTTTATTCTTCATGCTGGCTAGAACTTTTTCATATGTCATGTGATCAGAATGTATAACAGTCAAAATATGATCAGATTTATAATGTCTTTCTCCCCTGGTTACACTCAAATGCCCGTTGGAGAAATATTTCATAAGGGCGTCCGCTATTGTTCCGATAGTTTAGACCCAGTTACTAGGTTACTATGCGTCATTACGAGGAAAGTGACGTCACGACTGTCGAAGCCGATTAAAATGCTAGAATAGGCCTTTTCACGACAGACATCAAAAGTGTCTCGACGTTCTGACGTAATTAGAAGATCAGTTGGAAAGAAATAAAAAGACAAATAAAGAAGTTTGTCTCATGCTAAACTTGGCGCCGGAACTGTAACTAACTATAAAGACAAAAAAAAAAAAAAAGTAACATATTTTGGTCACACAAAGAGCTATGAAACACGATGTAAAATAATTTCCTGAGGGATGAGTGGAGGGGTAAAGGGCAGAGGTCGACGAAAGGGATATTACTGGCCTGATGATGTGATAAATTGAAATTAGTTTACAATATCTCTGGTATGTGTGTAGTGACAACGTCTACAGACTGTAGACAGTGATCATCGTATTGATTACAAAGACCTGAAAAAATGTGTGTGAAACAGTCCCAGACAAAGCAGAGGAGATAAAAATTACGTACAAGAAAAAATCCCACAAACTATCCCAAAACAAATCAGCCTGCCTGGACTCCGGATCGAACCTCATACCTTGATTACTGGTCAAACGCGCTGCCATTAAACCGCAGAGACCACCCGATTTAATGCCAGTAATCTTCACAGGGGAACAAGGGGATCCGGTGTGAACCATCTCTGCACCATAAAACACAACATTGAACATTGGACACGAGAGGACGTCCAGAGTTGGATGAAAACAAAAACCCAATTTCATTACAGCTTCAATATAAGCCAAGATTGGTAGAGATATTAGGCGTGTTGAAGTTAAATGTGACCGCTCGTCTCATAACGGTATTAAGTCGGGATGATTAAAATGCTGAAAATGGGATTTGTAGCCAGAAATATCAGATTTAAGTTGAGTTACTTATGCTTTAAAGAGGAGAAGGAAAATCATATTTTACCGTGCTAAATACCAACGTTTTATATTTGTGACCAGTTTAACCATATTTTGACTTTTTAGCATCTGATCCATGCCGACATAATACCGTTTTGAGACGTTGGGTCACAAAATGCTTAGAAGAATGAAGGGATGATTGACGGGTGAATTATCGGGATGGACAGTGGGGGGGGGGGGGGGGGGGGGGGGTGACCGGACAACCAGCAGTGATGGACACATTGATAGGGAAGTGAGGATGGGCTGGAATTGCAATGATGTCTTGAATGCTTCAAGTCCCCAGGAGCCGATGGAATTTCCCTGGTTTCCGGTGATGATGTTGTGTAGACGGACAACATCAATATCAATGATTGATTGGTTAATAGGATAGTATGATAGTATGATCTAAGACAAAGTAATCTCCATCAGATTTGAAGAAGAGGCAGATGGGGATTTGGTACCAAACGGACAAAAAACAAAACAAACTAAAAAACAAAAACAAAACAAAACAAAAACAAAAAAACAAACGTGAGCATTAATATAGAGAAATATCCAATACATGTGCTCCAAGCGCTTTAAAAGGGGTCCCTGGCCAACAGCAACATTTAACATTTAGGACGGGACATGACATGACGTCTGTTAGGCGATGTTACAATTTTTTTTCGGACAGAAACAACGCTGTGAACGGCCAGGTAGTCATTTTATAACATCTGAGTACGGTGAGAGAATGTAAGTAAAGAGCCTTCTC
The DNA here is from genome assembly GCF_034508935.2 of Berghia stephanieae. Lineage (NCBI taxonomy): Eukaryota > Metazoa > Mollusca > Gastropoda > Nudibranchia > Aeolidiidae > Berghia > Berghia stephanieae. Next base: position 22,863,566 of record NC_088361.1, on the reverse strand, counting down.
CAATGACTCAACTATGGGCCGCTGAGCGAGGCTCGAACCCAGGACCTTCCCCAATCCGAAAGCGAGTGTCACACCACTAGACCACATTATAGCCGCACAAAAACTTACAGAATTTGGAAGATCTGTTCCACATTTGGCATCAACCAGGACCCTGGCCACGTCCTTGTGATTGGCGTTGGCTGCCAGGTGTAGGGCCGTGTTTCCCTGCTGGCTCACAATAGACAAGAATACAATTCAATTATAGTATCTAAAATGACTCACGGAAAGGATGAAAACGGACAAGAACTAATGATAGCAAAGTATACAAAGGTGACTATGATGATTATTATGTTGTTATTATTAGATTGATTCTGCTACAGCTGACTTCATTGGACTCCCACATTTTTCTACCCCACTCCACCCCAAACTCCTGCTAAAAGAGGAGCTGCTGCTGCTGCTACTACTAACTACTACAACTACTAACTACTAACTACTACAACTACTAACTACTAACTACTAACTACTACAATTACTAACTACTAACTACTAACTACTACAACTACTAACTACTAACTACTAACTACTACAACTACTAACTACTAACTACTAACTACTAACTACTAATACTAACTACTACCACTACTAACTACTAACTACTACAACTACTAACTACTAACTACTAACTACTACAATTACTAACTACTAACTACTAACTACTACAACTAACTACTACAACTACTAACTACCAATTACTACAACTACTAACTACTAACTACTAACTAATACTACTAACTACTACAACTACTAACTACTAACTACTAACTACTACAACTACTAACTACTAACTACAAATTACTACCTATTAACTACTAACTACTAACTACTAACTACTAACTACTACAACTACTACAACTACTAACTACTACAACTACTAATACTAACTAATAACTACTACAACTACTAACTACTAACTACTAACTACTACAACTACTAACTACTAACTACTAACTACTACAACTACTAACTACTAACTACTAACTACTACAACTACTAACTACTAACTACTACTACTAACTACTACAACTACTAACTACTAACTACTACTACTAACTACTACAACTACTAACTACTAACTACTACTACTAACTACTACAACTACTAACTACTACCTATTAACTACTACAACTACTACAACTATTAACTACTACAACTACTAACTACTAACTACTAACTACTAACTACTACCACTACCACTACCACTACCACTACCACTACTACTACTACTACTACTACTACTACTACTCTACTACTACTACTCTACTACTACTACTACTACTACTACTACTACTACTACTACTACTCCCACTACTACTACTACTCCCACTACTACTACTACTTCTACTACTTCTACTACTACTACTACTACTACTACTACTACTACTACTACTACTACTACTACTACTACTACTACTAATACTACTATTACTACTACTACTACTACTACTACTACTACTACTACTACCGCTAATACCACCACTGCCACTACCACTAATACTAATAGTACTACTACTACTACTCCTACTACTACTACTACCTGTACTACTACTACTACTTCTACTACTACTACTACTACTACTACTACTACTACTACTACTACTACTACTACCACTACTACTATTACTATTACTACTACTACTAAGACTACTACTACTACTACTACTACTACTACTACTACTACTACTACTACTACTACGAGTAAAATTATGAACAGAATCAAAAACGGTGAAAACTTACAAAATTCTGAGCATTAACATTGCATCCATATTTGACCAGACTTCTACACACTTCCACATGCCCCTCAACCGCCGCCATATGCAAGGGCGTGATCTCTTTCTGTAAATTGATCAAGAGGAAAACACGGAAATGAACTTTGATGCTGGTACAAACTTCGTTACTTAACACTATTTCTTTCAATAAATTGCAGTGGACACTATTGTATAGACCACGATTCTCTATCTTTCAATACTTACTCTTTAAAAAAAAATGAACAGCTTCTCCTACTCCTCACCTCTTCTTCTTCTTCTTCTTCTTCTTCTTCTTCTTCTTCTTCTTCTACTACTACTACTACTACTACTTCTTTAAATAAACCGAGCCACTTAGTTAAAATTGACTATCACTGTGTACATCCAACAATATGTGTAAAAAGACCAAGAATTCTCGTCGCCGGTCTTTTTCCGATCACCTCGATAATGATGATTTCATCACTCCTTTTACCTTCTAAAACTAACGCATCACCGTGCCTGGCCTTCAATTGCCAAGGACGACCACTGGTCATTGTTTAGACGAGACAATACATCAGAATCAATCGCTGACCATTTTGTATTGTAACTCGCTGGTCCAGTAAGCAGACCTGACATGAATATTTCATAAACATTCTGGGCTGGAGACTCAAATGGTCAGACGTCCGTACAACAACAAAACAACACAATTCATTATAGCCAGAAAACATTTACTCATATAGTAAAAAGGACCCCGTCCGACTTGTACTTATTTTCAGGTCTGATAATCCAAATCATTATCGGCCCATTGTCAAAATGGAAATACTCTCAAACCAACATAAAATACTTCCCATTACAACAATGGTAAATCAGGCCCATAACTGCGTTCGATTATCAGACCTGCTAATATGTGCACGTCGACCTTGTCGTTTTGGTCTTAATTCACTCAATCTTAGAGCTTTTTGCTACTTTTCAAAATTGAAAAAATGTATTAAAAATGAGCATGTGCATAGATAGTTTTATTCAATTATCATTAACATGTAAAAACTAAAAAAACATTAGCTTTGATACTACGCCTATAATTTGTATCATAAAAATGTAATAAATAGGAATGGGGTAAAAGTTAACCGGGTAAACTACGGATATAGTCGGTGTTTGGGTTGAGTGAGTTAAATCTGAAACATGAACGAGAAGTACGAATAC
>NC_088361.1:22850606-22855606 GCF_034508935.2 Berghia stephanieae | reverse complement strand
AGATCTTTATCAATGATGACGCCAAGGTCATTTTATTAGCGCTAGCTACGGAATCAAGTATTGTGAAACAAAGAAGGCACAAGGTAGAAAGATGAATAGAGTAAAAGTAAATATCTATAACAAAAATCAGGCCCGGGGGGGGGGGGGGGGGGGGGGGGGGTAGCTCAGGGAATCCCGATAGTCAGTTGGTAGAGCGCTCGCGTCGCGTGCAAAGGGCCCGAGTTTGATCCCAGGTTAAGTCAAGATTTTTTCCGACCCCACTGTCCTCCCAGCAGTGATTGGGTAGCTGGGTCTGTTCGATCTGGCGAAAAGTACTTTGCGACAGAGTAGCGTCCTATCCAAAAGGGTAGCAAGTGATTGCTACTGTCCGCTTTTAACGCTATAGAAATGGTTGAACTCCGGCTCCATGAGCCTAATGCCTCTGAAGGAGGATTGCTTCCAACAAAAATCCATTTGGTATCCAAAGACTATCACACAGCCATACGATGACTAAAAGATCATCCATCCTCGCTCTTTTACGTCCGGTAAGCCTAAGAATCTGCCTATACATCCTGCTGTTACTAAAATAGTATTGCCACCTTATGATTCAATATGTAATATATTCATAATTAGTCTCTGTAGGACTTGCTACATGATATACACACTTCCAATAACTTTGGAACCGGAAGAGTAGATAGAAAGTGTGACGCCACTACATTTCTTCCCTCTATTGATCCACGAGAGTAGATTTCATAGTGATGGCATCTTATTTTCTAGTCTAAATATATGCCGGTCGTCAATGAAGATCATCCATCCTCGCTCTGTTTGTTTTTGTTTTTAAGGGTTTTACGGCGCTTGCAACACATTTAGGTTATATCAGCGCCAGTAAAAAGGAAGAAGATGGGATGGTAAAAAGTTCTAGAATTACAATTAAAGCAGCCAAGAGAAAGCAAGACAAAGGGGAACTGGGAACAAATAGGGATCAGATGTAGATTCCAAGAGCACACCATCAAAGTACTTTGAGATCACCTAAAAGTCTCATCCAGACACAGGCACAGCCCTCACTAAGAGGAATACACTCAAATGTTTACAAATAATATATATATATATATATATATATATATATATATATTATATATATATATATATATATATATATATATATAATACATAATACAATGCATAACAGAGAAATGATTTACAAGGAAAAAAATATCATCTCCCAAAACTATAATTATACATTTGACTGTTTCCCTCCCAGCCAGGGTAGCCGGCCAGGGCCAGGACAAAACCAAGTAATCTCATTCCAAGACAAAGACAGAAAGCATGTTGGAAAACAGATATAAGGGGATAGAAGACACAGTATGTACCCCCCTGCCCACTATGGGAGGTCAGGAACCCCACCCAGTATCCTCGCTCTTTTACGTCACGTAATCCTAAGAATCTGCCTGTACATCTAGCCACTAAAATATTTATATGATTCAATGTGTAATATATTCATAATTAATCCTCTGAAGGACCGGTTACATAATATACACACTTCCAATGATTTTGGAACCGGAAGAGTAGATAGAAGGTGTGACGTCACGACTTTTCTGCACCCTGCCTATTGAATCGATCCACGAGAGTAGCGTAGATTGGTTTATTTCTTTACCTTATCCGTTTGGTTGACATTATGGGGTTCGAGAGATTCGAAGATGAAGGCGATGACAGCAGCGTGGTTGTTTTCAGCAGCACAATGTAGGATTCCAAGTCCTTGCTGTGGGTGGAAAGGGAGGAGAGGGGTCAAAAACACTGGAATGAAGTTTATTTGTGATTACCCTCCCCCCCCCCCCCCCCCCCCGCCCCTCAAACATTAAAACCAAAAGCAAACAAACAAAACAAAACAACAACCCCCCCCCCCCCTTCCCGCCGCTCAAACTTGAGTTTCCTGGGGCAGCCTGACTCAGCGGAACCATCTTTGATTCGTACCCAAAAGGTACCGAGTTCGTTCACACCACCGCAGCGCTGTGTGGCCTTGTATAATATATTTCTCTCCCAACCCCCTCTTTCTCTCTAATTATTACACACACACACACACACACACACACACACACGGGCACACACATAAAACTCTCTCCACCCCTTTCTCTCCGCACATGTTCCTGTCCCTCTCCATATATCTCTCTCCATCTCTCTCTCTCTCTCTCTTCTCTCTCTCTCTCTTCTCTCTCTCTCTTCTCTCTCTCTCTTTTCTCTCTCTCTTCTCTCTCTCTCCCTCCTTCTCTCTCCCTCTCTCTCTCTTCTCTCTCTCTTCTCTCTCTCTTCTCTCTCTCTTCTCTCTCTCTCTTCTCTCTCTCTCCCTCCCTCTCTCTCTCTCTCTCTCTCTCTCTCTCTCTCTCTCTCTCCAGATTGTTATTGAATACCACAATGTGATTGCCATATCGCGTGCCTCACGCATTATTTTCCAATTTACTCAATTTTATCAATATCATCTGCCGGCTGACGTCTTCATTTTAACATCGCGTGCGCCTCGAGAACTGTCCGTCTCCAATGAAAGCTGAAACCACGATGGCTTATTATCAACTGGTATGGGTCAGATCATTGACCGCATGGCTTAACTCACTCAACCCCAACACCGACTATATCCGTAGTTTACCCGGGTTACTTTTACCCCATGCCTATTTATTACTTTCATATGAGTAAATTATAGGCGTAGTATCAACGCTAATTTTTTCTAGTTTTTACACGTTAATGGTAGTTGAATAAAACTCATTTTAATACATTTTTTTTCCAACTTTGAAAAGTAGCAAAAATCTCTAGGATTGAGTGAGTTAACCCTCTCCTTACCAGCCATTTTTAGAATTTCCCCTGAAAATCCACACCCACCCAACACAAAAATATACTTTTTTACTCAAACAAGAAAGTTAACAATGCATTCTATACAGAACGTTGTTCAGCAAAATGATGTCTACAACACAGAGATTAGTATTTATAGCTATAAATAAAGCATTTCATTGAAAGTTGTGATGTACAAGAGAAATCAGAAAGAGAAAATTGTTGATTGGGTCGTAGGGAATGTGACGATTTTCCTATGGTTGGTAAGGAGAGGGTTAAGAATAATCTCGGCCTCAAAAATTGTCCGTCCCAAATGAAAGCTGAAACTGTGATGGCTTGTTTTCAACTGGTCACGGCATTGACCGTATGTCTTAAGAATAATCTCTTACGATGTTAATTAAACTAATTAAGCCATTTGGGACTTATTTTTATTATCAGAGGACTTGGACTACAAGAGACTAGAAGTTGCTATCTTGTGCGGCTATGTGGTCTAGTGGTTTCGAGTCTCGCTCGACGTATAGTTGAGTCCTTGAAGAAGGTTCTTTTACTCACATTCTCTCACCGCACTCAGCTGTAAAATGAGTACATGGCCGTTAACAGCGTTGTCTCTATCCGAAAAAAATTGTAATATCGCCTAACTGGCGTCATGTCCCTTCCAAAATATTATTGGGCCCTTGTAAAGCGCGTTGAGTACGTTTAGTGGATATTGCTCTATATAAAAGTTCATTTTGTTTCTTATTTTCAACTGGAATCGATCACAGCATTGACAGCACGTCTTCAAAATAATCTCTCACGATTTTAATTAAACTAATGAAGCCATTTGGGACTTACTTTTATCATTATCAGAGGACTTGGACTACAAGAGATTATCAGAGGTTACAATCTAAAAAGTCACATGAAAAGTCACATGACCAGTTTCTTTTACTGCCTGTATTTCAAATCCCAGGAATGTTGGTGGAATCTTTGAGTAAATTCAATAACAAATCATACAAAGACATGCTTGTTTTCCCCCCCCCCCATCTCTCTCTCTCTCTCTCTCTCTCGCTCTCTCTCTCTCTCTCCCTCTCTTTTTTTCTTTCTTTCTCCTTCTGTTTCTCACTGACAAACAGACAGACCGATATTCTAACAAAGAGACAGGCAGAAATAAATATTATAGAAAAACAAAACTCAAACCTTGTTGGCGATTTTGGTGTTGGCCCCAGCATTGACCAGTGCTTGTAACACCGGTATGTGTCCGAACCAGGCTGCCCACAACACTGCCCTCATTCCGTACTGTAGACGCAGAACAAAATATATTCACGTTCATGAAAACACATGTCAGTACAGTCGCATCATACTTAATACGATTACCAATGTTAAATATATTCCTTGAACTCTCTCTTTACTAGCCATTTTTAGAATTTTTAGAAATTCACACCCACCAAACACAAAAATAGACTTTTCTTATTCAAAGAAAAAAGTAACAAGTGCATTCTATTTCTAGTAACAAGTGCATTCTATTTCTAGTAACAAGTGCATTCTATTTCTAGTAACAAGTGCATTCTATTTCTAGTAACAAGTGCATTCTATTTCTAGTAACAAGTGCATTCTATTTCTAGTAACAAGTGCATTCTATTTCTAGTAACAAGTGCATTCTATTTCTAGTAACAAGTGCATTCTATTTCTAGTAACAAGTGCATTCTATTTCTAGTAACAAGTGCATTCTATTTCTAGTAACAAGTGCATTCTATTTCTAGTAACAAGTGCATTCTATTTCTAGTAACAAGTGCATTCTATTTCTAGTAACAAGTGCATTCTATTTTAGTAACAAGTGCATTCTATTTCTAGTAACAAGTGCATTCTATTTCTAGTAACAAGTGCATTCTATTTCTAGTAACAAGTGCATTCTATTTCTAGTAACAAGTGCATTCTATTTCTAGTAACAAGTGCATTCTATTTCTAGTAACAAGTGCATTCTATTTCTAGTAACAAGTGCATTCTATTTCTAGTAACAAGTGCATTCTATTTCTAGTAACAAGTGCATTCTATTTCTAGTAACAAGTGCATTCTATTTCTAGTAACAAGTGCATTCTAAACAGAAATGTTGTTCAGCAAAATGATTTCTACAACACCGTGTAGCTGTAATCAAAGCATTTCTTTACATTTTGTGATGTACAAGAGAAATCAGAATGAGAAAATTGTCGGTTACATCGAAACGAATGTTT
>NC_088361.1:22833106-22848106 GCF_034508935.2 Berghia stephanieae | reverse complement strand
GTTCAATCGGGCCTATAATTGCGTTCAGCTATCAGACCTGTGACCTTGACCTATGCATTTGTTCAAGGTTTACTTATAAATCAAATAATTTTTTTTAGATAAAGGGGAATCCCGGAACATAATGGGGGGGGGGGGGGGGGGGGGAGGGACGGTCTGGGTATGGTTGATAATCAATAATCCCTTAACCTTTTGGTTTTGAGAATGAGAAATAATTAATTAATTAATTTATTTATTTATTTGTTTTGTTTTGTATTTACTATTTTATGAATTTTTGTTTGCAAAAATATTATTCATTTTATGTTTTATTGATAAAATTTTATTCATATTTATCTATTCAAATATTTGCTTTAATGGTCTTACCTCTCGTTATTTTAAAAATCGATTTATTTATTTAGTTCTATTATTTATTCATTTATTTATTTATTTATCTATTTATTTATCCATTTATTTATTTATTTATATTTGCCAATAACTTTAAAGTCAATGTCTATGTTTAGTGTGTATGTTTAGTATATATAAGAAGAAGATAAAAATAAACTGACAAAGTGACGAAAAACGTTGGATGTCTCTCACTTCCTGAGGTTAAAAAGAAAAAAGAATCCCTTAACCGATATTATGTCCTGTGGCTTAGAAGATAGACAGACATTACATGAAATGAAACTGTGTATTTCTTCAGGACTTACTAACCAAATACCAGAGATGTTGAAACAGACCGAATGCAAACAATTACTCTACGCTTGTGCGTCCGAGAGTAGAGAATTGAAGGGATCGTTCCTAACTACGCATTATGTTGAGTCGAGGTCTGCTTATATAGATAGTTCGAAGATGACGTCACTCATGTATTTGTTATTGTTTTTTGCCATCCGCGTTTATGAGTAATGCTCACTGAACTGTATTAACCTGACTATAGATAGTATGCAGATGACGTCACTCAGGCCTTTGTTATTGTTTTTGCATCCGCGTTTGCGAGTTGTTCTCACTAAACTGTATTAACCAGACTACAAAAGTCCATGGTTACACAGAGTTTGCGTGTTGGTCCGTTATACTTCCGGATGGCAATGTTGTGAACTCCTTGGCCAACCGCATTCTATCTATAGATAGTTCGAAGATGACGTAACTCAGGCCTTTGTTATTGTTTTTGCAATCCGCGTTTGTGAGTTGTTCTCACTAAACTGTATTAACCAGACTATAAAAGTTCATGGTTACACAGAGTTTGTGTGTTGGTCTGTTATACTTCCGGATGGCAATGTTGTGAACTCCTTGGCCAAACGCATTCTATCTATAAACGTTCATGGATACACACAGTTTTGTGTGTTGGCCAATCATACTTCCGGATGGCAATGTTATGAGCTTCTAAGCCAAGCGCATACCATATATATATATATATATATATATATATATATATATATATATATATATATATATATATATATATATATATTGAATCGTGTTGGATACGAATATGTTACGAATTGTGCTCGACATGTAGCAATGGAGCGAATTATTATTTTATTATTTACCACAATGTTGGAGTCAGTCTACATCGATGTTTCGGGACTTTTCAGCCATCGTCAGGACTGTGTGTTAGATGAGTTTGGTTTGTTGTGAACAACAAACCAAACTCATGTAACACACAGTCCTGACGATGGCTGAAAAGTCCTAAAACATCGATGAAGACGGACTCCAACATTGTGGTAAATATTAAAATTATATATATATATATATATATATATTATATATATATATATATATATATATATATATATATAATCCCAAACGTGAGCTTTTATATAGGGCAATATCCACTTAGCGTGCTCAAAGTGCTTTACAAAGGGTCCCTGGCCATCAGCAACATTTAACGGAAGATGGCGTCTGTCAGGCGATATTACATTTTTTTTTCTGACAGGGATCGGGCAACGCTGTTAACGGTCAGTTTCTCATTGTACACATGCGTACGGTGAGAGAATGTGAGTAAAGAGCATTCTCCAAGGACTCAACTATGCGCCGAGCGGGCCTCGAATCCAGGACCTTCAGATCCGAAAGCGAGTGTCATACGACTAGACCACGACATAGCCGCATAACGGATCAATCCTAACTACAGATTATGTTTAGCCGAGGAGTGCTTATATGTAAGTCAGATGACCCTAATTATTATGCTCTCATTGCTGTCTCTCATACTATCAAACCAACGCAAAATGGTGTTCATAAGTACCAAGTTTGTGCCAGACATCGGTGATCTGGTGCGCCATTCATCTCTCTGATCAGATAACCCCAGAAAACCAATATTTCTCTTCTCTTTTTTTGTCTTTCCAAAGCGCCGAAGTATCCACTTAAAAATGTTCTGCAATGCTTTAAAATTAACTCAAACGCACAACCTAGCATCCACCCACCAACCCATACACACACACACACACTCACACACACACACACACTCACACACACAATATATATAAATATATATATATATATATATTTTTTTTTTAATTTCTGCCTTTTCCTTCCGCCACGACATCATAAGGTATCTTCGCCTAGGCATTCCACGAAGGACTATAGATAATCCATCAAACAAGATGTCTGATGTCAACAGGAATCATCCATGTTGTCCAAGTGAGCAAATCGGGGGTTAATAATCTTGCTCAAGGAAAAAAACCGAAAGTGCCTGAAGCGGGGCTCGAACCCGGGTCCTTCCGGGTCACAATGCAATGCATTAACCACTCGGCCACTTCATCCCCCCCTACATATATATATATATATATATATATATATATATATATATATATATATATACATATATATATATACATATATATATATATATATATATATATATATATATATATATATATATATATATATATATATATATATATATATATATACAAATAAATAACATTCTACTCGTAGTCTTGATTTCCCCAATAACCAATTATGTAACTCTACATAAACCGTCAATGTAAATACTTTAACCTTTCTACCTATTGTTCTAGTTCAATTCGTGGTTCATGACAAAGAAGGAACATACTATTTCCTGCCCCATCAATTCGTGGTCATTACAAAGAAGGAACATACTATTTCCTGCCCCATCAATTCGTGGTTCATTACAAAGAAGGAACATACTATTTCCTGCCCCATCAATTCGTGGTTCATTACAAAGAAGGAACATACTATTTCCTGCCCATCAATTCGTGGTTCATTACAAAGAAGGAACATACTATTTCCTGCCCCATCAATTCGTGGTTCATTACAAAGAAGGAACATACTATTTCCTGCCCCATCAATTCGTGGTTCATTACAAAGAAGGAACATACTATTTCCTCCCCCATCAATTCGTGGTTCATTACAAAGAAGGAACATACTATTTCCTGCCCCATCAATTCGTGGTTCATTACAAAGAAGGAACATACTATTTCCTGCCCCATCAATTCGTGGTTCATTACAAAGAAGGAACATACTATTTCCTGCCCCATCAATTCGTGGTTCATTACAAAGAAGGAACATACTATTTCCTGCCCCATCAATTCGTGGTTCATTACAAAGAAGGAACATACTATTTCCTGCCCCATCAATGTTTTTGTATATTCACCTTAACTCACTCAATCCTAGAGATTTTTGCTACTTTTCAGAGTTTGAAAAAAAATGTAATGAGATAGATAGTTTTATTCAACAATCATTAACATGAAATTACTAAAATCATTAGCTTTGATACTACGGCTATAATTTGTCTAATAAAAAATGTAATATATAGGCATGGAGTAAAAGTAACCGGGGTAAACCATGGATGTAGTCGGTGTTAGGGTTGATTGAGTTAACAACGCCACTATCACAATCACATTATCTCGTTTGTCTGTAGTGTTTCATTCATCCTGTTTTGTTGATAAAGGGGAAACCCGAAACGTCCAGTATCTGTCTTTGTCCAAATAATTGAAGCTTACAACTCAATGTTTATCGTTATTTTATAACCTTCTCAAATGTCATCCCATCATTATTCCTATCACTACAGCACACGGTGCTGTCAATTGACAAATCACATTTTAAAAAAATTTTTGGCAACAAAACGTTTACTTAAAAAGAAAAACAAACGGCTATGTGGTCTAGTGGTATGACACTCGTTTTCGGATCGGAAGGTCCTGGGTTCGAGCGTCGCGCTCGGCGCATAGTTGAGTCCTTGGAAAAGGCTCTTTGCTCACTTTCTCTCACCTTATTCAGGTGTAAAATGAGTACCTGGCCGTTAACAGCGTTGGCTTTGTCCGAAAAATGTAATATCGCCTTACAGGCGGCATGTCCCGTCCTACATGTTAAATATTGCTCTTGACCAGGGACCCCTTTTAAAGCGCTTTAGCACTTTTAGTGGATATTGTGCTATATAAAGTTCACTTTTTTACATTCAACAAAAAATAAACCCAACAAAAACTTGATCTTTATAAAACGCAATATCCGCTAAACGTGCTCAAAGCTCTTTCCAAAGGGTTCATGACTAACAACAACACGTAATACGTAGAAGGTAGAACGAGACACCAAAACGCCTTCACACCAGATTGGGACTTGAGTCAAATCGAATGTCAACTTAGACTGAAATCGAACCCAGCACTTAACGGGTTTCATGACACCATTATTCCACTGGTCCATTCGCCCCACAGGTGTCATATTACTATCGTACTCTGGGAAAAAAAAACCCATATTTTAAAATTTGGCCAGAAAACTCGTCCTTCAAATATCGATCCATGACCCTCATCTTTGCAAAAACTTTCAACCCTGGGACTTCGCTTTAGAGTTTTTTATTTAAAAAATGAGGGTCATTTAAATCAAGCGATATTTGAAGGACGAGTTTTCTGGCCAAATTTTAAAATATGGTTTTTTCAGAGTTCGGTAGAAATTACTCATTTATCTAATAATCAAGGTGGTGAAATGGAATAATGTTGAATAATAAAATGTGTACCATCTCACTGGGTCATTATGCCATTAGCGTTACATGTCACGGTGACCGAACCATTAACACTCTCCTTACCAACCATAGGACAATCGTCACATTCGTCACGATACAACCAGCACTTTTATCATTCAAATTTCTTTTGTAAATCAATCAATTTAAAGAAAAATAGCTATAAAAACGCGACACTGTGTTGTAGAGTTCATTTTGCTGTTCAATAAATATTATGCATAGAATGTATTTATTTGTTGCTTTACGATTTGAGTAAGAAAAAAATATTTTAGTGTTAGGTGGGTGTAAAATTTTGGGGAAAATTCTGAAAATGGCTGGTAAGGATAAGGTTAACGAGTTACCTGCCGTACTCTGGAAAAACACGTATTGAAAATATTGGCCAGAAAACCCATTCGTCCTTCAACTATCGATCGATTTAAATGACCCTGTGTCAAACCTGGGACGTCCCGAGGTCCATCTAAGTAGCCTTCTCAAATTTGGGACTTTTCGTGTTTGGGGATTTTAGATATCAACAAATAGTCAAATGGAATAGACGTGGCTTTAATTAATCACGTGATGTGATCAGTGTTTTGTTTATTCGCCTTAAAAACGCTAACCTCTCATCTCTCATTTGTCTTTAGTGTCTTATTCATCGCGTTTTGTTGACACAGGGGAAAATCAAAACGTTAACATCATCTGTCTACTTTGATTAAATTGAAGCTTCCATTCTAGTTGACTACTGTTATTCATTCCTTCGTGCTTCAAGCAGGAACATATACTCGTACATTTGGAATTTTTTGATAAGTTGTTGAATTTTTCTTTCTAAGGCAATATATAGTAACGTTTTCTGGCCAATTTTTTAAAAAGAAGGCATTATGCCATTATACTGTGGGGCTATGAAGTTTTGTGGTATGACACTCGCTTAGGATCGGAAGATCCTGGGTTCGAGTCCTCCTATGAGCGGCGAATAGATGAATCCTTGAAAAAGGCTCTTTACTCACATTCTCTCACCGTGTTCATGTGTAAAATGAATACATAACAGTTGACTGTGTTGTCATTGTCAGACAAAAATTGTAATAATATCGCTTAACAGGCGTCGTGTCTCATCCAACATATTAAATGTTACTGTTGGCCAGGGACACAAATCCCTAACAGGCGTCGTGTCTCATCCAACATGTTAAATGTAACTGTTGTTACTGTTGGCCAGGGACAAAAATCCCTATCAGGCATCGTATCTCACCCTACATGTTAAATGTTACTGTTGGCCAGGGACACAAATCCCTAACAGGCGTCGTGTCTCATCCTAAATGTTAAATGTTACTGTTGGACAGGGACACAAATCCCTAACAGGCGTTGTGTCTCATCCTACATGTTAAATGTTACTGTTGGCCAGGGACACAAATCCCTATCAGGCGTCGTATCTCACCCTACATGTTAAATGTTATTGTTGGCCAGGGACACAAATCCCTAACAGGCGTCGTGTCTCATCCTACATGTTAAATGTTACTGTTGGCCAGGGACACAAATCCCTAACAGGCGTCGTGTCTCATCCAAAATGTTAACTGTTACTGTTGGCCAGGGACACAAATCCCAACAGGCGTTGTGTCTCACCCTACATGTTAAATGTTACTGTTGGCCAGGGACACAAATCCCTAACAGGTGTCGGGTCTCATCCTACATGTTAAATGTTACTGTTGGCCAGGGACACAAATCCCTAACAGGCGTCGTGTCTCATCCTACATGTTAAATGTTACTGGTGGCCAGGGACACAAATCCCTAACAGGCGTTGTGTCTCACCCTACATGTTAACTGTTACTGTTGGCCAGGGACACAAATCCCTAACAGGCGTCGTGTCTCATCCTACATGTTAAATGTTACTGGTGGCCAGGGACACAAATCCCTAACAGGCGTCGTGTCTCATCCTACATGTTAAATGTTACTGTTGGCCAGGGACACAAATCCCTAACAGGCGTCGTGTCTCATCCTACATGTTAAATGTTACTGGTGGCCAGGGACACAAATCCCTAACAGGCGTCGTGTCTCACCCTACATGTTAACTGTTACTGTTGGCCAGGGCCACAAATCCCTAACAGGCGTCGTGTCTCACCCTACATGTTAAATGTTACTGTTGGCCAGGGACACAAATCCCTAACAGGTGTCGTGTCTCATCCTACATGTTAAATGTTACTGTTGGCCAGGGACACAAATCCCTAACAGGCGTCGTGTCTCATCCTACATGTTAAATGTTACTGGTGGCCAGGGACACAAATCCCTAACAGGCGTTGTGTCTCACCCTACATGTTAACTGTTACTGTTGGCCAGGGACACAAATCCCTAACAGGCGTCGTGTCTCATCCTACATGTTAAATGTTACTGGTGGACAGGGACACAAATCCCTAACAGGCGTCGTGTCTCATCCTACATGTTAAATGTTACTGTTGGCCAGGGACACAAATCCCTAACAGGCGTCGTGTCTCATCCTACATGTTAAATGTTACTGGTGGCCAGGGACACAAATCCCTAACAGGCGTCGTGTCTCACCCTACATGTTAACTGTTACTGTTGGCCAGGGCCACAAATCCCTAACAGGCGTCGTGTCTCACCCTACATGTTAAATGTTACTGTTGGCCAGGGACACAAATCCCTAACAGGCGTTGTGTCTCACCCTACATGTTAACTGTTACTGTTGGCCAGGGACACAAATCCCTAACAGGTGTCGTGTCTTATCCTACATGTTAAATGTTACTGGTGGCCAGGGACACAAATCCCTAACAGGCGTCGTGTCTCATCCTACATGTTAAATGTTACTGTTGGCCAGGGACACAAATCCCTAACAGGCGTCGTGTCTCATCCTACATGTTAAATGTTACTGGTGGCCAGGGACACAAATCCCTAACAGGCGTCGTGTCTCACCCTACATGTTAACTGTTACTGTTGGCCAGGGCCACAAATCCCTAACAGGCGTCGTGTCTCACCCTACATGTTAAATGTTACTGTTGGCCAGGGACACCTCGAAAGCGCTTTGATACCTTTAGTGGATATTGCTCAATTTAGAAAAGCCCAAGTTTACGTCAGACATATAGAAGTTTTGGTCTTACCGAATTCCGGCAGTTGATGTTGACCTTTTCTTTGAGGATTGTCCTGATGGCAACTGCGTCGTTCATTCTGGCGGCATCGTGGAATTTCTCCTCTCTCCTGGACACTGGAAACAAAAATAAAACAGACAAAGAATGTACGTTAATAAAAAAAAGTACCGCTAAATGCTGTGACTTTGTTTCAAGAGGTAACCTTTTGGATTTGAGAGCATTCATTTGGGGGTAGCGTGGCTAAGCGGTACGGTCTTTGCTTCGTACCCGAACGGTATCGAGTTCGATCACTTGCCGCTGCGCTGTGTGGCATTGAGCAAGTCACCTCGCTCTAGCTCACTTTCTGTGCTGCACTGCGGCTGACGCCTGGGTTATTCCAGTCTTCCCTTGGGATTGATCCGAAAGACAGATATCCCCTATGGGATGAATAAAGGGAATTTTATTTTATTTATTTATTTATTTATTCTGAGTATTCTCAATTTTATTGCAAATATTGAGGGTTTTCCACACAATTGTAATAAAATATAGAAAACTCCAAAATGCTCCTAATTCAAATGTTTCCTCTTGAGCCAAGGGGAAATGAAGGCAATTATAGATTATTATTACATTATATTACGCGCGGCTATTTGGTCTAGTGGTATGCCACTCGCTTTCAGATCGGAAGGTCCTTTGAAAAGACTTTACTCACATTCTCTCACCGTACTCAGGTGTAAAATGAGTACCTGGCCGTCGTAGTCTCTGTCGGAAAAAAATAGTAATATAGCCTAACGGGCCTCATGTCTCGTTCTACATATTACGTGTTGCTGTTGGTCAGGGACCGTTTTATAAAGCGCTTTGAGCACATTTAGTGGATATTGCGCTATATAAAAGCTCACGTATAATAAATGCAGACCTACCAAATACTAAGACAAATTCGTAGACTTACGGAATGTAGGCTTCAATTTGAGAACTTCCTGGCATCTCTAAGTCATTAAAACTTCTGGAAAATGAAAGTGTGATGCTATACTAGATCATTTACAGGATTTTGGAGTGTTTTTTTTTTTATCCTTGCGACGGTAAATTGATGGTTTATAAAGTTATCTATAGTAACTACTATTTTTATCTCCTAAAAACTACGAATATTTAGCTTTTCAAGTAGGCTGGTCTGTAAATGCCTGCTCCACTCACTTGTCTGAATTCGGGGTTTAAACCAGCCTTATAGGATCTGCTGAATTGTTAGTCGGGCTACCTTTGTAAAGCGATTAGAGCATATTTAGTGGAAATTGCTCTATATAAAAGCCCAAGTATAATAAACGCCTGCTCCACTCACTTGTATGAATTCAGCGTACAAACCAGTCTGATAGGATCTGCTGAACTATTAGTCGAGGTACCTTTGTAAAGCGATTAGAGCATATTTAGTGGAAATTGCACTATATCAAAGCCCACGAATAATAAACGCCTGTTCCACTCACTTGTCTGAATTGAGCGTACAAACCAGCCTCATAGGATCTGCTGAACAAACAAAGACCTGTCTCCAGAGACGATGGTTGTTGTCTGTGGTCCAGACTCCCACGAATACATGCATAATAATCACATCAGAATGTATCAAAATCTCCTAAATTGGATGCTCTTCAATTCGATATTGTTTTGTCTAGACTTATGTGACAGTCAAGCTATAGTCTGGTTAGTCATTGAATGGTCGGGTGACAACAAGGGTACACAAACAAATTAGAACGAGCGATGTAGAGCATAGTCATTTAATAGACGGGTGACACCCAGGGTATATAGATAGTATGCGCTTGGCTAAGAATCTCACAACATTGCCACCCGGAAGTATAACGAACCAACACACAAAGCTAGTTAAATGAGAATTACTCATGAAAGCGGGTGGCAAAAAGCAATAACAAAAGACACGAGTGACGTCAACTTCATTCTATCAATAGATTAATAATGAATGAAACAAATGATGCTATGCGTGTGGGTAAAATACTCACAACATCTGCCAGTCGTATTCAACGTACCATCACACAAATCTATGTGTAACATTGAACGTTTAAAGTCTCATTCACATAAGTGAAAACTAATCATCCAAATGGCAATCTAAAAACAAAAACAAAGAGCTAAATGACGTCAACTCCGTTCCTTCTAAAATCCTTCAGATAGAGCTACAAGGCCCGTGGAGCTGGAGTTTACCCCGGTTTCTATAGCGTGAAACGATCAACAGCAATTGTTTGAATACTTTTGGATTGGATGCTAGACTATTTGCAAAATACTTTCCACCAGGCCAGGAGAACACAGAAGACAGAAAAAAAATATCTCGACTCGACACGGATTTGAAATCGGTCTCTTTAAAATAAAATAAAATAAAGTAAAATTCCCTTGATTCATCCCATAGGGGAAATTTATCTCTAGAGTCTATTCCAAGGGAAGACTGGAATAACAGGTATTAGCCGCAGTGCAGCGCCGCAAATTGAGCTGGGGCGGGCGGGGTGACTTGCTCAATGCCACACAGTGCAACGGCGGGTGATCGAACTCGGTACCTTTCGGGTCCGAAGCAAAGACCGGACCGCTGGTCCACGCTACACGTTAAGCGAGAGCTCTTCTACTGACTGAATAAAAAAAAACCTACAGATAGAACGAAGATGAAGTCACGCAGGCCTTTGTCGTTGTTTTTAGCCATTCATGTTTCTGACTCATGGGCATGATTTATATTACATTTCCATGTGCTCGAGGTCATTGGTCACATTGCAAAGTGTGCCCAAAATGACCCACATAGTGAAAAGTGTTCACAGTTTCAGAAATATCCAACATCACAATTGGTCATGTTGCTCAGCATGACTCATGGGTATGTTTACAACTTTCATAAACAAAGCAGCGTGTTTAGATACAGTGAGAAATGTCCAATCGTTGTACAGCAACAAATCATGTGATCGATGACTAGGTTGGACGAAAACATGAATATAGATCGCTCCCATTCTCACTAAACTTTTTTATCCAGACTATAGATAGTATGGGCTTGGCTAAGAAGCTCACAACATTGCCATCCGGAATTATAACGGACCAACACACAAAGCTATGTGTAACCTAAAGGTTTCATCATCATCATCATTGCCTTTTTCACCCTGGGTCAGGGTATAGGCCACAGACAAACAGTTTCCATCCTTCTCTATCCTGAGCCAACTTTTTTATCTCATTCCAGGTCTTACCACTTCTCTGTATATCAGCTTCTTTAATTAATTCCAGAAACTCTTCGGTCGCCCAAGCTAAAAAAAGGATTTAGTTTGTCTATCTGTGTTTCTGTAACGGTTTGAGTTTAACGGAAAGGGGTGTTAACCCTTTGCCAACCCCCAACCTGGAGGACCAGGTGACTCAAAGATGGGGGAATCACACACCATTAGTCGCCTTTTACGACACGCTGGCTTGGCGTTGGGCTATTCTTGACCCTCTCAGTTGAGGGACCCCGGACTATAGATAGTATGGGCTTGGCTAAGAAGCTCACAACATTGCCATCCGGAATTATAACGGACCAACACACAAAGCTATGTGTAACCTAAAGGTTTACAGTCTGGTTAATACAGTTTAGTGAGAATTACTCATAAACGCGGATGGCAAAAAAAACAACAAAAAAAAAAACAAAAAAAAAAAAAATAAATACCCGAGTGACGTCAACTTCATTCTATCTATAAACGTTCAAGAGTTTTGTGTGTTGGTCCGTTATATCATGGCAATGTTGTGAGTATCTTAGCCAAGCACACACTATCAATAAGTGACAACGCGAGACGTCTCATTGGTTAGAATAATATTATAAGTCTCTGCTTTGATTGTAAACAAGCAACAATGTACATAGTTATTGATTGCGGCTATGTGGTCTTGAGGTATGGCACTCGCTTTCGGATCGGAAGGTCTAGGGTTCGAGCCGCGGCGCATAGTTGAGTCCTTGGAAAAGGAAAGGCTATTTACTCACATTCTCTCACCGTACTCAGGTGTAACATGAGTACCTGGTCGTTAACAGCGTTGTCCTGTCGGAAAAAAATTGTAGTATAGCCTAACAGGCGTCATGTCTCGTTCTACGTGTTAAGTGTTACGGTTGGCTAGGGACCCCTTGTAAAGCGCTTTGAGTATGTTTAGTGGATATTGCGCTATATAAAAGTTCAAATTAAAAAAAAATATTGATTGAATGAGACGGACGCAAATGAATGTTTTCAGGCCCATTAAAGAATTGTGTCCGTGGCTGAAGTTCTCAATAGATAGTATGCGCTTGGCTAAGAAGCTCATAACATTGCCATTCGGAAGTATAACGGACCAATACACAAAACTGTGTGCAACCATGAACGTTATAGTCAGATTAATAAATTTTAGGGAGAATTACTCCCAAAACGCGGATGGCAAAAACAATAACAAAGACCTGAGTGACGTCATCTTCGAACTATCTACAGACATACACTTAATCAACAAAGAGTTAATAATAAACACGGATACAGGCAAATATGACACGGACATTTTATAAAACAGTAGTCCCTCAAAGCCTCATTGGACCCATGGAGTCGGAGTTTCTCCCGGTTTCTATAGCGTGAAAAGGACAATAGCAATTACTTGCTACCCTTTAGATAGGACGCTAGTCTATCGCCAAGTACTTTCCCCCAGATCTAACAGACCCAGATACCCTATCACTGCTGGGTGGACAGGGGAATCCAAAAAAAAATCTCGACTGCACCCGGGGTCAAATATGATCCCTTTGCCTGTGAAGCGAGTGCTCTACCAACTGAGCTATTGGGACCTCCGACATTAAAAAGCACAATGTAAAAACAGATATCCCCGTTCCTTCCTTTCTTATCCCTACTTTTGACTGAACTGAAATTATTCTCGTAAACAGATAATCTTTTGTTATCTTTAGAGTGTTTAGACACTGGGTTCGAACTCCAAGACCTCTTCTTAGGTCAAACAAGTCCACATCAACGTCACAACAACAACAACAACAACATCACACACATCCGAAGTCACATAAGAGTGCGATGTGTACTGTGCACGTTTAATGGTAAGCAAACACTGTATTTCCTACGCACTGTACACACACACACACACACACACACACACACACACACACTCACAAATATTATGCAAAATGATTACTAGATAGTCTTATCACATAATTTATCAAACATTAAATCGTAAAACACCAATTTTGTAACGGGGGAAATTTGACATTAAAACACAAATGCACAAATTTTTATCACTGAATCATCTAATTCCGAGAGAAATATCACCCCGTACGATCGCAACAATTGACATTATTATGTGTAAGAATTGGAAGTTTTCAAAAATTGTTTTCTAAAGGGTTCGAAAATAAAGCTAGCAACTAAAAGAACACACAGATCATGATCTTTTGATAACGATTGTGTGACAGTGAGTGTCATAAAATATTCCTGGATTGAAAAAGGTCATGGTGCAATAGTTGTATTATTGTGCTGGTGAAAACAATTAGAAATATTATTGGTTCTACAATTAGTGTGGGTGAATTTTCTGTTTTCACCGTGAGCAATAATACATATGAATACAAATTCTATAGCGTTGTTATCTTAAAATCAATTCATGAAAATTACTCATTATGAAGGAACAGAAATAAGGGAATGAAATGAAGCAAGATGAAAGGCAAATTTAACGGTTTTGTGACCGTGGCCATTCAACTCGGCTATGTGGTCTTGTGGTATGACACTCGCTTTCGGATCGGAAGGTCCTGGGTTCGAGCCTCGCTCGGCGAATTGTTGATTTCTAGGAAAAGGCTCTTTACTCACATTCTCTCATCGTATTCAGGTGTAAAATGAGTACCTGGCCGTTAACAGCGTTGTCTTTGTCCGAAAAAAAAGTAATATCGCATAACAGGCGTCATGTCCCGTCCTACTTTGTTAAATGTTGCTGTTGTCCAGGGACCCTTTCATACAAGAAATATATAGTCAAGGGAACAACACGGGGATTAATGAATGACAGAAAGTATTCTGATTGGTTAATGCTTAGTCACGGGCCCACCATCCATTACTATTGATCAACGGGACCGATCTATATTCATTTTTCGTCCAACCTAGTCATCGATCACATGATATGTTGCTGTACAACGATTGGCCATTTCTTAATAGATGTAAACATGCTACAGTGTTTAGGAAAGTTGTAAACCTACTCATGAGTCACGCTGAGCAAAATGACCAATTGTGATATTGGATATTTCTCAAATTGTGAACACTTTTCACTATGTGGGTCGCTTTGAGCACATATTCCAATATGACGAATGACCTAGGGCACATGGAAAGGTAATATAGATCGCTCCAATTAAAAGCACACTCATCACAAACTTAGGACTTGCGCCAGGTCACTCGTATCAGCTCAAAAAAATGTCTGAAAAAGTTTGTATGAAAGAGTGCCAGTCAAAGCAAGATAGAAAAATATAGATAGTATGCGCTTGGCATAGAAGTTCACAACATTGCCATCCGGAAGTACAACGGACCAACACACGAACTATGTGTAACCTTGAACGTTTATGGTATGGTTAATACAGTTCAGTGAGAATTACTCACAAACGTGAATGCCAAAAAACAATAATAAAGACCTGAGTGACGTCATCTTCATTCTATCTATAAGAAAAAAAAACCCATCCCAAATAATCGGTATTTCACGCGATGTCCCAGGCTTGAGAGTTTTAACCAAGGTGAGGGTCATTTAAAATCAATGGATGTTTATTGATTGGCGAGTTTTCTGGGCAAATATGTGCGGCTATGTGGACTAGTGGTCTAGTGGTATGACACTCGCTTTCGGATCGGAAGGTCCTGGGTTCGATAGTTGAGTCCTTGGAAAAGACTCTTTACTCACATTCTCTCACCGTACTCAGGTGTAAAACGAGTACCTGACCGTTGACAGCGTTGCCTCTGTCAGAAAAATAATTGAAATATCGCCTAGAAGGTATCATGTTTCGTTCTACATGTTACGCGTTGCTGTAAGTCAGGGACCCCTTGTAAAGCGCTTTGAGCA
>NC_088361.1:22823106-22828106 GCF_034508935.2 Berghia stephanieae | reverse complement strand
CACAACACAAGACCACATAGTTTTTGTAGAATAAATGAAATATTTTGAAGTGCACGTTCATTATGGGATGTTGATAAACGTTTTGAAAATGAACACCCAGCGTGCGATGAAACCGTCTTGTACCTATTTGCAGGTCTAATGTCCCAGATAGACATATTATAGATTACAACGCCTGGACAGTAAACAATGACAGTGATTGGTAAACAGCAAACTACACAAGTTTCACTACCGATGGTATGTGTCTAAGTATAATACCCACTGCTCAGCCGCTTGATCAATAAAACCAACACAGAAATCTATCTGTAAACTTAAACGTTTAAAATATGATCGAGAAAATCGTGTGATAACTAGTCACCCATATGGCGGTATAAAAACCATAACAATGATCAGAGAGAGGTCGATTTCATTCACGTTATTGTTTATAAACAACCAACTATGTTTGTCCGAACACGTGTGAAGAAGGTGTGTCACAAATTCCATGTTTTGATTGGTTAAAAATCTACCGGTCAATTGTTATGGGCTCATTGCTGCAATAGACGCACTGTCAAACCAATAGCAAATAGAATTGGCCATGATCTCCTTCCATTTTCTCTGATTTCCTAACATCGTCCAGCTCTCTCGGTGCGCACTCCCTACTCTTTCTGTTTTTGATGTCATGTACTTTCTATATTGTTTTGTGTTGATGTAATTTAAAGCGCCAAGAGCCTCAGTGTTGACGATACCGTGCGCTCTATAAGAGTCTGTTATTATTATTTTTATTATTATTATTATTATTATTATTATTATTATTATTATTATTATTATTATTATCATTATCATCATCATCATTATTATTATCATCATCATCATCATCATCATCATCATCATCATCATCATCATCATCATCATCATCATCATCATCATCATCATCATCATCATCATCATCATCATCATTATTTTTATTATTATTATTATCATTATCATCATTATCATCATCATCATCATCATCATCATCATCATCATCATCATCATCATCATCATCATCATCATCATCATTATTATTATTATTATTATTATTATTATTATTATTATTATTATTATTATTATTATTATTATTATTACATACATAGCCTTCCCTAACACTACTCTCATCTTTCCTGTCCAAAGGGTCACTACACAATTATACTGGTCCAAGTCGGAATAATAATTACGTTGAACTCCTCTTGACGCGTTTCCGGAGTTGATTTGTGTAGCAAATTTCTCAGGGGATAACGGAAAATGGTTTCTGTATAAATGAGTTCTTTGATCTAAGCTTCACCGGAAACATGTCACTTGTTTACAGACGCGACCCAAAACGACTCATTATTCTAATGGCGTCGATCTTCCACTGTTGGATGATGGAGATAACACGGCCTAGGCTAAAAAAAACAAAAAGAGACAACAACAAAAAACAAAAACAAAAACAAACAAACAAACAACAACCCCCCCCCCCCCCCCAAAAAAAAAAAAAACACCCAAAAAAAAAATCAACTTACAAAAAACAAAAACAAGACAAAACCATTACAAAAACAAAACAAACAAAATTCACATTCTGGTTGTAACACATGATAAACGGCCTTCATCTATATTTAATGTGAATTACCAACGAATAGGTTTACAAAGAGATACTAATATATTAACAACTCCATTTTTAACAGCAAAACAACACTGCGTGTCTACTCGACTTGTTTAAGGTTGGATAATCATTCATGAAAAGTAGTCATTCAGAGCTATAGGGCCGGAGTTTATCCCGGTTTCTGTAGCGTGAAACGGGCTATAACAATTGTTTCCTATCCCTAGGATAGGAAGCTAGCCTATCGCAAAGTACTTTCCGCTAGATCTAACAGAACCAACTACCCAATCACTATATTAGATACTTCAGTTGTTCGAGTCCTCGCTTTGCACGAAATGGGACCCAGATCGATCCCTTGGTGCACTCGATATTTTTTTCTGACCCTCCTGTCCACCCAGCAGAGATTGGGCAGATGGGTCTGTTGGATCTGACGGAAAATACTTTACAATAGACTAGCGTCCTATCCAAAGGATAGCAAGCAAATGCTATTGCCCCTTTTCATGCAGTAGAAACCGGGATAATCTCCAGCTCCACGGGCCTAATGGCTCTGAAGAACTACTGTTTACTTTCATAAGCTCAGTTTAACATTTTAGGAATCATATTTACCTCGGATAAAATCGTTTTGAGATATTTGTTTGTTTTTGTTTTTGAGGATTTTACGTAGCTTGCAACACGTGTAGGTCATGCCATGTCAGCGCCAGTAAAAAGGAAGAAAATGGGATAGTAAAAAGTTCAAGATTAGCAATTAAAGCATCCAAGAAAAAGAAAGACAAAGGGGAATTGGTTCAAATAAGAAACAGATGTAGATTCCAAGAGCAAATTATAAAAGTACTTAGTTTGAGATTACCTGCAAGTCTCACCCAGACATAAGAACAGGTTCCCACTAAAGGGAATACACTCAAATGTTTACAAATTATAATAGATATGAAACAAAAATTAATACAATGTATGAATAACAAATAGATGATTTACAAGACAAAAAATATAATCTCCCAAAACACTAACTATACATTTGACAGTTTCCCTTTTAGCCAGCGTATCCGGCTAGGGCCAGGACAAAACCAAGTAATGTCATTCCAGGACAATGATGGAAATCCTGTTGGAAAACAGATGAAGGAGGATGGAAGACAAAGGAAGTGCCCCCTGCCCACTATGGGATATAGGGGGAAAGAAGACACAGTAAGTGTCTCCCTGCCCACGACTATGGGAATCCAGGAACCCCGCCCAGGGTGTTCACATTAGGGAAAGACAAACGTGAAATGCCTGAATCCAACGAGGATTTTAAAGCTTGGATTGATCTAGGTAAGACACACAGATGAAGTCCCTCTTTTAATTACTCACCTTGGTAGGTAAGATCCATTTAGAATCGATACACACCCATTGGCTACACGGATTTCAGTTAAATATTCATTCTATCTGAATGGCAACGCACTTATAAAATCCACATACGCACATATGTACACATAACACATAATATATGTGTGACATCAACTTCAGATAGATGTTTGTGGTGGAAAGTTATTACTCCACTGGCTGGCAAAATAAAACAAATAAAACCCAAAACAACACAACACCAAACCAATATCGTATCGTGACGTCAACTACAACCATCTAGTAAGGGCGATCAAGGGTAGCCCCATTTCTTAATCCGATAACCGCCGTACCCTGGAAAAACAAATATTTACTAATTTGGCCAGAAAACTCGTTCTTCAAATATCGGTCGATTTAATTGACCCTCATCTTGGCAAAAACTCTCAAAACTTGGAACTTCGCGAGTTCCCAGGTTTTAGAGTTTTTGCCAAGATGAGGATCATTTAAATTTATCAATATTTGAAGGACCTGTTTTCTGGACAAATTTTTTGATACGTGTTTTTTCCCAGAGTATGCCTCTTATCTGGTTAATACACGTCATGAATAATGAACAAGTCTGACTGAGTTCTGGAGATGTATTACGTCATGGCTCCCTGTTGTGTCTACTATGGGAACGATAGAGACTAAAGGATGCTGGAAGTAGGGGCATGGACCAGGTTAGAGCGACCCTCCAGTGTGTGTGTGTGTGTGTGTGTGTGTGTGTGTATTTGTGTGTGTCTTAGGCAACTTACCCAAGAGGATGATTCCAGATACCAAATAATAATTGTCATAGACTTCCTGAACTGTTGTTGGGGAACATCGAGAGGTCAAATTATAGAGGTAGCGCGAAGGGGTCCAAAGTTTGATCCCCACTTTGAGTATTTTTGATGTTTATAGATGAAGTCATTACTTTTTGAGCACATTAGATTTGCATAAACTCAGGGAGAAATCTAAGCAGTTTCTAAAATACCGTATGAACCACGATACTGTAACAAGGATCGACCTCAGATGGAACCCAGAGGGGACCCTTGGAGACTTGGAGGAGGACCCTGGAGCGTGACATGAAGGTCAAACAGTGGGCGTGGAAAGAAATGTCAAAGGTTAATTAGTCTCTAAAATACCGTATAAACAATGATGCTATACCAAAGAGTCCCCCTCAGGTGGACCCCTAAAAGAACAAGGAGGAGATGGATACCCTTAGAGATGTGGAGGGTGGCACGAAGACCCAGACGTGGACATGGGGACATATGTCAAAGATAGTAGCAGTCGGTGATGATTGGAGATCTTATGTACAACTGACGCATCAAGAGGATAATAGGCCTAAGTAAAGTACGCACAATACCGGACACTTTTTTGTATTCTCGGAGTTTAAAAGTTTTTTTTTTAAATGACGGTAGTCGATCCAAATGATTCATTATGAAGAAAATGTTTTAGTTGAGAATTTGAAAAGACATTTTCTAATTAAATAAAGATAGTATTGCACAATATGAGGAAGAAGGGTGATTCTGATCAACGTGTACTTATTTGTAGGTCTGATTCCCCAAAGTATTATTTATGGGCCTCATTGACGTCATGGAAATAATACTCTCAAACCAACGCAAAGTCTTGTCCGTGTCAACAATGGTAAATCAGGCCTTTTCTCACGGTCGGTTATCAGTCCTGCAAACATGTAACTATGCGTCAGTCCTGCAAACATGTAACTATGCATCAGTCCTGCAAACATGTAACTATGCGTCGGTCCTGCAAACATGTAACTATGCGTCAGTCCTGCAAACATGTAACTATGCGTCAGTCTTAACTCACTCAATCCTAGAGACTTTGGCTACTTTTCAAAATGTATAAAAAATGAGCATGTACATAGATAGTTTTATTCAACTTCCATTAACATGTAAAAACTAAAAACATTACCTTTGATACTTCGCTTATAATTTGTCTCATAAAAATGTAATAAATAGGCATGGGGTAAAAGTAACTCGGGTAAATTACGGATATAGTCGGTGTTAGGGTTGAGTGAGTTAAGATCTTTGAAAGACAACTAGAGGTAAAAAGTGATGTACGT
>NC_088361.1:22816297-22818006 GCF_034508935.2 Berghia stephanieae | reverse complement strand
AGAAGAAAAGAAGAAGAAGAAGAAGAAAAGAAGAAGAAGAAGAAAAAGAAGAAGAAGAAGAAGAAGAAGAAGAAGAAGAAGAGAAGAGAAAAGAAGAAGAAGAAGAAGAAGAAGAAGAGAAGAGAAGAGAAGAAGAGAAGAAGAAGAAAAGAAGAAAAGAAGAAGAAGAAGAAGAAGAAGAAGAAGAAGAAGAAGAAGAAGAAGAAGAAGAAGAAGAAGAAGAAGAAGAAGAAGAAGAAAGAAGAAGAAGAAGAAGAAGAAGAAGAAGAAGAGAAAGAAGAAGAAGAAGAAGAAGAAGAGAAAGAAAAGAGAAGAAGAAGAAAGAAGAAGAAGAAGAAGAAAAGAAGAAGAAGAAGAAGAAGAAGAAGAAGAAGAAGAAGAAGAAGAAGAGAAGAAGAGAAGAAGAAGAAGAAGAAAGAAGAAAGAAGAAGAGAAGAAGAAGAAGAAGAAGAAGAAGAAGAAGAAGAAGAAGAAGAAGAGAAGAAAAGAAGAAGAAGAAGAAGAAAGAAGAAGAAGAAGAAGAAGAAGAAGAAGAAGAAGAAAGAAGAAGAAGAAGAAGAAGAAGAAGAAGAAGAAAAGAAGGAAGAAGAAGAAGAAGAAGAAGAAGAAGAAG
This sequence comes from Berghia stephanieae, assembly GCF_034508935.2. Taxonomy (NCBI): domain Eukaryota; kingdom Metazoa; phylum Mollusca; class Gastropoda; order Nudibranchia; family Aeolidiidae; genus Berghia; species Berghia stephanieae. The sequence continues at coordinate 22,817,393 of NC_088361.1, read as the reverse complement.
AAGAAGAAGAAGAAGAAGAAGAAGAAGAAGAAGAAGAAGAAGAAGAAAAGAAGAAGAGAAGAAGAAGAAGAAGAAGAAGAAGAAGAAGAAGAAAAGAAGAAGAAGAAGAAAAGAAGAAGAAGAAGAAGAAGAAGAAGAAAGAAGAAGAAGAAGAAGAAGAAGAAGAAGAAGAAGAAGAAGAAGAAGAAGAAGAAGAAGAAGAAAAACAGGTATTGAATATCGAAGACAAAAAATGTTGAAATAAAGAATATCAATACACTAGTCATTGAATGTAACCTTACCTCGGACATATAAATCCTTTGGTGTGTTAAGACCATCCTGAAAATTTGTTCTAAAAACCAAAATCTAAAAGTTTAACAAATTCCCTACACTACTCCAGTGTTCTATTCCACCAAAAACTTGTCGTCAGCGACACCTGATACAACTCTTGACATTGGATATATATTATAAGGATTTCAAGTTTTGTCGGGCAGGAACAAACGGCTGGAATTGCATGTCAATCGATCCATCCGTCGATCGAACATTATTTATGATTGATGATCAAAGGCAGGCTTTTCGGTCTCGAAACAATTTGCATAAAGTGCCGATTATCATCATCAGGTCATTGGGAATGTCGAATGATATGAGGAACGACAATTCAATTCTACGCCAGCATAGTGATAAATGTTTAAATGTGTTTTGAAACAATACGGTAGTAATTTTTAATATTGTCATTTATTCCCATTGCCTTGAACAAGCAACTTGAATAAATAAAGCCCCCCCCCCCCCCCCCCCCCCCCCCCCCCCCCCCGCTTATCCTTTCTTGCTAGTCTATCGTAAAAAGCAGTCAGTTGAGGAGAGAGAGAGAGAGAGAGAGAGAGAGAGAGAGAGAGAGAGAGAGAGAGAGAGAGAGAGAGAGAGGAGAGAGAAGTGAGCGAGAGAGAAGAAGAAGAAGAAGAAGAAAGAAGAAAGAAGAAGAAGAAGAAGAGAAGAAAGAAGAAGAAAGAAAGAAGAAGAAGAAGAAAGAAGAGAAAAAGAAGAAGAAAAGAAGAAGAAAGAAGAAGAAGAAGAAGAAGAAGAAGAAGAAGAAGAAGAAGAAGAAGAAGAAGAAGAAGAA
>NC_088361.1:22791297-22813797 GCF_034508935.2 Berghia stephanieae | reverse complement strand
CCCCCCCCCCCCACCCCGCACCCCCGTTCATCCTTCTAGCATATTTTACCGTAAAATCGGTCATTTGAGAAGGAGAAAGGGAGAGTAGAGAGAGAGAGAGAGAAAGAGAGAGAGAGAGATAGAGAGAGAGAGAGAGATTAAATAGTAAACAAATACTATAAAAATTTTTAAAAGCACCAAACAAAAAATAATCAAAAAATAAAAACAAAAACAAAATAAAAGGAAAAAAAAAAAAAAAACCAAAAGAAAAAAAAATTCTCAATAAAAATAAACAGGGGAAAAACTTTTGAAACTGGCAACATGCTTGACTTATTTGGTAATGGCCAAATCCTTTTAATGCCATCTTTTTATTTGGCATAAAGGACATTAAACTAACATTGCTTTGGAACAATGGAAAATTAATTAGAATTGTTTTAAAGTTTTAAAATGACATGACATGACATGATGAATGACTAAAATCTATACAAAAGGCCGCCAGTAAATTAAATATATCATTAACCTCGCTCGTCTGACTGACTTACATTATCAGACATACCACCTATTGCTATAGATCGAAACACTTTGAAGCAGGAATTCGTGGTAGAACCAACATGCACTTATTTGTAGGTCTGATAACCCAATTCCTTATGGACTTATTGTTGTAATGGAAATCTAAAAAAAATTGACGGAAAATATTGTCCTTTAAAACAATGTTAAACTAGGCCCATAAGTGGGTTTGGATGTCCGACGTGCATGTAGGGCGATATTACATTTTAAGAAAACGCAGTAAACGGCCAGGTACTCATTTTACACCCTGAGTACGGTGAGCGAATGCGAGTAACGAGTCTTTTCCAAGGACTCAACTATCCGCCGAGCGAGGCTCGAACCCAGGACCTTCTCATCCGAAATCGAATGTCATACCACACGACCACTTAGCAGCACGAAAAGAAAAGATCAAATTGATGCATAGACATTATACATACACAAAATCGTATATCTATTATACGAGTACAAACAAAAGGACTTTTTCTAAGCCGTTAAAAAAGAAATAAAGGAAGCAAGGCCTGTCCTGGAATACGGCCTCCCGCAAAAGCAGCCAACCGCATGAAATGGAGATTGATGTCTGGTGGATGCTCCCCCCCCCCCCCCCCCCCCCCCCCCCCCCCCCCTATGCGCCTCAGGGCCGGAGAGGATTAAGAAAGTATTCATTTTATTTGTGACTTTTTACAGGTTAAAATTCAGGTTCAACCATCAGATTGTTTTGTTTGTTTATGTGTTTGAAGGTTTTACGGCACTTGCAACACATTGAGCTAATATCAGGGTCAGTAAAAGGAAGAAAATGAGATAGTAAAAAGTTCTAGAATTACAATTAACACACTCAAGAAAAAGTAAGACAAAGGGGAATTGGGTCAAATAGGAAACAGATGTAGATTCCAGGAGCACACTATCAAAGTACTTAGTTTGAGATCACATGAAAGTCTCATCCAGACACAAGCACAGGTCCCCACTAAGAGGAATACACGGAAATATTTACAAATATAAAATGTAAAACAAAACCTAATACAGCGCATAATAGAGAGATGATTTATAAGACAAAAATACCATCTCCCAAAACTTTAATATACATTTGACTGTTTCCCTCCCATCCCAGCTACGGTATCCGGTCAGGGCCAGGACAAAACCAAATATATCATCCCAAGACAAAGACAGAAAGCAAGTTGGAAAACAGATATAGGGTGATAGAAGACACAGTATGTACAAACATGAATATTAACAGATTCGAAGGTCCTGGAATGGCTACCCTTTTAAAGTCGATGTTGACTCTTACTTCATGCAAGCCCTTCGTATTTTTAAACAGACTTGGTTTAGTTCAAAGAGTTTGCTTGCCACTTTTTTTTCGAAAAAAAAATATTCAAATCGTAAGTGTGGCATTCGAACGGATGTGCTGTGAATAGTGCCGTTCGAGACTAACTTGCAAACTGCAAACGAATAGCACGACCTTGAGAATCGTTGTTCTCGCCATGGACTCTGTGGTTCTCGTATGAGGAGTCGAATTGTCGCATGTGTCTTTGTACAATTCCTAACTCCGTTTTTCCCATTTTGAGATATTGAGGATTATTTCCCCTAACATTTCTCATTCGGTCTATTATTTTATCATATTTAAAAATGAAATTCACACAAATCATTGGAAATGTTTGTGTCAAATGATTCTTAAAATACAGTTTACGTTTCAATTTATCTCCTGGAGGAAACATTTCAAAAAAAAAAAAAAAAAAAAAGGAAAAATCGACTTAAGGAGTTTTGGGAAACGAGCCTTGTTCCAATCGTCTTTACATCGTGTTTCATTCCATCAACCGATCCGCGGTTCATACTCATAAATTTATAATGGGGAGACTTGTTTGACATTTTACACTTCAATTAAAACGGCTGTGTTCTTTCTGCCATTTCGCCTTTTTATCTCTAGATGGAGTCTGCTCGAACTCTGTATTCCCTTAGCATAGTATTTGAGATAAAATCAATAATGGAGAAAGTCGCCACCAATCGGCTTGATGGGTAAGGGGTTCCGTTCCTGAACCCCCCCCCCCCCACCATCGTTGTGGGTAGGGAGACACTTACAGACTGTGTCTACTCGTAGCCTTCGTAAAGTTATAGCCTGACACTGATCTGACCAAAAAATTGACGTCAAAATGTCAGTCTTTGGCCACAAAAGAAAACAAATCGTGAGTTGTATTCAATAGTTCAACCAATGGGACCACTTGTTTCTATGAGCTCTACTAACGACAACTCACTAGACGGTGCAAAAACCAAATAATGACGTCAAAATGCCATTCCTCGATGAGTTCTAGCGTAGCCATCGGGGGGGGGGGGGGGGGGGGGGTAGGGGGGTCAGAAGAAATCTCGACTGTGCCCAGGATCGATCTTGGTCGCTTTGCGCGTGAAGCGAGTGCTCTACCACCTGAGCTATCGACCCCCCCCCCTCACATCTCCCCCGATAGTAGCACTGCTAATTTGAATGTGTAATAGACGTGTATTTTCTGCATCTAAGTGGAAAAAACCTTTGCTTTGTTACAACTATAACTATAAAATTAAAAGAAATCAATAATTCACGGAGCAAGAGCAGGGAAAGCAAATTGATTGTAAAATCTTGCTGATCTAAATTATTAACAAACCATGTTTCGTTTTGTTTCTTTTTGTTTCTTTTTTTTGTTTGTTTTCTTTTTATTTTTGTCACACACACACACACACACACACACACACACACACACACATACACTTTTACAAGCAATCTTTTATTTATACAACCGACATAAGACGAACTTTTAAAAAAATAAGGAATATTAATGGCATCTCTTGACAATTGCGTCGCCAATTAGAACAATAGAAGAATTATTTCCCAAAAGTCCCTAACTCCGTTTTCCCCATTTTGAGATATTGAGGATTATCTCCCCTGAAATCTCTCGGTCTTTAATTTGATCATATTTGGACTTCAAATTCACACAAATATAAGGAAATTTGTGTGTAATTTGATGTTTAAAATAAGATTTACATTTTAATTTATCTCATGGATGGAAAATCACAAAATGCAGAAAAATCGACTTAACGAGTTTTGTAGAACGAGCCTTCAATTACATTGAATGTGGCATCAAAGGGAAGTAAACAAAGATGTCAGAGGTGAATTTATAGGGAAAAAAACAAACCATAAACTATATTTGTAGCCCATCGTATCTTGCGGCTATGTGGTCTTGTGGTATAACAATCTCTTTCGGATCGGAAGGTCCTGGGTTCGAGCCTCGCTCACTCGGCGCCTAGCATAGTTGAGTCATTGGAAAAGGCTCTTTACTCACATTCTCTCACAGAACTCAGGTGTAAAATGAGTGCCTTGCCGTAAACAGTATTCTCTCTGTCGGAAAAAAAATAATATCGCCTAACAAGCGTTATGTCCCGTCCTACATGTTAAATATATCTGTTGTCCAGAGACCCTCGTAAAGCGCTTTGAGAACGTTTGGGCTATATTGCGCTATATAAAAGTTTTTTTTATCGACAACGGCATAAGGTTGGGATGAACCAGATGTAAAAAAATCCGAAATGAATGCTAAATTGGTCAACAATATGAATTATTGGTATTGGGTCCATGAAAAACCAAATTTATTCTCATCAATGAAACACATAAACTCAACCCAAGTCTGATATTTTAAACTTGAGCTTCAAACTTGAGCTTTTTATATAGCACAATATCCACTAAACGTGCTCAAAGCGCTTTACAAAGGATGCTTGACCAATAGCAACACGTTACATGTAGAACGACACATGTCGCCTATTAAGCGATATTACAATTTATTCCGACAGAGACAACGCTGTTAAAGTTAAAGGCCAGGTACTCATTTTACACCTGAGTACGGTGAGAAAATGAGAGTAAAGAGCCTTCTCCAAGGAGTCAACTATGCGTCGAGCGAGGCTCGATCCCAGGATTTCCCATCCCAAAGCGAGTGTCATACCACTAGACCACATAGCCGCACATATTTCAATTTTCAGCATCTTAATCATTCCGACATAATACCGTTGTGAGACGACGGGTCACATTTAAAAAATAACGCATTCATGATTGGAACAATACCAATTTAACTACCAGGAATACCATAGGCCTTAGGAGACGGTAAAACGAAAGAAAACAAAAAGCGAACAAACAACAATACCAACAACAACAATACCAACAATACCAACAATACCAACAACAACAATAGCACTATCAACAATGAACAATGTCAGCAACAAGACGCATAAAATTCAAACAACGGATAAAATTTAAAATGACAGAGAGAAACAAGAAGGAACATTTATAAAAACCTCTGAATACCAGACAGAAGAAAATGTCTATGATCACTTTGTTACCAGGTTATTCCCCCCCCCCCCCCAACCAACCACCTTCTGACTCCAATATGTAGTATTGATCTATAGATAGTATGCAGATGACGTCACTCAGGCCTTTGTTATTGTTTTTGCCATCAGCGTTTTTGAATTGTTCTCACTAAACTGTATTAACCAGACTATAAAAGTTCATGGTTACACAGAGTTTGTGTGTTGGTCCGTTATACTTCCGGATGGCAATGTTGTGAACTCCTTGGCCAAGCGCATTCTATCTATTTCAGGCGACTCGAAGGACGATGTAATTCTTTAACTGTTAAGATAGAAAGAAGTTGACTCACTCAGGTCTTTGTTATTGTTTTTTTTTGCCATCCATTTTCATGAGTAATTCTCACTACATTGTATTATCCAGAGTACAAATGTTCAGGGTTTTTCAAGGACCTTTTTTTTCTTTATTTTTTTTCTAAACAAAACAAAACAGAATTTAAAAAAAAAAAAAAACAACAACAACGAATTATGCGGCATCGACATGCGGAATGAGAAGATATGCGGACGCATATTATATCCTAATGCGGTTGTATGGCATTTTCTGGGAAGGACAGAACAACACTGGTACCTAGGTGGGTGGCAGATTGAGTAAATATTATTTTCCATGAACTGAACAGTGCCAGATTCGAACCCGGGACTAACAGGCCACAGGGCGGGTGTCATGTCGCTAGACGCCGAGAAACAGTTTTCAATGTGATATTTATGGCGAAGGGAATCGGACATTGAAATCATGGCATCTGGAGCTGAGAGAGAGAGAGAGAGAGAGAGAGAGAGAGAGAGAGAGAGAGAGAGAGAGAGGGGGGGGGGGGGAGAGAATATCATCCGGTATCGTAGGAGAACCGATCCATGTGAGTAATTATATTATGGAATGACGGAGTCATCAATCTCCACGTGACATTCATGCTAGTTCTATTCCTATCAGCTACTACTTACAAGACCCGAATAACTCTCACTTAGACATAGAATACATTCCCCGGACATTCAACTGGTACATTCATGCTAGTTATATTCCTATCAGCTACTACTTACAAGACCCGAATAACTCTCACTTAGACATAGAATACATTCCCCGGACATTCAACTGGTACATTCATGCTAGTTCTATTCCTATCAGCTACTACTTACAAGACCCAAAAGACTTTTACTAAGACATAGAATACATTCACCGGACATCCAACTGGTACATTCATGCTAGTTCTATTCCTATCAGCTACTACTTACAAGACCCGAATAACTCTCACTTAGACATAGAATACATTCCCCGGACATTCAACTGGTACATTCATGCTAGTTCTATTCCTATCAGCTACTACTTACAAGACCCAAACGACTTTTACTAAGACATAGAATACATTCACCGGACATCCAACTGGTACATTCATGCTAGTTCTATTCCTATCAGCTACTACTTACAAGACCCGAATAACTCTCACTTAGACATAGAATACATTCCCCGGACATTCAACTGGTACATTCATGCTAGTTCTATTCCTATCAGCTACTACTTACAAGACCCAAACGACTTTCACTAAGACATAGAATACATTCCCCGGACATTCAACTGGTACATTCATGCTAGTTCTATTCCTATCAGCTACTACTTACAAGACCCAAACGACTTTCACTAAGACATAGAATACATTCCCCGGACATTCAACTGGTACATTCATGCTAGTTCTATTCCTATCAGCTACTACTTACAAGACCCAAACGACTTTTACTAAGACATAGAATACATTCACCGGACATCCAACTGGTACATTCATGCTAGTTATATTCCTATCAGCTACTACTTACAAGACCCCAAACGACTTTTACTAAGACATAGAATACATTCCCAGGGCATTCAACTGGTACATTCATGCTAGTTATATTCCTATCAGCTACTACTTACAAGACCTCAAACGACTTTCACTAAGACAGAATACATTCCCAGGGCATTCAACTGGTACATTCATGCTAGTTATATTCCTATCAGCTACTACTTACAAGACCCCAAACGACTTTCACCAAGACATAGAATACATTCCCAGGGCATTCAACTGGTACATTCATGCTAGTTATATTCCTATAAGCTACTACTTACAAGAGCCCAAACGACTTTCACTAAGACATAGAATACATTCCCAGGGCATTCAACTGGTACATTCATGCTAGTTATATTCCTATCAGCTACTACTTACAAGACCCCAAACGACTTTCACTAAGACATAGAATACATTCCCAGGGCATTCAACTGGTACATTCATGCTAGTTATATTCCTATCAGCTACTACTTACAAGACCCAAACGACTTTCACTAAGACATAGAATACATTCCCAGGGCATTCAACTGGTACATTCATGCTAGTTATATTCCTATAAGCTACTACTTACAAGAGCCCAAACGACTTTCACTAAGACATAGAATACATTCCCAAGGCATTCAACTGGTACATTCATGCTAGTTATATTCCTATCAGCTACTACTTACAAGACCCCAAACGACTTTCACTAAGACATAGAATACATTCCCAGGGCATTCAACTGGTACATTCATGCTAGTTATATTCCTATCAGCTACTACTTACAAGACCCCAAACGACTTTCACTAAGACATAGAATACATTCCCAGGGCATTCAACTGGTACATTCATGCTAGTTATATTCCTATCAGCTACTACTTACAAGACCCCAAACGACTTTCACTAAGACATAGAATACATTCCCAGGGCATTCAACTGGTACATTCATGCTAGTTATATTCCTATCAGCTACTACTTACAAGACCCCAAACGACTTTCACTAAGACATAGAATACATTCCCAGGGCATTCAACTGGTACATTCATGCTAGTTCTATTCCTATCAGCTACTACTTACAAGACCCCAAACGACTTTCACTAAGACATAGAATACATTCCCAGGGCATTCAACTGGTACATTCATGCTAGTTATATTCCTATCAGCTACTACTTACAAGACCCCAAACGACTTTCACTAAGACATAGAATACATTCCCAGGGCATTCAACTGGTACATTCATGCTAGTTCTATTCCTATCAGCTACTACTTACAAGACCCCAAACGACTTTCACTAAGACATAGAATACATTCCCAGGGCATTCAACTGGTACATTCATGCTAGTTCTATTCCTATCAGCTACTACTTACAAGACCCCAAACGACTTTCACTAAGACATAGAATAAATTCCCAGGGCATTCAACTGGTACATTCATGCTAGTTATATTCCTATCAGCTACTACTTACAAGACCCCAAACGACTTTCACTAAGACATAGAATACATTCCCAGGGCATTCAACTGGTACAGTAAGACTTTACCCCCTCCCCCCCCCCCCCTTACCACCCATAGGAAAATCGACACATTCGTTACGATGCAGCCAACATTTTTCTCATTTTGATTTATTTGTACATCATAATATTTGAACGAAAATGTTTGCTTTAGTTAAAGTACATTAACACTGTGTTGAAAAGCTCGTTTAGCAGGAAAAAATATGTATAGCAAGAACTAACAGTTTTTGTATTTGAGTGAAATAAATCTATTATTGTATAGGTTAGGTGTGAAGTTTTGGGGACAATCCGGAAAATGGCTGGTAAGGAGAGACTTAATAAACGTACCTACCGCTCATATAGTGTTTCAACGATACCACATTAATTTGGACATAGAACACAATTCCTGTTCGTTGAACGGGTACAGTTAGACTTAATAAACTTACCTACCGCTTCCAAAAACAACTCGCAGACGCTGCGCAAGCCTAAAAACGATGTCAAAGTATAGATAGTAAGCGCTTGGCTAAGAAGCTCATAACATCGCCATCCGGAAGTATAACGGACCAACACACAAAACTGTGTGTATCCATGGACGTTTATAGTCCGGTTAATACAGTTCAGTCAGCATTACTCATAAACGCGGATGTCAAAAAGCAATAACAAAGACCCGAGTGACGTTATCTTCGAACTATCTATATTGGCATAGCGTCAAGCTATAGATAGAATGAAGTTGACGTCACTCGGGTCTTTGTTGATGTTTTTTTTTTCGCCATCCACGTTTATGAGTAATTCTCACTTAACTGTATTATCCAAACTATAAAAGTTCATGGTTACACATAGTTTTGTGTGTTGGTCCGTTATATTTCCGGATGGCAAGGTTATGAGTTACACAGCATCCATTGATGATATGCGGTTAGTTTTAAAACAAAAACTCATAATCGCCAGCCGATACAACGTACCGACACACAAATCTATGTGTAACCTTAAACGTTCACAGTCGAGATTAATACAATGTAACGAGAACTACTCATACAAATGGCTGGCTAAAACAATTACAAAGAGCTGGGTGACGTCAAATGTGTTCTATCTACGTTAGCAGAGGCTACAGTCACCTTCATTATAATAGACAGCCTAAAACGAGCTGATATTCAATATAATATTATTGTTTAATTTCACATACCTTTGATCTCTAAGATTATAGGGTCAAACTAATCCTCATTTTTATTTAATCCAAGTACGGAAAACAGACAGGTAAATTCCACAAGCATATTAATTAATTGGTGCAGGTAACATTCAATATTCATCCATATGTACTCTTGCTGGCCTACACATAAGAAATTCTGAGATAAAAACACATCACACTTTCTAATTCAGACTCGTACTTCTTAACAACACAGTTAGCATCACTATAATAATATATTTCAATCTACTATAAATGATAACAAACTGCTAGTGGTGTGTCGGGGTTGCCATCGCTATTTATATCTTACCATTCCACGGTTGACTGACCCTGACTGGACCATTCCTATCTTAGATATTCTGAAGGCATTTCAAAGTGTTCGAAACAAATGGTTTATGTAACCGTTGAGGAACTCTATAGATAGAACGAAGATGACGTCACTCAGGTCTTTGTTATTGTTTTTTTTTCTTTTTTTGTTGTTTTTTTTTTTTTTTTTCCATCCACGTTTATGAGTAATTCTCACTTAATTGTATTATCCAGACTATGAACGTTAAAGGTTATATAAGCCTATAATTTTGTGTGTTGGCCTGTTATACTTCCGGATAGCAATGTTGTGAACTTCTGAGCCAAGTGCATACTATCAATACCCATCAACAATTTACCCTCAAAAGGATTAAACGACACTTCGAAAATCCTTAAAATTATAGTCTGGTATCAACATTCATTTTCAATACGTTTAAATAACTTAGAAATGTCCATGAAGTTCTGAAATTGGAGCCAAAATGTCGTCATGCAAAGAACTGTTCGTAATAGTAGGCAGTCAGGAATGGTAATAGCCTTCAACAGTCATGACGTCACTTCCCCCGTTATGAGGCATGGTAACTTAGTAACTGGCTCTAAACTATCTGAACAATGGCGGACGCCCTTATGAAATATTTCTCCGACGAGCATAAAAGTGTATCCAGAGGAGAAAAACATAAATATGATCATGTTTTGACTTTTACACATTCTGATCACATGACATATGAAAGTTCTAGCCAGCATGAAGAATAAAAAAATACCCATTTTCTTACCCGCAACGGCGGCCATCTTGGTTCTGTACAAAGAAAATCATTACTTTTTATTCTTCATGCTGCTAGAACTTTTCATATGCTTCGTGATCAGAATATGTAATAGTCAAAACATGATCAAATGTATGGGGTTTTTTTCTCCTCTTGATACGCTTTATGGTCGTCGGAGAAATATTTCATACGGGCGTCCGCCATTGTTCCGATAGTTTAGAGCCAGTGTTACTAAGTTACCATTAGGAAGGAAGTGACGTTACGACTGTTGAAGAGTAGTGTAATCCACAAGTAATGAGAAACACACTCGTGTCATTTCAATGATTTCAACTGATCACAAAACACACCTAGATAACCACGCCTCTCGGACAGCCGTCGTCATAATGTAAACAATGACAGTGATAGGTAAACAATGCAAACTAACACAGGTTTTACTATCGATGTGTGTGTGTGTGTGAAATGCCCGCCCTGTTCTATCTAAATAAAATAAAATCAACACAGAAAAAATAATATTTCAACAAAGCATCCTCATAGCAAAAAAAAAAAAAAAAAAAAAAAAAAAAAAAAAAAAAAAAAAAAACAAAGAAAAATACAACAAAAAACAAAAAAAATATCAACAACAAAAAAACAAAAAAAAAACAAAAAAAAAAAAAAACAACAACAAATCAACCAAGAAACAAAACAAAAAAAAAAACAAAACAAAACAAAAAAAAAACCAACAAAACAAAACAAAACAAAAACAAAGGCTAAACAAAACAAAACATTTTTTATTTTGAATACCTCGAGTTTTTACACGACCATAACACATCTTAATGCTGAAATAATGACAAAGTGTCATAGTCAGGGGCGTCATTAAAAAAAAAAACAATTAAAAACAAACCGCGTTCACGCCATTGCATAATTTAAATAGTAATTATTTAATTTTGACACAGGTAAACGTACGTAACAGCTTGGAGGGCCGTTATCTCTGCCTACTCTTGTGTGTGTCGTTGGATATTTAGAATACGAATTGCCTGTAGACACCTACAGTGGCACACCCATGCATGTGTGATAATTATGCATGTATAGATAGTATGCGCTTGGCTTAGACGCTCACAACTCACAACATTGCCATCCGGAAGTATAACGGACCAACCCACAAAACTATGTGTAACCCTGAACGTTTGTAGTCTGGTTAATACAGTTTAGTGATAATTACTCGTAAACGCGGATGGCAAAAGCCATAACAAAGACCTGAGTGACGTCAACTTCGAACCATCGAACCATTTTAAGTCTAACACCAACGGAATGTGAGGACACAGCGAAGTAACGATAAAGGATAATTCTACTTTGTATGGGCAGGTATCGTTATCGCGTCATTATCATACCACTCACTCACCCACGCGTCTCAGATGTGTTGTTGTAGTAATTATAGACATTACATCACCTGTTTCATAATATAGATGCTGTGCGCTTGGCTAAGATACTCACAACAATGACAATGCCATCCGGAAACATAACGGGCCACCACACACAAAACGATGTGTAACCATGACCGTTTATTGATAGAATGAAGTTGACGTCACTCGGGTCTTTGTTATTGTTTTCGCCTTACGCATTTATGAGTAATTCTCACTAAACTGGATAGATAGTATGCGCTTGGCTAAGAAGCTCATAACATTGCATCCGGAAGTATAACGGACCAACACATAAAACTGTGTGTATCCATGAACATTTATAGTCGGATTAATACAGTTCAGTGAGCATTACTCATAAACGCGGATGGCAAAAAAAAAAACAAAAAAAAAAAACCAATAAGAAAGACCCGAGTGACGTCATCTTCGAATTGTCAAGTTAATAGGGTTTAGTGAGAATTACTCATAAACGCGGAGAACAAAAAACAATAACAAAGACCTGAGTGACGTCAACTTCGAACTATCTATAGATAGAATGCGCTTGGCCAAGGAGTTCACAACATTGCCATCCGGAAGTATAACGGACCAACACACAAACTCTGTGTAACCATGAACTTTTATAGTCTGGTTAATACAGTTTAGTGAGAACAACTCACAAACGCGGATGGCAAAAACAATAACAAAGGCCTGAGTGACGTCATCTGCATACTATCTATACATGTGATCAGAATGTATAAAAGTCAAAACATGATCAGATTTATGTTTCCCCCCTCTGGAAATACTTTTATGCTCATCGGAGTATTGTTTCTAAGAGCGTCCGCCATTGTTTCGATAGTTTAGAACCAGTTACTAAGTTATTATGGGTCAATACAAGGGAAGTGACGTCACGACTGTCGAAGCCTATTGTCTGACCGTATTTCTGAAAGGCATCTGTCAATGAATGGGGACATACACGGGCATTGCATATTTTATAAGACAAGAAGACCGAGTTCCAGGGAACACATCATTATGTGGCAAATCTTTAATCTTCTACCAATGATTCAAGGACTGCAATTGTCCACTCACACGCACGTTCATCTATATATCATATTACACACACTATAATTATTTCTACCTCAAACTGGTCTTTGGCTAACAACAGAACAGCCCTGTTACTCAGTAATAAAAAAATTTTAAAATATTCAAAATTTTTGCCAGAAAACTCATCCTTCAAACATCGGTATTGATGCTATGCGTTTAGACAAAAAAAAAACAACAAAAAAAAAAAAACAAACAAACTTACAACATCTGCCAGCCGGATATAAGGTAACAACACACACAACTATGTGTAACCATAAACGTCTATAGTCTGATTTATATAATTTACTAATAAAAACTCATAAAAATGGCTGGCTAAAAAGCAATAACAAAGAGCTGAGTGACGTCAATTTCGTACTTTCTACTACCCCCATCCCATCATCCTCATCGACACTCATCTTATGTGTGGCTATGTTATGGTCTTGTGCTAAGACATCCGCTTCCGGATCGGAAGTCCTGGGTTCGAGTGTCGTTCCAAGAAGAGTTGAGTCCTTGGAAACGGCACTATACTCACTTTCTCAGACCTTACTCAGGTGTAAAACGAGTACCTGGCCGTTAACAGCGTTGTCTCTGTCGAAAAAGAAATGTAATTTAGCCTAACAGGCGTCATGTCTCGTTCTCCGTGTTATGTGTTGTTGTTGGTCAGGGACCCTTTGTAAAGCGCTTTTGAGCACGTTCAGTGGATTTTGCGCTACATAAAAGTTCAATTTTATTTTTAACGTTTATAGTCTGATTGATAGCATTTTATAAGAACAATTAATAAACATGGCTGGCTAAAAGCAATAACAAAGAGCTGAGTGACGTCAAGTTCGTTCCTTCTATCAAAACTCTCAAACCTGGGATTTTCGATTGAGCAAATTTATTTTTGGGATGGTTTTTTTTTTCTATTTTATTCTCTTTCTTGTTTTGGCTGGTACTGTTTCATACACACTTTTTCAGGTCTGTATCTGGCAGTTCAAATCTTTGGTCTGTTTTGTTAGATATTGACCAATCTGGTAACGGCTCTTCTGGGAGTTGGATGGAAGCGATCGGGTAGGCCATTGGTTGGCTATAACATTACATTACACAGTAAATAGCTGTTGGATCCTCCATTAGTGACTATGTCAGATAACGGGTACAGATGGATGGGACACACACACACACACACACACACCACAACAACACACACCACACAGGGAGAGAGATACAAGAGAGAAGACAAGAAGAGAGAGAAGAGTAGGAGAGAGAAAACAAACATAAAAAAATATCGTTTTCAAAGTAATATCTTTATACTTTTATCGGTTTTTGTTGTTTGCAGAAGCAGGGTTTTGAGCCCGAGGCGTTCTGCGTTTCGTATATTGTCCTATTTTGTAAGCTGCTATATATCCATTTTTGTTTATAAATATTTCAGGGAAAAGCCCCACAATTTTGCCTCCGGTTATCAAGTGCGGTAAGATGCTTATCATCAAACGACATGCCAAGGTCGTTATAATATGGAATATGTTTGCTCTATACAGTTTGCAATATCCGTTTTCAATATTTACGGTGAGGATTCTCTCTCTCTCTCCTCTCTCTTCTTCTCTCCTCCTCTCTCTCTCTCTCTCCTCTCTCTCCTCCTCTCTCTCTCTCCTCTCTCTCTCTCTCTCTCTCTCTCTCCTCCACCAAATATTTTTAAAAACCAAATTGTGACTCAAACCTTCAGGTACTGTCGTTATGGTCTAGTTATGACACTCCCTCGATCAAATCCTTCGAGCCCCAATCTAAGTGGCACAGTCGAGTCCTTGGAAAAGGCCTTTACTCATTCTCTCCTCGAAAAGCGTTGTCTCTGTCGAAAGTTGAGTCCTTGGAAACGCACTATACTCACTTTCTCAGACCTTACTCAGGTGTAAAACGGTACTGGCCGTTAACAGCGTTGTCTCTGTCGAAAAAGAAATGTATTTAGCCTAACAGGCGTCATGTCTCGTTCTCCGTGTTATGTTTTTGTTGTCAGGGACCCCTTTGTAAGCGCTTTTACACGTTCAGTGGATTTGCGCTACATAAAAGTTCAATTTTATTTTTAACGTTTATAGTCTGATTGATAGCATTTTAAAGAACAATTAATAACCGGCTGGCTAAAGATAACAAAGAGCTGAGTGACGTCAAGTTCGTTCCTTCTATCAAACTCTCAACCTGGGATTTTCGATTGAGCAAATTATTTTTGGATGGTTTTTTTTTTTCTATTTATTTCTTTCTTGTTTGGCTGGTACTGTTTCATACACACTTTTCAGTCTGTTCTGGCATCAAATCTTTGGTCGTTTGTTAGATATTGACCAATCTGGTAACGGCTCTTCTGGAGTTGGATGGAAGCGATCGGTAGGCCATTGGTTGGCTATAACATTACATTACACAGTAAATAGCTGTTGGATCCTCCATTAGTGACTATGTCAGATAACGGGTACAGATGGATGGGACACACACACACACACACACACACACACACACACACACACACACACAGGGAGAGAGAGATACAGAGAGAGAGACAGAGAGAGAGAGAGAGAGAGAGAGAGAGAGAGAGAGAGAACAAAAACTATAAAAAAATATCGTTTTCAAAGTAATATCTTTATACTTTTATCGGTTTTTGTTGTTTGCAGAAGCAGGGTTTTGAGCCCGAGGCGTTCTGCGTTTCGTATATTGTCCTATTTGTAAGCTGCTATATATCCATTTTTGTTTATAAATATTTCAGGGAAAAGCCCCACAATTTTGCCTCCGGTTATCAAGTGCGGTAAGACTTTCACAAACGACATGCCAAGGTCGTTATAATATGGAATATGTTTGCTCTATACAGTTTGCAATATCCGTTTTCAATATTTACGGTGAGGGATTTCTCTCTCTCTCTCTCTCTCTCTCTCTCTCCTCTCCTCACTCTCTCCTCCCTCTCTCTCTCTCTCGTCTCTCCTCTCTCTTCTCTCTCCTCCTCTCTCTCTCTCTCTCTCTCTCTCTCTCCTCTCTCTCTCTCTCCATTCCTTTCTCTCTCTCACCCTCTCTCTTCCTCTCTTCTCCTCCATCACTCTCCCTCTCCTGTCCTCCTCCACTCCTCGTCTCTCCTTGCTCTCTCACTCTCTCTCTCCTCTACTTCTCTCTCGCTCTCAAAAAAAGTGGTAACATCGCCTAAGAGGTTTCATGTCTCATCCTATATGTTCCGTGTTGCTGTTGGCTCGGGATCCTTTCTAAAGCGCCTTGATCATGTTTAGTGGATATTGTGCTTTATAACAGCTCAAGTTTTAAAAAAAATTAATCGCGATGAGGGGGGTGTCTAGTAATATAAAATTGATGCCATCAGACATATGATGTTTTAGCAAGTTGAGTTCAAACCAATGTGTACATATATACAGGTCTGACATTCGAACCCACTTATGGGCCCAGCTTAACATTGTTGTGATGGCCAATATTTTGCGTCATTCTTTAAAGATATCCAATACAACAATGAGCCCATAACAAAGAATTGAGTTATCAGACCTGCAAATAAATGCACGTCGGCTTAAACATCGACAGTAACAAATACTTTGGAATAAAAGAGTTTTTACACCAAGAAATATAACCTTGTATTTGTGGTTTTCCCCTTGTGTAAAATACATTGTTGTATGATGAAAAATTGTTATTGTTATTTATCCAACCAGCTTAACTGTAGTACAAAATTCACAATATTGAGTGGGCAAAGCGCTTCATAACGAATCACAAGACTAGTAACTTTTAACATGTTTCAAAGACATTACGCCCATTCGAAAGGCATCATTAGATCCGGTCGCCGAGACATTCCATGAAGGAATATAGATAATCCATCAAACAAGATGTCTGAAGTCAACAGGAATCACCCATGTTGTCACAGTGAGATGCGGTCGCCGAGACATTCCATGAAGGAATATAGATAATCCATCAAACAAGATGTCTGACGTCAACAGGAATCACCCATGTTGTCACAGTGAGATGCGGTCGCCGAGACATTCCATGAAGGAATATAGACAATTCATCAAACAAGATGTCTGACGTCAACAGGAATCACCCATGTTGTCACAGTGAGATGCGGTCGCCGAGACATTCCATGAAGGAATATAGATAATCCATCAAACAAGATGTCTGATGTCAACAGGAATCACCCATGTTGTCACAGTGAGATGCGGTCGCCGAGACATTCCATGAAGGAATATAGATAATTCATCAAACAAGATGTCTGATGTCAACAGGAATCACCCATGTTGTCACAGTGAGATGCGGTCGCCGAGACATTCCATGAAGGAATATAGATAATCCATCAAACAAGATGTCTGACGTCAACAGGAATCACCCATGTTCTCACAGTGAGATGCGGTCGCCGAGACATTCCATGAAGGAATATAGATAATCCATCAAACAAGATGTCTGACGTCAACAGGAATCACCCATGTTCTCACAGTGAGATGCGGTCGCCGAGACATTCCATGAAGGAATATAGATAATCCATCAAACAAGATGTCTGACGTCAACAGGAATCACCCATGTTGTCACAGTGAGATGCGGTCGCCGACAAATTCCATGAAGGAATATAGATAATTCATCAAACAAGATGTCTGACGTCAACAGGAATCACCCATGTTGTCACAGTGAGATGCAGTCGCCGAGGCATTCCATGAAGGAATATAGATAATTCATCAAACAAGATGTCTGATGTCAACAGGAATCACCCATGTTGTCACAGTGAGATGCGGTCGCCGAGACATTCCATGAAGGAATATAGATAATCCATCAAACAAGATGTCTGATGTCAACAGGAATCACCCATGTTGTCACAGTGAGATGCAGTCGCCGAGGCATTCCATGAAGGAATATAGATAATTCATCAAACAAGATGTCTGATGTCAACAGGAATCACCGATGTTGTCACAGTGAGATGCGGTCGCCGAGACATTCCATGAAGGAATATAGATAATTCATCAAACAAGATGTCTGACGTCAACAAGAATCACCCATGTTGTCCAAGTGAGCAAATTAGGGGTTAATAATCTTGCCCAAGGAAAAAAAAACCCAAAGAGCCTATAGCAGGGCTTGAACCTCGGACATTCCGGATCACAGTACAATGCCTTAAGCACTGGGTCAAGTACTACTACCATACAATTGGTCACGAAATATCTACCATATCTTACATGGAAGGGGTGGAATACACGTGCAAGCTCGTAGTGTTATTAGGAACGATTATAATAACTCAGAATTCAATGGATGGATAGAATAAAAAATGAAGAAGTATGGAAAAGAACACAGCAGAAACCAGTGGGAGAGGAAATAGGAAGAAGACGATGGAAGTGGATTGGACACACGCTTAGAAAGAACGACTCCACGATAACAAAGAAAGTATTGGACTGGAACCCTCAGGGCAGAAGATCAAGGGGAAGGCAACGAGGAACATGGAGAAGAATTAAAGAAGCTGATATACAGAGAATGAGATTAAAAAGTTAACTCAGGATAGAGAAGGATGGAAACTTTTTGTCTGTGGCCTATACCCTGACCCAGGGTGAAAAAGGCAATGATGATGATGATGAATGAAAAAAAAATGAATCGAAAGTATTTCGGGAGATTATTGACACAAACAACTATATTCAACTTGTAAGCGGTCCTACAAACAACCATGGCCACACAATAGATCATGTCATTACAGACATTGAACATTCTCTCTCTTCACCTGTCTCAAATATTGATAAATTAATCTCTGACCATCATTTAATTGTGTTTTGCGT
Source organism: Berghia stephanieae (assembly GCF_034508935.2). Classification (NCBI taxonomy): domain Eukaryota; kingdom Metazoa; phylum Mollusca; class Gastropoda; order Nudibranchia; family Aeolidiidae; genus Berghia; species Berghia stephanieae. The sequence continues at coordinate 22,795,198 of NC_088361.1, read as the reverse complement.
TTTATTTCCAATGAAGCACGAAGTAAAAAAGATGATAACATCTCGTAATTTGAAGAATATAAACATGAACATTTTTAAACAAGACCTTGACCATAACGTTAAAAAGAAACATGATGCGAATGGTCTCCACGAGTCAATTGTTGGTACGGTGGACAAGCATGCTCCCTTAACAACTAGAGCAGTAAAAGTGAGACGTCAAGCACCCTGGTATAATACCGAAATAAAATTGAATGGATTAGCCAGGAGGCGGGCAGAAAGAAAATGGCTCAAGTCCAGAGATGCTGTCGATAAGAAGGGATACATCGCGGCTAGAAATGATGCAAAAGCCGTCAATTTCAGGGCCAAAAAGAAATTCTATGAGGAAAGCCTCAAAAACGTGGGACGTTCGAGACAATTCTTTGCCTTGACCAAGGAACTGCTGGGACAACAGACGCAACCAGCTCTCCCATCTTTAATCGATCGTGCAGATCTACCAACTCGCTTTGGTCAATATCTTAAAAAAAAAACGGATACCATCAGGAAAGAACTCTCGTCTGAATCGATCCATACAACATTTGACACGTTTCATGGTGATTCATTAACACATTTTTCAAAGATTACTGAAGCTGACTTATGTGATTGCATTATGTCGTCTCCAACTAAAAGTTGTGATTTAGACCCCTTAAATACTGCCATTTTAAAAAAATGCATTGATGTAATTTTAACACCATTTACATGTATTGTTAATAATTCGTTGCAGTCAGGTGCTGTACCAGACATTTACAAAGTTGCTCATGTCAAACCCCTTTTGAAAAAACCTGATCTCGATAAAGAGAACTTAAAAAACTATCGCCCTGTCTCTAATCTTCCTTTTCTCTCTAAGATCTTAGAAAAGCTTGTTTTGAAACAATTACTGTCTCATCTTAAAAATAATTGTCTTGAAGAAAAATTTCAGTCTGCTTATAGGCAACATCATTCGACGGAAACCGCACTTGTTAGGGTTGTTAACGATCTCCTCTCTGTTATAGACAATGGTTCATGTTCTTTGCTGAATTTGCTTGACCTATCGTCTGCTTTTGATACTATTGATCACAATCTTCTTCTCAAACGTCTTGAAATTACTTATGGCGTGTCTGGTGCAGCGCTTGATTGGTTTAGGTCATATTTGTTTAATCGTAAACAGATTATTACGGTGGATGAATATAGATCGGAGGAAATCTTTCTTGATTGTGGGGTTCCCCAGGGTTCAGTACTTGGACCCGTTCTTTTTGTTTTGTACGTTGGCCCTCTGTCTAAAATCATCAGAAGTTTTGGTCTGTCTTACCATCAATACGCTGATGATACGCAATTGTACTGCGTTTCCAATACGAGAAATTTACAAGAAGTATCAGCCAATAGTAAAAACTGTATCCAAAGTGTTAAGAAATGGATGAATGAGAACAGACTGAAACTGAATGATGATAAGACGGAGGTGCTGTATGTGGGGAACAGGAAGTGGAAAAGTGAAACAGATTTGAAGTTGGGGGATGCCTCTATTCAAATTGTTGACAAAGTGAAAAACCTTGGCACATTCTTAGACTCTGGACTGTCGATGGAGCATCAGGTTAATAATTTGGTTAGATCTCTCTTTTTCCAACTAAAAAAGATTGCTTCCATTAGACGGTTCATATCTGAGGATGTGACCAAGCACCTGGTTGTGTCCCTCGTACTATCGAAATTGGATTATTGTAATGCTCTGTGGTTTGGCGTTTCGCAATACAATCTGAAACGTCTTCAGATTGTCCAAAACAGCGCTGCCAGACTAGTATTCATGAAGCGTAGATGCGACTCTGCCGGACCTCTACTTCATGACCTGCATTGGCTGCCTGTTGGGAAAAGAATTAAATTCAAAGCTTGTGTTTTAGTGTATCGTTGTCTTGAAGGTACTGCCCCTTCCTACCTTTCAGAACTAATTGAAAGATATTCAAAACCCCGCCCCTTACGTTCGGCCAGTGATTCCACAAAACTAGTTGTCCCTCGAATTCGGAAAAATGCTGGAATGAGATCCTTTTCTCATTTCGGACCCTCTATTTGGAACGCCTTACCGCAGAGCATTCGTGAAAAAGAATCTTTGTCTATTTTTAAACGTTCGCTTAAAACATATTTGTTTCGATTTTAGTAGATGGTATGAGAAGCAAGATAGGTTTGGTTTGTGTTGTGTGTTGTGTTGTGTGTGTGTGTATGTGTGTGTGTGTGTGTGCTTGTGTGTGTGAATGAGTATGTTTCAGCCAAAGCAATTTGTAATTTAAGCGCTTAGAGTCTGGTGTCTCGGAGTTATAGCGCTATATAAGTTTTCAGCATTATTATTATTATTATGAAAATAACTCGTTTAATAAATACAAAGAAATGAATAAACCGTATACAATGCGACATCTGTTTATCCTGACTAATTAATGTGTATGTACATACATCTTATTTTGTCAAGGGAAGGCAGAAGAGCGCTAAAATGCGCCATAATACGATGTTTGTTTTATCCCGACAGCCATGGTACATAATTCCAATTATAGATGGGATCTATTCAAGATGAGCCATGCATACGACATGTTTAACCAATCAGATGCAATGATTATAATCTACATAAAGCATGATTCTTTAGAAAATTACATCTAATAGTAATAGAGGTTTGCTTTTGTCAATGTTTTTAAAATTTCATAAGTTTCCAACGCTCTTGGATTGCATAAATAATAATGACGATGACGATGATGATAATAATACTGATAATAATAATAATAATAATAATAATAATAATAATAATAATAATAATAATAATAATAATAATAATAATAATAATAATAATAATAATAATAAAATAACAACAACACCAATAATAATAATAATAATAATAATAATAATAATAATAATAATAATAATAATAATAATAACAATAATAATAATAATAATAATAATAATAATAATAATAATAATAATAATAATAATAATAATAATAATAATAATAATAATAATAATAATAATGTTGATGATGATGATTATGTTGATGATGATGATGATAATAATAATAATAATAATAATAATAATAATAATAATAATAATAATAATAATAATAATAATAATGATAATGATAATGATAATAATATTAATAATAATAATAATAATAATAATAATAATAATAATAATAATAATAATAATAATAAAATAATAACAGCAACACCAATAATAATAATAATAATAATAATAATAATAATAATAATAATAATAATAATAATAATAATAATAATAATAATAATAATAATAATAATAATAATGTTGATGATGATGGTTATGTTGATGATGATGATGATGATAATAATAATAATAATAATAATAATAATAATAATAATAATAATAATAATAATAATAATAATAATAATAATAATAATAATAATAATAATAATAATGTTGATGATGATGATTATGTTGATGATGATGATGATGATGATGATGATGATGATGATGATGATGATGATAATAGTAATAGTAATAAATAATAATAATAATAATAATAATAATAATAATAATAATAATAATAATAATAATAATAATAATAATAATAATAATAATAATAATAGTAATCATTTTGTAATGATGATGAAAATGACAATAATATTAGTGATAATATAAAAATTCCTATATGTTATGCTATTTACGATATAAATAAAACCATAATGAGTAAAGCATTAATATAATCGATAGCAAAGATCAATCGTAAACACATTTTTATCAACAACAACATACCAGGAAGATGAATATCTAGGTACAATCCATTCACAACGGGAAGAATTCATCCATGCGAAAACATTCCAGTGACAAAAGTACAACAGTATGTAACAGCATCACGAACATTGAAACATTTTGGTAATGACTGTTTTTACACGCTGTGTTCAAT
>NC_088361.1:22776297-22783797 GCF_034508935.2 Berghia stephanieae | reverse complement strand
AAAAACTCTCAAACCTGGGAATTCCTTGAAGACCTCTCTATATCCCACGTTTGAGAGTTTTTGCCAAGATGAGGATAATTTAAATCGATCAATATTTGAAGGACGAGTTTTCTGGCCAGATATCTAAATACGTATCTTTCCAGAATACGGCCGATAATGGGTTAAACAAGGGGTGGGGTGGGGTGGGGGGGGGGGATAAACATAATCATCTCTTACTAAAAGTTTAATCCATCTGTCTTGTTTCTCTCATACAGTTCCTCTCGTGCGGTAATGTGGTCTAGTGGGTATGGCACTCGCTTTCGGATCGGAAGGTCCTGGGTTCGACCCTCGCTCGGCGCACAGTTGAGTTCTTGGAAAAGGCTCTTTACTGACATTCTATCACCGTACTCAGGTGTAAAATCAATAACTAGCCGTTTACAGCGTTGTCTATGTCGGAAAAAAATTGTAATATCGCCTGATAGGCGTCATGTCTCGTTCTACGTGTTACGTGTTGCTGATGGTCAGGGACCCCTTGTAAAGCGATGTGAGCACGTTTAGTGGATATTGCTCTATATAAAAGCTCCAGTATTTTTAAAATGTTAAAACAGGGCTAGGCTAAAGCAAATGGTCCATTCTAGTAAAAAGCTTGATACAAAGTCACATGGAAAAGACAGATATATAGATACATAGAATAAATAGAAAGAATGTGGACCAACCGATGGAGATCTCACAGGCCAAACGCTCGCACCCCCCCCCCCCCCTATCCCTACCCCCCCCCCTCCCACCCCCTCACCCCACCTCTCCCTACCCCCCCCCCCACTCCCTACCCGTCCCCCCCCACTCCCTACCCGTCCCCCCCCCCCACTCCCTACCCGTCCCCCCCCCCCACTCCCTACCTGTCCGCCCCCCCCCCCCCCCCGACCCCACGCTTATGGGAATCGCATCCACCACATATCAATCGATTAAAATTAAAACCTCCAAATTGTCAAAAATAAAAATTCTCAAAACCCGAGTTTTGATCGTTTTTGGCAATTTTGATTCAATACAAGGCAGTATGTAACAGTTTTCTGGTCAAAATGTAAAATTACGTTTTATCATTGTACGTCCGTGTGGGAGTCCATATCGTAGACTTTGTCCCCATTGGTCTAGAGCAGACATGCCTAGTACTACGAAAAAATCGTAGAGATACGAATTTTTGGCTCCAGCTACAGAACTGCATTCTCCTCTTTGACTCAATAAAGTTCAGTTCATCAGAACCAAAATTCATAACGGGAGCATTTTTGGATCATGGTGAGGGCAAACTGTTTATTTCTAAAGCTATTGAAAGTGGATTTTCTTTTTTCCCCTTGGAAACCACGATTTTTGACATTTCAAGTAGGCATCATTGGTCTAGAACTAAATATAACTTGGCTATAATTTTGTAAATGACACGTTGAATAGAAATGAAACCATTATCCAAATGGCAGCACAATGCATCCATCAAACACCTTATGCGTTGACATTTAATATTTTTGTAACCAAATCTGTAATATTATACAGGCGTAATTTTATGAAAGATATTCCATTAATGAAATAAAAATGATTGTTTTTGAGCTATCATAGACGTGACGTGACGTGACAGCCGGGTGCTACGGTATGTTGTCTTATAACAAAGTCAAGTGATGCCGGTATCTTGTCTTGTAACAAAGTCAAGTGATGCCGGTATCTTGTCTTGTAACAAAGTCAAGTGATGCCGGTATCTTGTCTTGTAACAAAGTCAAGTGATGCCGGTATCTTGTCTTGTAACAAAGTCAAGTGATGCCGGTATATTGTCTTATAACAAAGTCAAGTGATGCCGGTATCTTGTCTTGTAACAAAGTCAAGTGATGCCGGTAAGTTGTCTTGTAACAAAGTCAAGTGATGCCGGTATCTTGTCTTGTAACAAAGTCAAGTGATGCCGGTAGTTGTCTTATAACAAAGTCAAGTGATGCCGGTATCTTGTCTTATAACAAAGTCAAGTGATGCGGGTATCTTGTCTTGTAACAAAGCCAAGTGATGCCGGTATCTTGTCTTCTTTCCATAAGCAAAGGGCGCAGCGTAGTTCTGAGCTATGGTTTATGCTTGGTACCCCAAAGGTACTGAGTTCGACCACCCTCCGCGCTGCGTGGCCTTGAACAAGTTACTCGCCCCTATAACACTTTGTGTGGCTGCAACTAGATCCTAAAGACACATAACCCCTAAGGGATGAATAAAGGAAATTTAATTTCAAAACTTATTCTTCCCAATTAAGACAAGTTTCCCGTTTATCAAATTACCAACTTCACAACTCTCTTCGACTTTTTTTCCAAACAGTATAATGAGGAGGAATTGCTTATTGCGCAACATTAATTATGTAGTAGTAAGCGAAGGTTACACTGATATTAACATTATTACGTAATATCGAGTGCGAGGACACGTTTGGGTACGCCGACAGAACATTTAAAAAATTTGGCCTGGTAACTTTTACTTCATTATAATATTATATCAATCAATTCTTAAAAAGAAAAAAGGTGGGGGTCCCGATGGTTCATACGGTAGAGCACACACTTCACACGAGAAGGTACCGAGATTGATCCTTGTGAAGTTGACAAGTTTTTTTTCTGACCCTTCCCACTGTCCATCCAGCAGTGATTTGACAGCTGGGTCTGATAGATCTGGCAAAAAGCATTTGGACGATAGACTAGCATCCTATCCAAAGGATAGCAAGCAATTGCGGTTATTTGTCTGTTTCATGCTATAGCAACCGGGATAAACTACGATTCCTTGTAACTAATAGCTGTTTGTATATTTTGTTCGGTTCGAGGCAATTGTCCCGAATAGGACACGTGTATTTATTTATGCATTTGCAGTGCTATTTTGGTGTGGTGTTTTGTTGGTTGTGAACATTTAGTATGCACGTGTTATGTGCTTTAATTATGTCTCCGATGTTGTTCATGTGTATACACACACAAACACATAAGCACAAATTAGCACCGTATTAAACAACACAAAATATCTACAACATATTTCACTGCCCCAAAGGAGTCAATGCATCGGCTGAAACAAATTTGTAGGCGAGAACATTTTTTTAAAAGGTGAGAAAATAAATATATTTCGCGCTCCTTAATTATCGAGCACTCAATATGATTCATGTATATCAATTTCCCACGAATATATATATATATATATATATATATATATATATATATATATATATATATATATATATTCACATATGTGTGTGTGTGTGTGTGTGTGTGTGTGTGTGTGTGTGTGTGTGTGTTGTCAGGGTAAGGCAGGAAATATTGGGAATATTTATTGATGTTAAAGGTCACGCAATGCTGTCTGTTCTAAACAACAATCATCCAAAAATGTTTTAAAACGTTACTATCTACTCCTCACAAATCAAAATCATAATGAAACTGCTCTTCGCGAAGTCCCAGGTTTGAAAGTTTTTTGCCAAGATGAGGGTCATTCATGTCGATCGATATTGGAAGGACGAATTTTCTGGTCAAATTATCAAATATGGGTTTTTCCCAGATTACGGCTGTACTGTAGACGAATCCCAAATCAACTTTGATGGCTCCAAAGGGTTTGGATAAGAAATAAACAATATCAAATATCAACTGGTTGATAAAAGAAAAGTTAATTTTCATTTCCCATTAATATCAATTCAAGTTATGTCATAATGTGATATGACCCATAATGTGATATGACCCATAATATGATATGACCCATAATGTGATATGACCCATAATGTGATATGACCCATAATGTGATATGACCCATAATGTGATATGACCCATAATGTGATATGACCCATAATGTGATATGACCCATCCCTATGAAGAAATGACATTTGAAAGTCTATGTAATCATTATTATGTCCAGTAAAATTAAAACCACTAGACTACTAGATATATATCTATGTTTAACACAATCAATATCAACAGAGACAAAATATTGTTTTTGACATCCTCGTGATACATTCGTCTTTCTCTCCTTATTCTCTACTTCTTCTTTTCCTTCTCAACCTCTTCCGCTTCTTCTTCTTCTTCTTCTTCTTCTTCTTCTTCTTCTTCTTCTTCTTCTTCTTCTTCTTCTTCTTCTTCTTCTTCTTCTTCTTTGTTTTTTTTTCTCGTTCTCTTCCTTGTCTTCGCTTTCCTTCTTTATAAAATCCTTTGTATAACTGTCGACGATGTAAAGCACTTAATTTTTTTTTAAAAGAGAAAAACAAATTTGAAAAACGAAAAAGGTAATGTCTAGGGAATTGCAATGTCTATGACTTTACACAAAGGAATAAGTAATATCTAAAGGATATAGCACCATGGTGGAAAAAAAAGTGGAGAGAGAGAAGAGAGATGAGAGTGGAGAGATGAGAGAGAGAGAGAGGAGAGAGAAGAGAGAGAGAAAGAAAGAGAGAGCGAGAGAGAAGTAGAGGAGAGAGAGTGAGATAGAGAGAAAGAAAGAAAGAGAGAGGGAGAGAGAGAGAGAGAGAGAAAGAAAGATAGAGGGAGAGAGAGTGAGATAGAGAGAAAGAAAGAAAGAGAGAGGGAGAGAGGGAGAGAGAGAAAGAAAGAGAGAGAGAGAAAGAGAGATAGAGGGAGAGAGAGTGAGATAGAGTGAAAGAAAGAAAGAGAGAGGGAAGAGGAGAGAGAGAAAAAGAGAGAAGAGGGGAGATGAGATGAGAGTGAGAAGAGAGAGGAAGAAGAGAAGAGAAGATAGAGGAGAGAGGAGAGGAGATAGAGAAAGAAAGAGAGAGAGAGAGGAGAGAGGGAGAGAGAGAGAAAAGAGAGAGAGAAGAGGAGGAGAGAGAGAGAGAGAGAGAGAGGGGGGGGGGGGGGGGCTTGACTTCCAAAACAACATATCGTTATTTTAAAAGGATCCTTCACAATAGTGCCGCGCTGAAGATCGGTCTGGACCGCGGTCCGACGGTCTTTTAGCTGTGAACCGAAGACCGGTCCCAGAGGGGAAGACCGGCGACGGTCCTACGGTCTCGCGCCATAGCCTACTACTTCCCCAGCGATTCGTTGCTTCGGTTGCCTATCTTCCACCAATCACCACCCATCCCACTTAATTAATCGCACCCACCCCCCTTTGCCATACACTAAACGACACAGACGACCATACAGGCAGACGACCACCAACCTCCACTCCGCAAACCGCCCTTTCGTGTGTGAGATGGGGGGAACAGGAGGCGCACGCCTTGGACGATTCCATTATACGGGGTAAATTTCAAAATTTACTACACCATAATGATCGCAATGACAATGATCTATGGTGAAGGCATGACCCCTCTTCTCTAATGGGTTATTGTTTGAAATGTATGTGACTACAAAAGATGTGTGTGTTTGTGTGTCTGTGTGTGTGTGTGTGTGTGTGTGTCGAACCTAACAAGTAGCAAATCCGATTTTTTGTTTTCTTTTGTCCATCTCTTGTCACCACTCCTTTCTATCGCAGTGTAGTCATTTAAAATAATACAATAATATTAAAATTTCGTTTGGTGTTTTTACTAATCAAATAATATGAGTTTCATTAGTTTCTTCCTTCCAAAAAACCCAGTTATAACGTCTGAATTTTAAAAAAGTCCAATAGAATATTTGGGGACCCCGATAGCTCAGTTGATAGAGCACTCTCTTTATACGCAAAGGGCCAGAGATCGATCCCGGGTGCAGTCGATTTTTTTCTGAATCCCTGTCTACTCAGCAATGAATGGGTAGCTGAGTTTGTTCGATCTGGCGAAAAGTCACCATCGACCCCTCTTATCACCTCACCCACCCCCTCTTATTATAACTTCACGTCTCTCTCTTACTCTTCAATGCTCGCTGCCCTCTAATGTGTGTGTGTGGGGGGGGGGGGAGGGGGGGGGAGGGGGGGTAGGAGTTGCGTGTGTGTATCAACGCCACGAACAACTCGATCAACGCCTTGGGCGATGCCATTATCTCCGTTAATGGGGATAAATTTCAAATTTTATTAAATTATCGAAGTAACAATGAAGTACGGTGAGCAAATAAAGAAGGCATCACCCCTCTTCTCTAATTAGGTTACAATTTGAAATGAGTGTGACTCCTCCGTGTGTTTTACTCCTGTAGGCCACGGTTTTCATCGTGTAGCGGTCTTTAACAGTTCAAGAATGAACGATCCCACGCTCTCAAAGGTCAAACCGGTTCGAATTTCCAACAGTCTCTCAGGAATGTTCAATGTCGAAAAGGACCGGTCCTACTAGGACCGGTCCTTGCGGTCTTCATTTCCCAAGGACCGTAGGACCGTGGTCCTTAAGCTTGCCAAGGACCGCCCCGCACTACTTCACAACCAAAACCCAGTGGAGTGGAGGTTCATTCCTATATTGTTAGCGTTAAACCACCAAAAGCAAGTAGAAAGGGAGCTACTCTATCGCAAAGCAGGTACTTTCCACATTTCTGGCATATCTAGCTACTCAATCACCCCTGGGGAGGGGTAGGAGGACGAGAACAAATCGTGACTGCACCAGGGATTAACTAACAACGGTCCCTTTGCTTTTAAGGCCCGCGCTCTATCTCTGAGCTATCAAGACATCCCATAATATATTATTCAATAGTCCCCAGGTTCCAAATTGGAACACCATAAACAATACACACTGCACAGAGTCATCATAAACAATAAACACTGTACAGTCATCATAAACAATAAACACTCTACAGTCATCATAAACAATAAACACTGTACAGTCATCATAAACAATAAACACTGTACAGTCATCATAAACAATAAACACTGTACATTCATCATAAACAATAACACTGGACAGTTAATCAAAAACAATAAACACAGCACAGAATCCGAACAGAGTGTTGGGTCTTGTTTACATGAACGACTGCAAAATGATGGAATGTTTCCCTTCCCTCGAGTGTATTTTTCCCCATTACATTCACAATGACGTCAGAACAATAACGCCTTTTATGAGCATTATTAAAATATCTGATGAGGATATTTTAATAACAAAAGCATCAGTGTTCATCATGATGCGTAAAATCTGATCAGTTGAGTCTACCAATCAGTGAATATCCCGCTTTACTGGATGGCAAAAAGAAAAAAAAATTGTGACCAATCGTCTCTAAATGTTATTATGTCCGGATGAACCAGGTGTTAAAACCCCCAAATGAATTCTAAATTGGTCAACAATATGAATTATTGGTATCGGTTCCATGACAAATCATATTTATTCTCATCAATAAACAATATAAACTCAACCCAAGTCTGATATTTCTGGTTGTAAGTTCAATTTTCAGCATCTTAATCATCTCGACATAATACCGTTTTGAGGCGAAGGATCACAAATATGCTCTTGTGGAACAATACACAGCACAGAATCCCAACACAGTGCCGGGTCTTGTTTACATGAACGACTGACAAAAATGATGGAATGTCTCCAGTCCCTCGAGTGTATTTCCCACCATTGCAATCACAATGACGTCAGAACAATAAGCTTTATAAAAATATCTGGTGAGGACAGGCGAGTCACAATTAATTCATCCGGTATCATCA
>NC_088361.1:22766297-22773797 GCF_034508935.2 Berghia stephanieae | reverse complement strand
AACTCGGTACCTTTCGGGTACGAAGCAAAGACCGTATCCCACTGATCCACGCTACTCCTGCTCATCCCATCTGGCACAACATAAGCCAATCATGAATAGATAGAACGACGATGACGTTACTCGAGTCTTTGTTATTGTTTTTTGCAATCATTGTTTATGAGTAATTCTCACTAAACTGTATTAACCAGACTATAAACGTTCATGGTTACACATAGTTTTATGTGATGGTCCGTTATACTTCCGGATGGCAATCTTGTGAGCTCTTTGTCAAGCGCAGACTGCTCCTCGTGTTCTAACATTTAAGAAGCATCTTAAGACTGAATTATTGTTTTTGTATGCGTGTGTGTGTGTGTGTGTGTGTGTTTGTGTGTGTGTGTTTGTGTGTATGTTTATGTATGTGTCGGTGTGTGTGAGTGTGTGCGTATGAGTTAATTGTCAAGCTCTACAGAGCACTTTACTTTTAAGTGGATATTTAAGCGCTATAGAAAAATATTATTATTATTATTATTATTATTATTATTATTATTATTATTATTATTATTATTATTATTATTATTATTATTATGAAAATTTCCAATAACTTCGCGAAAACTTTGGCCAGAGAACTCGTCCTTCAAATATCGATCATCTTGGCAAAAACTCTCAAACCTGGGATTTCGGGAGGTAGAGAGTTATTGTCAAGGTGAAGGTCATTTAAATCGATCGATATTTGAAGGACGGGCTTTCTGGCCAAATATTTGAACACCTGTTGTTTTTTTATTTTATTTTTTGGGGTTTTTTTTTCCAGAGTACGCCATACACTGGTTAAGCACTGAACTGCGGCTAACGCCTTGTTTATTCCCGTCTACCCTTGGAAAAGACCACTGGGGTGAATAATAAAGGGAATTATTAAGAGAGAAAAAAACAAAGAAAGAACGTACCTTCCATAGGCAGCTTCTTAGTCCCACGTACATCGACTCAATCATGGTGATATTTCTTTGTCGATCCAAAAGGCCACGTAAAAACAACAACAGAAAACGTGTATTTCCCATAAGAAAGCAGCGAACATTTGAAACTAAAGGGGATACCAAAAAAAAAAAAAATAAAACACACCACAGAAACGAAACTAATATTCCGAAACAAAGCTCAAGATCACAACCGAATCAAAATAACGGAACAAAAGACTCCATCCATCCATTGTGAATGAAAGATGAAAGGAAGTCGAATCGAATTGTCACCCAAAAAAAAAAAAAAACCCTGGCATTTCATTGTATCTTACACGATAATAAAAAAACACAATGTCACGAAAAGGAGAAAGTCTTTAAAATCCAATGTTTTCATTGTGAGTGAGCGAACGTGAGTGTATTTGTGTGTGAGAAATAAAGAGAGAGAGAGACAGAAAGTGAGTGAGAGTGAAAGTGTGTGTATGTTTATGTGTGTGTGTGTGTGTAAGTATGTGTGTGTGTGTGTGTGTGTGTGAATGTGTGTAGAACATGTTACGATTAAATAAAGGCCGTCAATCCCCTTAGCCGGATGGGCGAGAGAAATAAAAACTATCGGAACGGATGCCCGTGTCCCTTCCGTTCGATTAGCATAATATCGATATTAATTGAATTTGTATTCGATCCCAACATTATTTCGGCAGGAAAACGGAACCTCTGCATGCCGTCAGCCTGGTGTTGTAGTAAATATTTATTATGAACTGTTTACGATGCTAATGAATTCTTTTCAAATCACAATTTATTCCATAATTTATTCTGGTTATAACCACACGTCTCACCGTTTCATAAACAGAGGACTGCAGTACACTGAGGAAAAAAACTCGTATTTAAAATTTTGGCCAGCAAACTCGCCCTTCAAATATCGATCGATTAACTCTTTGGAGTTCACCATGTTTGAAAATCGAACAAATTTGTTCTATGTTCCGTTTATGTGAACTCTAGAGAGTTAAAACGATGCCGCATCTTGGCAAAAAAAACAAACAACCCCCCCCCCCCAAAAAAAAAATTAAAAAAAATTCTCAAACCTGGGACTTCGCCAATCGATCGATATTCGAAGAGAACAAGTTTTCTGGCCAATATTTTAAAATACGTGTTTTACCTGACCACCTCAGAGCAGTATTAGAGACACGGCGCATGCTTCAACTTTAACGTGTCAGCCAGCCAGACACAGGGCCCGGCCCCACGTTCTATCATTCCAGAAGGAGAATGACAATAAAACCAACACATAAGAGAAACATCGATTTTTTTACATCTCATTAAACAAGAAACAATTTGACAGAACAGTTGTTGAAACGTGAAAATCTAAACAAAGGAAATAGCGATGGCAAACTCTGCTGTGCGTTGATAAAACGCTTTTTATTTTTTTCCTCAATTTGATCATATTATTTTTATCACTTTATTCAATTTCGTGAGACCAACGTGCACTTATATGAAGGTCTGATAACCCAAGTCATTTTGGGCTCGTTATTGTGATGGATATCTTAAAAAATGACGCAAAATATTGTTCCATTACAACAATGTTAAACTAGGCCCATAAGGATGTTCGGATGTCAGACCTGCGTCGTGTGTGACCTATGGTGTCAATCCCGTTTAAGTTCACTGTGAATACAGATAGAATGAAGATGACGTCACTCATATCTTTGTTATTGTTTTTTGCCATCCACGTTAATGAGTAATTCTCACTAAACTGTATTAACCAGACTATACAAGTTCAAGGTTACACATTGTTTTGTGTATTTATCCGTTATATTTCCGGATAATAGCAATGTTGTGAGGTTCTTAGCCAAGCATACACATCTATAAACAGAACGAACTAACGTCACTCAGGTCTTTGTTATTCTTTTTTTTTTCCATCCATGTTTATGAGTAATTCTCACTAAAGTGAATTAACCAGACTATAAAATTTCAAAGTTACACACAGTTTTGTGTGTTGATCCGTTACACTTCCGGATGGCAATGTTGTGAACTTCTAAGCCAAGCGCATACTTTCTATAGACAGATAGAATACAGATAGAATGAAGATGACGTCACTCTGGTCTTTGTTATTGTTCTTTGCCATCCATGTTTATGAGTAATTCTCACTAAACTGTATGACCCAGACCAGAGATGTTTCAGATTACACATGATTTGTCTGTTCGTCCGTTATATTTCCGAGTATTTTAAAGAGGAACTGACGTCACGACTTTGGAACCCTTAACCAAATCTATATTATATAAAATAAATAGCATAGGAGATATTAGCGCCAAGAAAAATACATAAATAAATGAAAATCCGAAATTTATACCGGAGGCAAATTCAATAAACGGAACCAAGAAAATAGCATAACGAATACTAATTAGAAGGCCAAGACTGATGTGCACTTATTCGCAGGTCTGATAACCCAATTCCTTATGGGCTCCTTATTGTAATGGAAACCTCAAAAATTGTCGCAAAATATTTGTCCATTACAACAATATCAAACTTGGCCCATAAGTGGCTTCGGATGACAGACCTGCGTATATGTACACGTCGGCCCAGACCCTTAAATAATCACTAAACGTTAAAAAAAGAATCAATACGATAATTTAATAGTACATATCGATTTATCCCAATGACTACTATCGCCGTCCGTATCGCATCGCCAGCAATGGCAAGACTCTTATCGATTTTCACGCGGCACAAGCAAACTCACACATTATAAACCTTTCACTCTGTCATTCACACAAACACACAAACACACTTTATAAACATTTTACTCTGTCATTCACACAAACACACAAACACACTTTATAAATATTTTACTCTGTCATTCACACAAACACACTTTATAAACATTTTACTCTGTCATTCACACAAACACACAAACACAATTTATAATCATTTTACTCTGTCATTCACACAAACACAAAAACACACTTTATAAACATTTTACTCAGTCATATACACCAACACACAAACTCACACATTATAAACATTTTACTCTGTCATTCACACAAACACACAAACACACTTTATAAACATTTTACTCTGTCATTCACACAAACACACAAACACACTTTATAAACATTTTACTCTGTCATTCACACAAACACACAAACACACATTATAAACATTTTACTCTGTCATTCACACAAACACACAAACACACTTTATAAACATTTTACTCTGTCATATACACCAACACACAAACGCACACATTATAAACATTTTACTCTGTCATTCACATAAACACACAAACACACTTTATAAACATTTTACTCTGTCATTCACACAAACACACAAACACAATTTATAAACATTTTACTCTGTCATTCACACAAACGCACAATCACACTTTATAAACATTTTACCCTGTCATTCACACAAACACACAAACACACTTTATAAACATTTTACTCTGTCATTCACACAAACACACAAACACAATTTATAAACATTTTACTCTGTCATTCACACAAACGCACAAACACACTTTATAAACATTTTACTCTGTCATTCACACAAACACACAAACACAATTTATAAACATTTTACTCTGTCATTCACACAAACACACAAACACACTTTATAAACATTTTACTCTGTCATTCACACAAACACACAAACACAATTTATGTAGACATTGTACTGTCTCTCTCTCTCTCTCTCTCTCTCTCTCTCTCTCTCTCTCTCTCTCTCTCTCTCTCTCTATCTATCTATCTATCTATCTATCTATCTATCTATCTCTCTATCTCTATCTCTTTCTCTCTATCTCTATCTCTCTCTCTCTCTCATTCACGCAAACACACACACACACACACACACACACACACACACAAAACACATTCCAGAGTTTTACAATGAGCATTTCCCTCGTTTGAGGCGAGTTGTTCTGTGTCCCCAAAGCACTCATCTCACATTGCGTTCAAACAAAAGACTGCTCATACAAACACAGACCAACTGGAACACACTCAAACTCTCATAATAGTATACCACACACACACTCACAAACACACACATATACACATACACAAACAGAATCGCAGCGAAGCTTATATTAATGATGCCTGGTATGAGCTCCAATTCACCAGGGATTTGACACGCTTAGTCCTCACGTGGTTCAGTGGTTCATTTTACAAAGTTTTCATGTTGTCTCGAGGCCTCGATAGCTCAGTTGGTAGAGCACTCTCTTCACAAGCAAAGCGATCGAGATCGATCCCGGGTGCCGTCCAGATTCTTTCTGACCCCCCCCCCCCACCACCACCACCACCACTGTCCACCCAGCAGTGATTGGATAGCTGGGTCTGATAGATCTGGCGGAAAGTACTTTACGATAGACGAGCGTCCTATTAAAAGGTTAGCAAGCAATTGCTATAGATAGTATGCGCTTGGCTAAGAAGCTCATAACATTGCCATCCGGAATTATAACGGACCAATACACAAAACTGTGTGTATCCATGACCGTTTATAGTCGGGTTAATACAGTTCTGTGAGCATTACTCATAAACGCGGATGGCAAAAAACAATAACAAAGACCTGAGTGACGTCATCTGCATACTATCTATTGTTCGTTTCACGCTATAGAAAGCGGGATAAACTCCGACTCCATGGGCTGAATGGCTCTGAAGGAGTACTATTTTTTTTTTTTTTGGATTTAATTTAGTGAGAACTAATCTCTAACAGACTGTCTAAAGTTAACAACAAAAAAATGAGTGACGGCCAATTCGTTCCTTCTATCATTATAGTTGCGTGTTTGAATAATAATTTATCTGACGTTCACAACTGATGAGTATTATAAATTTGTCTTCAATGCATATCATGAATAGAATCCTTGATATCTATTTGTATAACCGATTTTTTTCAATCCAATTGGATTCAGTAGTCTGATGTCACGCAGCCGGGCAACGGCGGCCATCTTGGTTCTAAACAAAGAAAATCATTACTTTTTATTCTTCATGCTGGCTAGAACGTTTCATTCCCTTTTCACATGCCTTTTGATCAGAATGTGTAAAAGTCAAAACATGATCAAATTAATGTTTTTTGTTTTTTTCTCTAGAAACGTATTTATGCGGGCGTCCGCCATTGTTCCGATAGTTTAGAGCCAGTGTTACTAAGTTACCATGCGTCATTAGGAAGGAAGTGACGTTACGACTATGGAATCGTATTCCGGGTGCGAATTGTCACAGGCCACGCATTGCATTATGGGCCAAATGGACAAGCATCGATTTTTACATCCCTTCTATATTTAATATAACGGATCGGAGGGTGGAAGGCCCCTGGGGACATTGGGCCAGCCATTGGCCATCGAATGGCCCTGGACTTCAGTTGTATTCTCTCTCTCTCTCTCTCTCTCTCTCTCTCTCTCTCTCTCCCTCTCTCTCTCTCTCTCTCTTTCTCTCTCTCTCTCTATTTCTCTCTCTCTCTCTCTCTATTTATCTATCTATCTATCTATCTATCTATCTATCTATATATATATCGATCTATCTGTCTATCTTCCTCTACCTCTTATTTGTTCCCCTCCTCACCTTATCTCCCTCCCGCTCTTTTACGCTTTCTTTCTCTCTCTCTCTCTCTCTCTCTCTCTCTCTCTCTCTCTCTCTCTCTCTCTCTCTCTCTGTCCCTTTCTCCATATCTCTCTGTTGAGTGAGCTTGGTGGTAGATGACAAGTTTGTCACCGACTGGTTGCGCAGAAATGGATGAAAAATGTCAATTTCTGACACATACAACAATAGACAATTTGGATGGAAGCTTTCATTTCATTAACGAACACAGACGATGTTGGGGTAGCGTGGCTCAGAGGTACCGCCTTTGCTCCGTACCCGCTGTGTGGCCTTGAGCAAGTCACCTTACCCTAGCTCAGTGTACGGACGCCTGGGTTATTCCAGTGTTCTCCCAGAGACAATTTTCCCTTATGGGATGAATCAAGGGAACGTTATTTATTTATTTATTTATTTATTTATTTATTTATTTATTCTATTTATTTTTTTTCTGATTTCCCCTTTGTCAAGAAAACACGATGAATGAAACACTAAAGACTAATGAGTGATAAGAGGTAGGAGTCGCCCTGACATTATCAAAATAGATTGGGAAGGGGAATAATTCATTTTATTAATATAAATTGTCAATATACTCTGTATTACCTCCCCTGCAATTGGTTATAAAATCAGGACAAGAAGTCAAGTTTTCATGAAATGACGACTGACATTATTTTTATTTATATATATCTATTTTTATGTATCTATTTATTTATTTAATGGTTTATTATTATTATTATTATTATTATTATTATTATTATTATTATTATTATTATTATTATTATTATTATTATTATTATTATTATTATTATTATTATTATTATTATTATTAATATTATTATTATTATTATTATTATTATTATTATTATTATTATTATTATTATTATTATTATTATTATTATTATCAGCTCTACTGGACAAACTTTTTCCTATCGTATTTAATTTACGATTTCCTAAGTAAGATCTCTCAGTTTTCTTGTTCGTGAGGAAAAGTCACACAAAGTCAATTTTAAATCAATGAAAGAATC
>NC_088361.1:22736297-22761297 GCF_034508935.2 Berghia stephanieae | reverse complement strand
CTCGTCGTAAGACGTTACAGACCTTCTACGTCGTGAAGAGTAAGACGTATCGTAATGTCTACTGTTGTCGTTGTCAAATCCCCGATGGTGGCTGTAAGATCTTCTATCAATCGTTGAAATGTCATAGAATTGATCGTGTGCAAGGTTCGAATGACGGGATTCTGAGGCGTACATCTCATGTCTTCCATTGTAATCTCTTTTCCGACTGTCTTCTCTCATTGACTGACGAGAATCTGACGGACGGATCTCACCCCTGGTTGTAGTTCCGTCTCTACGGCGACGATCTTTAGGCGTGCTGTGGTATCGATCTGAATAAACCTGATCACGGTGAGAGGAAGTCATAATTTCTTCATTGACATTTTCGTCAGCAAAAGAATTATTTCGACTAACACGTCGAGAGCTACTGTGTCGCTGTTCACCATCACCATTCCGTCTGGAAGAGCCAGAATAGTCATGTGACACGCGATGTTGACTAGACGACCTTCTTCTAAACTCTACTTCGTCTTGATTTTCAAGATTCTGTGACGATGAACCTCTTCTACTTTTAGAAGACGTACCTCTCTCACTTCTGAGTTCTTTACGTCTTGGATCCGGCTCAGGGTAAATTTCTGCCTCGTGTAACACTTTCTGATTGCTTTCGTCGTATCTCCTTCGACTTGAAATTTGTTCCGAATTCATATAAGTTTCAGCTAGTTCTCTTCTTCTCGAACTGCCTCGTTGATTGCCATAATCAGCATCACGTCTTTCACCTTTTATGGAACTTGATCGTCGCCTGTTTTCAGAATTTAGAATCTCAGACGAGGTACCTCCTCGATTCTCGTCGTAATGTTGATTAACTGCGGCTGCCGGGTCATTTCTCTCTGGATTCATTTCTTTACTCCGGGCCCTTCTTGAAGTGTGAGAATCTCTCGCCATTCTGTCGTCTACCCCGGCTTGTTCTCGTCTATCGCGGTTATGTCCATTGCTCGAGTAATCTCCCCTATCTCTGTACCCTCTGGAAGATTCAATACTGTCTTGATGATCCAATCGTTGCTTGGAATGGGACCTCCAATGTACATTTGCACCATTGCCGCCATTACCGTCTCTATGACGATGCGTGTTGGAGTCAGAACGAGGACGATAATAATAACTCATCTCATCATCTCCCGCCGTTCTCTCGCGAGATTCCGACCTCCCACCTCTGACAGAGATCGTTTCACTACTTCTATCCGAATACTCTCCACGAACAGAAGACGACGCGTGTCGGGATGACCTCACGCTGCTGACCTCTCCGTCGTCATAATATTCATCGTGAAGTCTTGATTGGGATGACCTGTGACTGCTGGGATAGTCGTATTCTCGATCTCTTTCTCGATCTCTATCAACGCCTTTGTTCGATCTGCGAGAGTGACCGCCATGATTTGGTTCGTGCTCCGAATAGGACATAGAATTATTATTGGAATTCATATGATTGCCATCACCTACAGCAACACCTCCTCCTCCTCCTCCGTTGCTACTGCTACGTGTTGATTTACCACGCAATGTCTCTCGGGACGAACTAGTGTTACTACTGACCGGGGTCGCTGCTGACGAATTTCTGGATCGAGAGCTTGAGCGTTTGTGAGATTGTTGCTGCAGTTGTGGTTGTTGTTGTTGTTGTTGGTCTTGTTCTTGTTGGTGGTAATGATGTGGAACATGATTGGATGAAACATTCTCTTGTTGTTGTTGTTGTTGTTGCTGCTGCTGTTGTTGTTGTTGTTGTTTATCTCTATAGCGCCTAACCTCTTCATCGTGACGTCCCTCATCGTACCGAGACGATCTGCTACTTCTCTCTTTGTTATGATAGGAAGAGGAAGAAGTTGAAGGAGGAGAAGAGGGTGTAGAGGAGGCGGCGACGGCAGTAGTAGCAGCAGCAGCAGCAGAGCGGCGACTCGAAACATGATAATCAGTTCCAGATCGACGCTCCATGTTCTTTGTGTTTTACCACTCGGTGTTGATGTTGTGGTGGTCACATGGTGTGGTCACATGGTGTGGTCACATGATCAGTGGCTTCGATCCACAAGGGACGCAGTCTGGAATGGGAAAAAGAACATAGAAGATGTAATTTCAGCCGACTACGAAGTATTAGGGAGTGCCGATAGCTCAGTCGGTAGTGAACTAGCTTCACACGCAAAGGGATCGAGATGGATCCCAGGTGCAGTCGAGATTATTTTCTGACCCCCTGTCTACCCAGCAGTGAATGGGTAGCTGAGTCTGTTCGATTTGGCAGCAGCCGCTTATGGTTTTCACACTACTATGTTATGACGATCGACCCAATCAGCAAAGTCTGGTCCGCATTCGTGCACCGTGGCGTAAAGTACTTTGGGATAGACCAAAGTCCTAACCAAATAATAACAAGCAATAGCTATCACCTGTTTCACACTATAGAAACCGGGATAAACTCCGGCTCTAGGAGCCCAATGGCTCTGAAAATCTACTAAAAGTAATATTAGCAAATGGCTCTTCCTCGACTTGTGAGATAGAAAGTTGAAATGGCCTCTCAAGGTCATCTCTGATATAGAAACGTATTCTTACATAGTCGGATTTCATCCCAGTTCCTATAGTATGAAACGGACAATATCAGTTGCTTGCTATCCTTTGAATAGGACGCGAGTCTATTGCAAAGTACTTTCTACCAGATCTAATAGACCCAGCAACCCATTAACTGCTGGGTGGACAGGGGATTGCACCCTGGATTAATCTCGGTCCCTTTCCGTGTGAAGTAAGTGCTCTATCAATTGAGCTATAGATAGAATGCGCTTGGCCAAGGAGTTCACAACATTGCCATCCGGAAGTATAACGGACCAACACACAAACTCTGTGTAACCATGAACTTTTATAGTCTGGTTAATACAGTTTAGTGAGAACAACTCACAAACGCGGATGGCAAAAACAATAACAAAGGCCTGAGTGACGTCATCTGCATACTATCTATATGGACATAGTAACTGTGATATAGATAGTTCGAAGTTGACGTCGCTCAGGTCTTTGTTATTGTTTTTTTGCCATCCCCGTTCATGAGTAATTCTCACTAAACTGTATTCACCAGACTATAAACGATCATGGTTACACATAGGTTTGTGTGTTGGTCCGTTATATTTCCGGATGGCAATGTTGTGAACTCCTAAGCCAAGCGCATACTATCTTTATACTTACAAAAAACCCTACTTTTTTCCTTTCATCAGACAAATTTTAATTCATATGTGATCAACCACCTCGTAACAGTATTGTCGGAGATAACATAGGGGCGTCTTCCATATGTGAGTGTTCCGTGTCAAGCCAGTAAACATGGCATTTGTGTAGAATATATGGCATGTGTTTAAATAAAATACACATCATCTCTTCCCGCTGAATAAATCATACAAATACACAAAAGTCTATAGATAGAACGAAGATGACGTCACCCATGTCTTTGCTATTGTTTTTTGCCATCTACGTGCATGAGTCTTTCTCACTAAAATGTATGAACCAGACTATAAAAGTGCATGGTTACACATAGTTTTGTGTGTTGGTCCGTTTTACTTCCGGATGGCAATGTTATGAACTTCTTAGCCAAGCGCATACTATCTATAGATAGTATGCACTTGGCTACGAAGCTCGCAACATTGCCATCCGGAAGCATAACGGACAAATACACAAAACTATGTGTATCCTTAAACGTTTATAGTCTGGTTAGTACAGTTTAGTGAGAATGACTCATAAACGTGGATGGCAAAAACAATAACAAAGACATGAGTGACGTAAACTTCATACTATCTATCGTCTGAGAGCATTTAGTGAGTAGAACTCATATTATCTGCAGCGAAAACCCGTATAGCCATCGTTAAGTTATAGTCTGATACTGAAATCCAAAAAGACTGGCAGTTTGACGTCATTATTTTTTTTTTTTTTTGCACCGCCTAGTGAGTTGTCGTTAGTAGAGCTCATGGAAACCAGTTCTTTCATTGGCTGAACTATTGAATACAACTCACGATTTGTTTTCTTTTGTGGCCAAAGACTGGCATTTTGACGTTATTTTTTGGTCAGTGTCAGGTCATAACTTTACGAAGGCCACGGAAAACCCCCCTGCCAAATTTCAATTATTACACATAAACATTATGAGAGGTAGATAGATAGATAGATAGGGAGAGAGGGAGAGAGAGAGAGAGAGAGAGAGAGGGGGAGAGAGAGAGAGAGAGAGAGAGAGAGAGAGAGAGAGAGAGAGAGAGACAGAGAGAGAGGATGTTTACACGACATTACAGAGATACGTATCGTCTGCTATTAAAATTAAAACCCTATTGCCACTTCATAATTTTCGCGTCTCTGTATATCAATAGATAGTATGCAGATGACGTCATTCAGGCCTTTGTTATTGTTTTTGCCATCCGCGTTTGTGAGTTGTTCTCACTAAACTGTATTAATCAGACTACAAAAGTTCATGGTTACACAGAGTTTGTGTGTTGGTCCGTTATACTTCCGGATGGCAATGTTGTGAACTCCTTGGCCAAGCGCATTCTATCTATATCTCTGGTGTTATGTTGGGTTGGTTTAGAATCAAACCCGAGTATTCTTTATTGCAGTCCCCTGACATAAGGCATATTATAGATTTTGGCCTCAAAACTTTTACCTGGTAAATCAAGAGATTCAGGTGACCCAAATTTGTCAAATTGTCTAAAAATAACAATTTTTAGAAGTCTTGTGTTTTTGCAAGTTTTTGACAAGTCGGAATCACCGTTATTTGTCTAAATATTGATCTGAAAACAAAAATAAACAAACAAACAAACAATCAATAAATAACTTGAGTTTTTTATATAGAGCACCATCCACTACACGTGCAGGACAAGACATGACGCCTGTAAGGAGATATTACAATTTTTTGGGACAGTGACCAGGTATTCATTTCGCACATGAGTGAGAGAATGTGAGTAAAGAGCCTTTTCCGACTCAACTATGCGCCGCTTGGGACTCAAACCCAGGACCTTCCATCCGATCCGAAGGCGAGTGTTATACCACTATCCCACATTGTTGCTCAAATTTAAATTTCTGTCCAAAAAGGAGAAAATATATTATGTTTTGTCAATGAATAACAGTTAAGTCGAGTACATGAGTACATCAATAAAAAATAATACAAACACATACAAACACACACACACACGCACACACACACATCGACACACAATGTTCGTCTACGTGTAATATAATCGTAATAACATCAAAAAACGCCGTCCTATTTCCTATTCTAAAAATCAATAATCTATTTGCTCGACCCTTCGTATTTCATGTGTGTGACGCACGGGGCAGGAAACAGGAAATGTTCATTTCAATTTGTCAACAGACTCAACGACGTATGTAACACTTAACACGTAGGACGGGACATGACGCCTCTTAGGCGATATTTCATTTTATGTTTTTGTCGGTGATCATTTTACACCTGGGTACGGTGAGAGAATGTGAGTAAAGAGCATTTTCCAATGACTCAACTATGCGTAGAGCGAGGCTCGAACCCAGGACCTTCCGATCCAAAAGCGAGTGTCATACCACTAGACCACATAAACCCTCCGCATTGAATTAGTTAAAATAAACGTATAACATTCGCCAGCCGGATAAAACGTACCGAAACAGAAGACACCTTAAACGTTTTAATCTCCATAAAATAAAAGTCGTATTTTCATGGAATTCTTCATTCGCCTTTTTTCTGGTGCTTTTTTTCCTTCTTCTCATTGTTCCATACAAACCAGTTTTATATCAAAACCAGAGGACCAACTAGTACACTGGCGTACTCTGGAAAAACAGATATTTATAAATTTGGCCAGAAAACTCGTCCTTCAAATATCGATAGATTTAAACACCGAAGTCCCGGGTTTGAGAGTTTTGCCATGATGAGAGTCGTTTAAATTGATCGATATTTGAAGGACGAGTTTTCTGGCCAAATTTTTAACTACGTGTTTTTCTAGAGTACGGTAATACAGTCAGCTGCTAATCCCCGGTACACTTGATTGTGTCAATCTCTTGAAGTGAATTATTATGTAAAGGGAGATAACAGTAAAAATGATTGGATGTTCAAATTGTTATCTCCCTTTGTGACCATTAATTTGGTATGACAAGTGCCGCCAGTTATCTGGGTCGAGTTCCGCTCTTGGCGGCGCAATGTTGAGTTCGTGAAAAAGGCCATTTAGTTACATTATCTCACCGCATTCAGGTGTCAAGGAGTACCTGACCAGTAATAGCGTTGTCTATCCAAAATACAAATGTTATAAGAAGAAGAAGAAGAAGAAGAAGAAGAAGAAGAAGAAGAAGAAGAAGAAGAAGAAGAAGAAGAAGAAGAAGAAGAAGAAGAAGAAGAAGAAGAAGAAGTTTAATATGTGGTTTGCGAGTATTTATTTTGTCATTTTATTCATTCCAAGCTTGTTACTGCGACACATCGATACTAGCACTCGTGGCTTATTCAAATGAGAACAATATATATATATAGCAATAGAATATGAGAATAGTGAATATCCAATGTCCCTAGAGACAGGGTGGATAACTCGAGATGTTTATCAGATCGGCGGAATGATCTATGACGAGATGGATTGCTATGGAACAGTTTGATGGACTGGCGGATGAATACGCTATGACGTATCTCTGCTCTGAAATATTAATATGTAAGGATATAAGAGGAGATAAACAGATTTCGTGTCTATGGAAAGTCAGATGCTGGGGAAGATAATTTGGAAGGGCAAGGATGGAGGATATTATGAGGACGAGGATACAGCCGTACTCGGGAAAAACCCATATTTAAAAATTTGGCCAGAAAACTCGTCCTTCAAATATCAATCGATTTAGATCACCCTTATGAATTTGAGAAAAGGAAAAATAAAACTCAAACCGTGGATCTGCAGCTTACAAACCATAATATGATGTCATACAACGAAATGACGAGGTTGTATAGAACGTATGTGTGTGTGTGTGTGTGTGAGAGAGAGAGATAGATAGATAGATAGATAGATAGATAGATAGATAGATAGATAGATAGATAGACAGATAGAGATAGAGAGAAAGCGAGAGAGAGAGAGAGAGAGAGAGAGAGAGAGAGAGAGAGAGAGAGAGAGAGAGAGAGAGAAATCAATGATTTGAAACATTTTACTGGGAGAATTCTAAAGAAAATTTTGTGATGATATTAAAATTTCTGGTCTTAGGAGCTCATCTAATAATAATAATAATAATAATAATAATAATAATAATAATAATAATAATAATAATAATAATAATAATAATAATAATAATAATAATAATAATAATAATATAGTAGTAGTAGTAGTAGTAGTAGTAGTAGTAGTAGTAGTAGTAGTAGTAGTAGTAGTAGTAGTGGTAGTAGTAGTAGTAGTAGTAGTAGTAGTAGTAGTAGTAGTAGTAGTAGTAGTAGTAGTAGTAGTGATAGTAGTACTAGTACTAGTAATAATAATAATAATAATAATAATAATAATAATAATAATAATAATAATAATAATAATAATAATAATAATCATTATCATCATCATCTTCATCATCATCATTATCATCATCATCATCATCATCATCATCATCATCATCTTCATGAGTGAGCTAAAGATTGAGCTTTATATAGCGAAATATCCACTGAATGTGCTCAAAGCGCTTTACAAGGGGTCCCTGGTCAACAGCAACATTTAACATGTAGGACGGAACATAACGCCTGTTAGGCGATATTACAATTTTTCGGACAAAGACAACGCTGTTAACGACCAGGTAGTCATTTTACACCTGAGTACGGTGAGAGAAATTGAGTAAAGAGCCTTTTCCAAGGACTCAACTATTCGCCGAGCGCGAGGCTCGAACCCAGGACCTTCTGATCCGAAAAAGAGTGGCATACCACAAGACCACATAGCCGCACAATGATCATCATAATCCTCATCATCATCGCCACCATCATCACCATCATCATAAAATCAAAAAACGACGGCAATGCATCATAACGGACATGAAAACCACCCATTTACATCTGATTTTCTGGTTTTGAAAAACAACCGGCTGGCGACCAGACTAGAATCTATCAGAATGCAAAATAAAAGAACGAAGCCCCCAATGGACGAACGGTGCCATTATCCCCGTGTTCTTGCTACTTCGCAATCTTTTCATTTTCAATGCATTCACGTCCCCCCCCCCCCCCCCCCACCCCCCCCCCCCCCCCCCCCCCCCCCCCCCCCCCCCCCCCCAACCCCAACATTTCTGCACTACACGCGATGCTGACTCTTTGGCTCATTCTTCAATATTGCAATCCTGCTTATTGCCAGATATTTTCTTTTCAATTTCATCTCCTTTACTCCGTTTCGTTCTTTTGTTCAGCTTCTTTTTCTTTCGTTCGCAAATATGAATAAATGATTGAATGACTGAATGAATGAATGAATGAATGAAGGAAGGAAGGAATGAATATATGGGGAAAAAAGAAAAAAGGGGGGAGGTGAATGTATAGGATGGATGAAATAAACGGATGAATAAATTAATAAGTGATTGAATAGAGGATAATGTTGAAGATGCTGAATTACGGTATTGAAAATTTATCATAAAGGTTGCTTTCCTGTTCGCTTTTTTGCTGTTTGTTTGTTTGTCTTATCGTTTTGTTGCTGCTGTCGTACATTGGATGTTAGATGACCCAGCCCTAGGCAAGGCAAACGGGGAAAAAATGGCAAAATTGGTCTGTTTTTGCTCAAAGAAAGTATGGGACTGGAACCCTCAGGGTAGAAGATCAAGGGGAAGGCCACGAGGAACATGGAGAAGAATTAAAGAAGCTGATATACAGAGAAGTGGTAAGACCTTGAATGAGATAAAAAAAAAAGAGTTAGCTCGGGATAGAGAAGGATGGAAACTGTTTGTCTGTGGCCTATACCCTGACCCACGGTGAAAAAGGCAATGATGATGATGATGAATACTCATCGACGTGTATTTTTTTCAGGTCTGATGACCCGAGTTCTTATAGGCTCATTAGTGAAATTATGAGATTACTCTCAAACTATCGCAAAATATTGTCCATTGCAATACAGCAATGTTAAACTATGTCTATAATTGCGTTCGTTTATCAGATCTTCAAAAATGAACACGGCGATTTAAAAAAAAACTAATGAACATTTTTATATAGTAAAATATCCACTAAACGTTCTCAAAGCGCTTTACAAGGGATCCCAGGCCAACAGCAACACTTAACATGTAGGACATGACGCCTGTTAAGCGATATTACAATTTTTTTCCGACAGAGACCACGCTGTTAATGACCAGGTACTCATTTTACACTTGAGTACGATGAGAGAATGTGACAAAAGAGACTTTTCCAAGGACTCACTTATGCACCGAACGAGGCTCGAACCCAGGACGTTCCGATCCGAAAGCGAGTGTGATAGCACAAGACCACATATCTAGACACAACGGAATGAAAGTTTTAGAGAAAGAATAGATAGTCTAATTTCTTTTCTATTATATATTGTGGTTACGTCATTGAGGTGATCAAGGGCTAGGATAGGACATTTCCTATTAGGGAACAACAAGCTGAGCTTTTATATAGCACAATATCCACTAAATATGCTCAAAGCGCTTTTTTAAGGTGGTCCCAGACCAACAGCAAATTTTAGCACAATGGACCCCTTTTCAGTCCATAACAAATACAATAAATTCATCATTTAAAATCCTGGCAGACGACAGATAAATATCATTGGACACGTCCGTTCTGGATGAAATGGGATCTTGGAATTCCACCCGTCTGTCTATCTCTCATTCTTCTTTTGTTGACGCAGGGGAAATCCGAAACGTCCACATCATCTGTCTTCCTTCATCAAATCGAAGCTTCTATTAATTTTTGACTATTGGTGTTATTAGATTGTACATAAATGTCTGTGTTGGTCGCCATTGGTCGCCATTGGTCGCCATTGTGTTGGCAGGTAGAAATGTCAAGCATTAATTTGCGGTATCATAAATATCAAAGCCCACGTTTTGATTTGGACTGAAATTCAATTTCCATCGTCCCGAAATAGTATCAGAGCATTAAGACGGTGACTCCAATGACGAATACAAAATGTCATGGGAACCAGGAGTCGTGACGCGTGTGTGTTCCCACAGATTTCTCTCTTCCGGTTCAAAACTCCTCGAAAATATGAAACCAGTCTTCAGGATGATTAATAATGAATAGGTTACTAAGTGAGAAAATTTGAAGAAAAATATAAAGGCTCATCTTTTCCAGAAATTTTTATCCGAGGCATTTTCTTATTGATGAATTATACGTTTTATTTTTTGATTCCGTTTTGTTGAATGTCAATTTCATTTTGTAAAACTTGCATAGTTAGTGTGTGCGACTGTTGTGTGTGCGTGTGTGTGTGTGTGTGTGTGTGTGTGTGTGTGTGTGCGTGTGCGTGTGCGACTGATGTGTGTGTGTCTGTTTGGCTCGGTACGAGTGTGTTTATGGTTTGACAAGTATATTGCAAAGCGCTTTGAGGCTTCGGCATTTAGCGCTATAGAAGAATACTTTATTATTATTATTATTATTATTATTATTATTATTATTATTATTATTATTATTATTATTATTATTATTATTATTATTATTATTATTATTATTTTAGTAGCAGGATGTATAGGCATATTATTTTCATGATTACGTGACGTAAAAGAGCGAGGATGGATGATCTTCATTGACGACCAGCATTTATTTAGACTAGAACATAAATTGCCATCACTCTGAAACCATTATGACCATGCTATTTGATTTGGATTTGGAAGTTATCACATCAAATAAAGAAGTAAGAAATGAAACTTGGAATCTGGATTTTTATATGAATGTCTTGATGTTGTAGATTCAATTATCATCATTGGCCTTTGAACTCGTTCATCATTATTAGCATCTATAACACAATGCAAAGGAATATCATTACCATCTATCCAAAAACCGCTATACGATCATAAGCCTTTACACATGTGTGCAACAGCGCTACAACCTCAAAGTCAACCTCAAAATGACCCTCATCTTGGAAAAAAAAACCTCTCAAACCTGGGACATCGCGAAGTCCCAGGTTTGAGAGTTTTTTTCCAAGATGAGGGTCATTTAAATCGATTGATATTTGAAGGACGAGTTTTTCTGGCCAAATTTTTAAATATGGATTTTATTTCCAGAGTACGACAGACCACTTGAGGATATTCCATCTTGGCATTGTTCCCGTCATCCCATTCTTGTTCATCCAGGTCTCTCTGACCTTTACGACGAAGCCTTTACATTTGTGACCATTCGTATGAAGACGGTATTATATTATTATGATTATCACGGCAAATCTAACGCTTAAAATTGAAGTTGTACTAACTGGCAGGTCTGATAACCCAAATTATTATGGGCTCATTAGTTATAGTGAAATTACTCTGAACCCAACGCTAAATATTATCCATTAAAATAATATCTAACCAGACCGATAAAATGGGAAATCGTGGCTCAGCGGTCCGGTCTGTGCTTCGTACCCTAAAGGCACCGAGTTCGATCACCCGCTGCTTGCGCTGTGTGACCTTGAGCATGTCATCTCGCCCTAGCTCAATTTGCGGCGCTGCACTGCGGCTCACGCCTGGGTTATTCCAGTCTTCCCTTGGAATAGGCCCTAGAGACATATTTACCCTATGGGATAAATAAAGGGAATTTTATTTTATTTCTATTATAAATGAAATATTGGACTTCAGCAGCTCACAAAAAAAGTTAAAACGATATACTGCTACACATTAAATTCAAATAGACTGGCCCGTATTAACATTATAACTGTTTTTGTTATTGGCTGAGGAAGGGTTATGGGCCCGAAACGTTCCGTTTTTAGTATTTTTGAAGCTTAAAAAAATATTCATTTGTGTGTATTACATTTTACAGTCCGCAGTTTCTAGCAGCTTGGCATTGAAGGAAAAACGCTTGGTAACTTTGCTGTTAATCACAGACAATAAGTAAAAGTAGTAATTCATAGCCATTAGGCCCATGGAGCCGGAGTTAATCCCGGTTTCTATAGCGTGAAACAGAGAATAGAAATTACTAGCTACCCTTTGGATAGGACGCTAGTCTATCGCAAAGCACTTTCCGCCGTAACAGACCCAACTACCCAATCACTGCTAGGTGGACGGGGGGACAGAAAAAAAATCTCGACTGCACCCTGGATCGATCTCGGTCCATCTCGCGTGTAAAGCGAGTGCTCTACCAACTGAGCGCATGGGAGTCTCCTCCCCCCTCCCCCCTCCCATTACAGACAGTAAGGCCATTATTTTCATTCTCTATTTATTTATTTTTTCTTTCTGGCAATGTCCCAGGCCAGCCTGTCTGTCCATTGTTGTCTGCGAGTCGAAGACGTCTGCCTGAGAAGCCCGGACAATGCATCAGCATCTTACAGAGAACCAGCCAAGAACACGTAGACTAGCAGAAGG
Organism: Berghia stephanieae; assembly: GCF_034508935.2. Classification (NCBI taxonomy): domain Eukaryota; kingdom Metazoa; phylum Mollusca; class Gastropoda; order Nudibranchia; family Aeolidiidae; genus Berghia; species Berghia stephanieae. The sequence goes on along the minus strand of NC_088361.1, from coordinate 22,748,877 downwards.
AAAAGAGAAGTGATTGATTACGAGACGTCGGACAATAAATTACATTTGCATGAAAACTGTAAGAAACGCAAGAACAGAAGACTGGCAATTCACTTAAACACATAGTCTCAGAAAATAAATGAAAACAAAACTTGTAGAGCACCGGAAATTTGTAACAATGTTTAACCTAATACATTCATAAATAAAAAATTACAGCAAAATTAGTAAAAAACGGGATATTCCAGCAGTGTTTAAGTTTGTAAATTCAGAAAAAAATACAGAAAAATTAGTAGGACACCGGATATTCCAGTAGTGTTTAAGTTTGTAAATTCAGAAAAAAAATACAGAAAAATTAGTAGGACACCGGATATTTACACTTTTTTAAATGTTTTAAATGTTTTGTTAATAAATTCAACAACAAAATGTAACCAATATATAACCGGAAAATTTCAACTTTGCTTAGGTAATAATATTCAGTTACATTTTTTAAAAATTACAGGAAATTTAGTAAGACACGGCTATTTCAACCACGTTCAAGGAACAATCTTCAGATAAGAAATATTGTAGCAAATTTAGTAAGACACGACATACTTCAACATGTTCAAGAAACACTCTTTAAAGACAACCAAAAAAAAATAATCGAAGCAAAATTAATAAAACACCGGAAATATCAATCTTGTTTTAGTAACAAGAATCTTTGTCTATTTTTAAACGTTCGCTTAAAACATATCTGTTTTGATTTTAGTAGATGGTATGAGAAGCAAGATAGGTTTGGTTTGTGTTGTGGTTGTGTTGTGTGTGTGTGTGTGTGTGTGTGTGTGTGTGTGTGTGTGTGTGTGTGTGTGTGTGCTTGTGTGTGTAAATGATTATGTTTTCAGCCTAAGTAATTTGTAATTTAAGCGCTTATAGTCTGGTGTCTCGGAGTAATAGCGCTATATAAGTTTTCAGCATTATTATTATTATTATTATTATTATTATTATTATTATTATTATTATTATTATTATTATTATTATTATTATTATTATTATCATTATTATTATTATTATTATTATTATTATTATTATTATTGTTATTATTATTATTATTATTATTATTATTATTATTATTATTATTATTATTGTTATTATTATTATTATTCTGTCGCCTCTTCTGTTGGTGCATAAACTTGAATAATATTGGTGTCAACTACAGGTCCTCTTAGCTTAACCAGCAAAACTCTGTCTGAGATTGCTACGTGCCCTTTGTAAAATTTGGTTGATTTTTGGTCTAAGATCATCCCTACTCCTTTTTGGAAAGAGGTTCCACCACTCCATATGATCTTATATGTCATGTTGTTTTCTTGTTTTGACATGGTTCCCTGCTCTTTCCATCTCATCTCTGCCAGGCCAAGAATATTTATTTGGAGCCGTTTCATTTCTTTTAGAATGTTGTTTAGTTTTCCTTTTTGGGCACAGGTCCTGACATTCCATGTCCCAATTTTGGTTTTGTCACATTTGTTAAATTTATTTCGCCTAGTAACTGGCTGACGGTTCGGTGTGACCTGACGAACATCACGCTCCCAACCGAGCGAGGCAGCAGTCTTCCGTGAAAAACATGCTCCCCTTTACGCTGTCACCGTTTAACTTTTTGGACTTATTCATGCAGTTAACTCGGCAAAGTTACAAGAATGGTTTGCCATTGCCTATTCTTGTTGCCCTCTGCAGTTGGCCAGCTTGACCTGTTACCGTTCGACACCACGAGGAGGTTGCAGTAGGGCTTGATGATGATCTATCTTTGCAGACTTGGCATCATCCATTTGTCGAAGAGGCGAAGAAGAGGCGACAGATGCAGATATGACAGAGTTTTACCATTCACTAGACAAAGCAAAACGAATGTGTAAATCACAAGAAGTCCTTATGGTAATGGGGGACCTAAATGCTAAGATTGGCAGAGGCAAAGATGGTGACATAATTGGACCACATGGACTCGGAGACAGAAATGAACGAGGAAACATCTGGGCAGATTGGTGTAGAACAAATAAATTAATGATTTCAAACACCTGGTTTCAACAACACCCAAGAAGAACCTGGACATGGCAATCACCAGGGGACAGAGCAAGGAACCAGATAGACTTTATAGCAGTATCATCAAGATTCAGAAATGGCATATTAAATTGCAAAACCTACCCAGGCGCCGATGTAGACAGTGACCATGTCCCAGTTGTTTGTACAGTAAGGATAAAGTTTAAAGCTATTCAGAGAACAGCTGGTAGAATAAAGAGGGATTACAGGTTATGCAAAGACAATGGCATACAAACAAAAATGAGAGAAGAATTTGAAAATGCACTCATGATACAAAGCCAAAGTGAACCTGATAACGAAAAATGTGAAAAACAATTTGATATATTCCAAAAGTGTGTCAAAGCAACTACAGAAAAGCATTTACCAATAGCTCAAACAAACAGCAAAAAGGAATGGATGACAAATGAAATTCTAAACCTATTTGAAGAAAGACGAAAATGCAACAGAGGGTCTGCAGAATACCAAACATTGAACAACCACATTAAATCCAAATGCATCGAGGCACACGAGAACTATCTAGACTGGAAATGCTGCGAAATCGAAAGAGAATACAAACCCAACCCCCAACAAGCTCACCAAAGAATAAAAGAACTATCAGGGAAAAGGAAAAGCAAAGCAGCAGGAAGTTGTATCCAAAACAAACAAGGGGAACTGCTATTTGAAGAACAACATATAGAAAGCCGATGGGTAGAATACATAGGCGAACTGTACAATGATCCAAATAGAAATGAACCACCACTGAAATTCAAAGAACCATTAAGCGGACCAAACATCACCAAAAGTGAAATTGAACATGCCATGGAACGAATGAAGGATGGTAAAGCAACAGGCCCTGATGAAATATCTGTAGAGGTATTAAAAAGCCTAGGAGATCTAGCAATTGATGAACTTCACATATTATTCAACAATATATACAATACTGGGAAAATTCCAGAAGATCTCTGTAACTCTATTTTCATAGCAATACCAAAGAAAGCAGGTGCAGTCAGATGCGAAAATTTTAGAACTATAAGTTTAATAAGTCACATCAACAAAATACTGTTGCGTATAATTATCAACAGGCTAAGGAATAAGATTAACCCCGAAATCGCAGAAGAACAATATGGATTCCAACCTGACAGAGGGACAAGGAACGCAATATACCTCCTCCGTGTTTTAAGTGAAAGAGCTATACAGGTTCAGACCCCACTATACTTCTGTTTTGTCGACTACAAAAAAGCTTTTGATAGAGTACGCCACGAAGAAATACTAAAACAACTGCACTCCATTGGCGCTGATGAGAAAGACCTCAGACTCATGCAAACATTATACTACACCCAGCAGGCATCTATCAAAATCGGAAACTCTACAGGAAATTCCATTCCTATTAAGAAAGGAGTTCGTCAAGGGTGTGTTGCCTCACCAGATCTGTTTAATCTATACCAAGAAACAATCATGAGGGGCATAAATAATATGGAGGGAATAAAAGTAGGAGGTCACAACATAAATAATATAAGATACGCAGACGATACGGTACTCATTGCAACATCAGAAATCCAACTTCAAAAGATTGTTGACAAATTGGTAGTAGATAGTGAAGCCAAGGGAATGGAAGTGAATATCACCAAAACAGAATGCATGGTAATACAGAAAAACCCCGAAAACAACAACACCTGCAATATAACGATTCACGGCGAGCAGCTTACCAACGTAGAAAGTTTTAAATACCTAGGTTCAATAGTGACAACAGATGGAAGATGTAACCGAGACATACGAGCAAGAATAACTCAAGCCAAACAGGCCTTCATGGACCTGGGAAACATTTTGAAAAACAAACAGATGTCGTTCGGGATTAGATTCCGAGTCTTGAAGTGCTACGTGTGGCCAATCTTGTTCTACGGATGCGAAAGCTGGACTACAAATGCAGAAACACAAAAGAACATTGAAGCTTTTGAAATGTGGTGCTTGAGAAGGATGCAGAGAATATCGTATACCGCACACAAAACGAACGAAGAAGTGCTAAAACAAACATACCAACAAAGGAAACTAATGCCCTTAATAGTGGATCGACAACTATCCTTTTTCGGACACATAGTAAGGAAAGATAAGAATGAATACCTGGCAAGTTGTGAAAAATACCAGGTAAACGCGCCCGGGGAGACAAAGAAAAACACCATGACCAACTGAAGGCTCACCAACTAACAATCCAAGAGCTGTTTGGAAAAAAGCAAGAGACAGGGAGGAACATGAAAGAAGAATATCATGCAGTACCGAAGCCTGAACCAGGCATGGAAACAGAAAGAAAAAAATAAAAGTATAATATATTATCAATTACATGATGATATTATATATATAATATTATTATTATTATTATTATTATTATTATTATATTATTATTATTATTATTATTATTATTATTATTATTATTTATTATTATTATTATTATTATTATTATTATTATATTATTATTATTATTATATTATTATTATTATTATTATTATTATTATTATTATTATTATTATTATTATTATTATTATTATTATTATATATTATTATTATTATTATTATCTTTAAATTATTATTATTATTATTATTATTATTATTATTATTGTTATTATTATTATTATTATTATTATTATTATTATTATTATTATTATTATTATTATTATTATTATTATTATTATTAACAATCTTCAAATAAAAAGCATTGCAGAAAAATTACTAAGACATCGGTAATTTTAATTTTGTTTCAGTAACAATCTTCAAATAATAAAAAGAAAATCGAAGCAATATAATCAAGACACCGGAAATTTCAACTATATTTAAGTAACAATCTTTAGATATAAAAATAAATTGCAGCAAAATTAATAAGACACCGGATATAACAACTATGTTCAAGAAACACTCCAGAAAATTAAATTAAAAAAAAAAAAAACAGTCGAGGCAAAATTAGTAAGACACCGGATATAACAAATATGGTCAAGAAACACTATTCAGAAAATGAAATAAAAAGTAGAAGAAAAATGACTAAGACACCGGATATAACAACTATGTTAAAGAAACACTATTCAGAAAATGAAATAAAAAAGTGGAAGAAAAATGACTAAGACACCGGATATAACAAATATGGTCAAGAAACACTAATCAGAAAATGAAATAAAAAAGTAGACGAAAAATGACTAAGACACTGGATATAACAACTATGTTCAAGAATCACTATTCAGAAGAAAAATCATAATAAAAAAAGTAGAAGAAAAATGACTAAGACACCGGATATAACAACTATGTCCAAGAAACGCTATTCAGAAAAAAAAAATCATAATAAAACAGTGGAAGAAAAATGACTAAGACACCGGAAATTTCCACCATGTTCCAGAATTGAGCCCTCCAGAAGAGAACATGAATCTGATTGCAGCCCAGATTATCGAATCATTTCCTCCTGCATCACTCCAGACATCAAAGACTGTCTCTAATTTACTCTCGCCCCTTCATTGTCATGCCCGGCGGCATCAGGGACCGTCAACTGACAAAATGCACTTTCCCTAAATTTGTTAAATTACTGCTGGAAGCTCGAAGAGATAAATAACAATGTGAAATTGAATCTAAGCTTCAATTTAATATACGAAAACAAATATTAACAACGCCACTACCTTATCTGTTTTCGTAATTTAATTTGAAGTTTACATTCAATTTCACATTGTTACCTATTTGTTAAAGAAAAATTCTGACCCAAAATATTTTTAAAATTTTATTTTAGTAGCCTAGGGCTATGGAGCCGGAGTTCATCCCAGTTTCTATAGCGTGAAACGGTCTATAGCAATTGTTTGCTATCCTTTGGATAGGACCCTTGTCTATAGTAACGTACTTTCTGCCAGATCTAACTGACCCAGCTACCCATTTACTGTTGGGTATCGGTAGACAGAGGGATCAGAAAAAAACTCGCTGGGCCCGGGATCGATCTCGGTCCCTTTGCATGTGAAGCGAGTGCTCTACCAACTGAGCTATCGGGACCCCTATCTAAAATATTGACGTGCAGCTATGTGGTCTAGTGGTATGACACTCTCTTTCGGATCAGAAGATCCTGGGTTCGAGCCTCGCTAGGCGCATAGTTGAGTCCTTGAAAAAGGCTCTTTACTCACATTCTCTCACCCTACTCAGGTGTAAAATGAGTACCTGGCCGTTAACAGTGTTATCCAGGTCGGAAAATAATGTAATATCGCCTAACAGGCGTCATGTCTAGTTCTACATGTTAAGTGTTGCTGTTGGTCAGAGACCCTTTGTAAGGTACTGGAATTTGAGATTAGGTAAAATTGATGGCAAAAATTTAAAAAAGCGTTTTACCATTGTATGACCGAGCAGCCGAAAATTTTGATTTTGAGATTTAGGTGAAAAAAAGGTAATAATGATGATGGTGGTGATGGTGATGGTGGTGGTGATGATGATGATGATGATGATGATGATGATGATGATGATGATGATGAGAAGACGTGTTAATTACTTATCTGCTGTCCGTTTCGATTCTAATTGAAGAATTCATGTTTTCATTGTCGTTGGTTGAAGAAAGCTGTTGAGTCCGAAAAGTTCTGTATTTGGTACTTACGTCTCTTTTTTTTTTGAAACTCCTATATTCATTTTTGTCATTGCATAATTCTACATTCCACAAATTCTAGCATCTTAGAATCACTTTGAATTGTGTGACAAGAAATGGAAGTGAGTAGGAAAATGCCAGAAGACAACAGAGAATAAAAAGTTCGTTGCGACGATGGGGGCTCGAACCCGCGACCTTACTGGTACGACAACTCCGCCTGGCCGGGGGAGAGCTATGAGTCTACCTACCGTATGAGCTATCCGCCACTCAGTGCAGTAAGGTCGCTGGTTCGACCCCCCCCCCCCCCCCATCCCCGCCCGAAATGTTTAATCTCTATTATTGTCTTCAGGCACTTTCCCACCCACGTACTTTATTTCGTGATATTATCAACATAAGTATTTGCTCCAATCACTTTTCTGAATTTGAATTACATGAAAACCAGAGAGAGACGGGCCGAAGGGGAGGGAGGGAGGGAAAGGGAATGATAAATATGATGCGAGAGGACAGAAATAAAGATCACATTATATTTGGGGTTTTGTTTTGTTGTTTTTGATTGGTTCTTCCTGTTTTGATGAATTGTTTGTAAAAATAATCAAAACGATCAAGCTATAATTTCTATCCGTTCCACGCTCCAGGCACAACGCACGATACAAAACAATCCTTCTTTATTAGACCAGAAGCTTTCAAATTCTACCGCGAAATGAATTATCCCAAAGACGTAATTGGCCCAATTATTGACAATAGGTATTTGAGTTTTTCTCTGAAAATGACCACGATTATTGTCATAATTTGCCGGCACCAAAGGGTCGAGAACGCGGCATCGAACTGACATAAAAGGAAACAAGAACACTGTCGGCCCTTGGGGAAATTTGGATGTGTTCAAGTTTAGATATTCTGGGACGTCGGATGTAGAGAGAAATCAATACAGCTGTTATCTCAAAGAGAAAAGAGTTCACCGCTACAAAAGACAAAATTGGTAAACAAATATATATATATATATATATATATATATATATATAATATATATATATATATATATATATATATATATAAGGTGGTCTATATTTTGCGGTGCAAAAGCAACCATTGTTTTGCTGTTTTTAATGGTAAGAATCAATTTTAATATCTGACACAATTTGATGACCAAGTAACTTCCGACTAGTGTGTTTCTCCTAACAAGTCATCTCGTTTCGATCATCGGGGCATCCCCTGCAGTCTCACGGACATCAAAGCATGGCTGATCGGATCCACTCACTCTAATTCCTCTATTGTCATGCCCGAGGGCTAATAGCTTTGATTTCGACATTATTTTTGAAAAAAAAAATAAAACAATAAAGATATTAACTTTTGAATTGTCATGGCTTGGAACAGTTTTTGGGATTTAAATGGAGGATTTGTTGACCGAATTGGACAATTGTGTGTGAACGGTGCCAGACAAAGGAAGAAAGAAAAATTAAATTAAGAAAAAAAAAACATCCTCCAAAAAATTAGTCGACCTCGACTGGGGATCGAACCTCAGACCTTCTGATTTACCGGCCAGACGTGCTACCCAATCGGGAGCCTCTGTGGTATAATGGTAGCACGTCTGACCGGTAATCAGGTGGTGTGGCTATGAGATCGATACCGGGTGCAGTCGAGATTTTTTTTTTCTGATAGACTAGCGTCCTATCCAAAGGATAGCAAGCAATTGTTATTGTCTGTTTCACGCTATAGAGACCGGGATAAACTCCGGCTCCAGAGGAAGGACTACTTTTACTTTACATAGCCGCACGAAGTGGTCTCGTAGTATGACACTCGCTTTCGGATCAGAAGGTCCTGGGTTCGAGCCTCGCCCTGCGCATAGTTGAGTCCCAGGAGAAGGCTCTTTACTCACATTCTCTCACCGTACTCAGTTGTAAAATGAGTACCTGGCCGTTACCAGCGTTGTCTCTGTCCGAAAAAAAAATGTAATATCGCCAAACAGGCGTCATGTCCCGTCCTAAATGTTAAATGTTGCTTTTGGCCAGGAGCCTCTTGTAAAGCGCTTTGAGCACATTTATTGGTTATTGTGTTGTATAAAAAGCTCAATTTTTAATATTTTTATAGACTGCTTATCGTCTTAACTGAATTTCTTTACAATCGTAATATCTCATATTATAACTTGTATTGATACATTAATTTCCACCTAAAGTCAGTCATTTAGCCTCGGGGTGAAGTCCTTATGAAATTGAAGACTCCACTACTAAAAGTACTTAAGTCACATTTTCGTGATATTTAACTAATCAGTGATTAACCTAAAGCATAATCACTTCATTTCACTCATCAATTTTGTTCATGATATAAACACAATCTATGTCCCTTATCTCAATACTATATATTTTTTTTTTTTTTGTATGCTCTATATAATAGCCTAAGCCAAATTTTAAACTCCATTTTTTTTCAAAATAGCTTCCTAGGACTTTTAGCACTGGTCTCTTCAATTTCAATTTGATACAATTTGATTCAGCCTTCTGAATTTTTTATTCTGTGTGTATTGTGTGTGTTTGTGTGTGTGTGTGTGTATGTGTGTGTGTGTGTGTGTGTGAAAAACCTGAACAATGCCCTCTCTCAAAATATAGAAGTAAAGAAGAACCTGGAGTGCGATGATGATGATGATGATGATGCTGATGATGATGATGATGATGATGATGATGGTGATGATGTTGATGATGATGATGATGATGATGATGATGATGATGATGATGATGATGCTGATGATGATGATGATGATGATGATAATGATAATGGTGATGATGATACAGTACATTTGTATAACGCTACCCATTCAAAATCTTCTCAAAGCTCAGCGCTTTGTGTGCATTATTAACGTGAATCTATAGGGAAGGGATAACCCGATGCATACACAAATTCTCGTCTGTATTTACAGTCCATGCTTTGTTGCCATCTCGTCATTTGCATTCCTACATTTTTATTGGAAACGTAAACTCATCCTATGTCTGGAAGGCCCAGGCATGTCAAAACACGGGAAATTCATTTTAACCAGAAAACATTTACTGCAAATTCATTGATCAGACAAGCCGACTTGCAGATTTTTATAAGTCTTAAATATAATGCGTCAAATAAGTCTCCGGTTAAAAAAAAAATTGAGCATTTATTTAGCGCCATTACCACTAAACGTGCTCAAAGCGCTTTACAATTGGTCCTCAGCCAACAACATTACTTAACTTGTAGGTCGAGCCATGACGCCAATTAGGCGAAATTGCTGTTTTTATCAGACAGAGACAACGCTGTTAGCGGCGAGGATCTCATCTAACACCTGAGTACGGTGAGTGAATGTGAGTAAAGAGCCTTTTCCAAGGACTCAACTATGCACCGCTCAGAGCGGGATTCGAACCCAAGAGTTTCCAATCCGAATGCGATTGTCATATGACATAGGATATGGGATAGCATGACTCAGCGTCATGGACTTTGCATCGTACCCGAAAGGTACAGAGTTCGACTACTCGCAGCGCTGTGTGGCCTTGAGCAAGTCACCTAGCCTTAGCTCAATTTGCGGCGCTGCACTGCGGCTGGCGCATGGTTTATTCCAATCTTCCCTTAGAAAATTTCCCATTTGAGATAAATTTATTTATTTATTTATTTTATCACAAGACCACATATCCCCACAAATTAACTAATTGTGGGCCATCTAAACTGACCACTAGTCGAAGAAATATTTTCCGGGTGTGGTGGTGGGTGGGGTAAGGGTTAGGGTGGCGTAAAATGAGAAAAAAAAAGTGTTTTGCTAGGGCACGAGAGTGTGATATTATTGGGAACATTAGACCATAAAACACGACTGGGTGTGTAAATTGAATGAATGATAGAAGGAAACACACATATAAAAATGGAAAGACGATTCGTATTGGAACAAAGATGATGGGGAAATATGTGTGTGTGTGTGTGTGTGTGTGTGAGTGTGTGTGTGTGTGAGTGTGTGTGTGTGTGTGTGTGTGTCATAAAACTGGATTAATCGTGCACGATTTGACCCCGTCTCGAACCAATCATCAATGCTGCTGTATTCTTGCAAAAATACATATTTAAAAGTTTGGCCAGAAAACTCGTCATTCAAATATCGATCGATTTAAATGACCCTCGTCTTAGCAAAAACTTTCAAACATAGGACTTCTCCCGAAGTCCCAGTTTTGAGAGGTTTTTTTTTCCCCAAGACGAGGGTCATTTAAATCGATCGAGTGTAGTGAGAGTATGTGAGAAAAGAGGCTTTTTTCCATGACTCAACTTTGCGCTTCAAATATCAATTTATTTAAATGACACTCATCTTGGTAAAAACAAAACAAAACAAAAACAAACTCTCAAACCTGGGACTTCGCGAAGAATTTCAACCAACCGTACAAAAGGTTGTTCCACTTTCTCAATCTATGTTTTCTGGTCCAGTCATTTTGTGAGGTAGAACACAATCTATCTATAGATAGAACGAAGTTGACGTCACTCGGGTCTCTTTTCTTTATTGTTTTATGTTGCCATCCGCGTTTATGAGTAATTCTCACTCAACTGTATTAACCGGACTATAAACGTTTAATGTTACACATAGTTTTGTGTGTTGGTCCTTTATACATCCGGATGGCCATGTCTTGTGAGATTCTTAGCAAAGCACAACCTATCTATAATCGAATTAGGCAGCCCCCCGTCTCTATTGACTGTTTGTACAAGTGTCTATTTTCGGTCTCTATGTCAATGAAGTGTCTTGTGGCTTGTGTTTTGGGGTGGGATCTCAGAAAACAGACGGTGAGATGGGTTTGGGGGTAGTTGGAATTGGCAGACAAATAGGGAGAGGGAGGGAGGGAGAATGAAGATGAAATAGTTGGTAAAATAAAAATTGTTTTTGAGCATAGCATTTCCTTAGGAAATAAAATTAAGATACATACTATGTAATCTTATAGAAAGAATGAAGTTGACGTCACTCGGGTCTTTGTGATTGTTTTTTTTTTTTTTTTTTGCCACCCACGTTTATGAGCAACTCTCACTTAACTGTATTATCGAGACTATTAAACTTCAAGATTAAACGTAGTTTTGTGTATTGGTCCGTTATACTTCCGGATGACAACGTTGTGAGCTTCTTAGCCAAGCGCATACAATCTTTAAGTCATTTTATGAGATACAACACAAGCTACCAATAGATACAAGACGTGGCGTGTGTCTGGTTTTGGGGGGTCTCAGAAAACAGACGGTGAGATGGTTTTGAGTGTCTTGTGTCTGGTTTTGGGGGGTCTCAGAAAACAGACGGTGAGATGGGGTTTGGGGGGTCTCAGAAAACAGACGGTGAGAGGGGATTGGGGGGTCTCAGAAAACAGACGGTAGGATGGGTTTGGGGGGTCTCAGAAAACAGACGGTGGGAGGGGATTGGGGGGTCTCAGAAAACAGACAGTGAGATGGGTTTGGGGGTCTCAGAAAACAGACGGTGAGATGGGTTTGGGGGGTCTCAGAAAACAGACGGTGAGATGGGTTTGGGGGTCTCAGAAAACAGACGATGAGATGGGTTTGGGGGTCTCAGAAAACAGACGGTGAGATGGGTTTGGGAGGTTTCAGAAAACAGACGGTGAGATGGGTTTGTGGGGTTTCAGAAAACAGGCGGTGAGATGGGTTTGGGGCCTATTGGAAATGGCAGACAAATGGGGAGAGGGAGGGAGGGAGGGAGAGAGGGAGAGAGGGAGGGAGGGAGGGAGGGAGAGAGGGAGGGAGGGAGGGAGGTAGGGAGTGAGGGAGGGAGAATGAAGATGAAATAGTTGGTAAAATAAAAATGAAATAACATTTTGTTTCTGAGCATAGCATTTCCATAGGAACTAAAAACAAAATGATCTACTATGCAATCTTGTAGAAAGAATGAATGACGTCTCTCTGGTCTTTGTTATTGTTTTTGTTTCGGCCATCCGCGTTTATGAGTAATTCTCACTTAACAGTTTTTTAGACGGAATGAAACAATCAAACAAATATATAGGA
>NC_088361.1:22726297-22731297 GCF_034508935.2 Berghia stephanieae | reverse complement strand
AATTTTAAATATTATTTTCTTCACAAGGGTACGTGTTTTATGCTGTGAACCCTCGCTTGCATCAAACAACACATACATTGAACACACGCTTGCATCAAACAACACATACATTGAACACGACGCTTGCATCAAACAACACATACATTGAACAAACGCTTGCATCAAACAACACATACATTGAACACGACGCTTGTATCAAACAACACATACATTGAACACGACGCTTGCATCAAACAACACACACATTGAACACGAGAGGACGAAGACATTTGAATTGCTCCATTTTATTATTTTATTTTATTTTTTTTTTTTTTTTTGTAGAAAATATCAAATAAAGAGATGAAGGAGTAGGCACCTTATCTTAATCAGATAAATTAATGAACGTTTTGCTTTGGGCATTTTAAAACAACACTTGAACCCCGATGTCATTTCCCATTGGCTGTTTTCCGTGGCGGTTCCTGTGTTTGGCCCTAGGGTACGGGAAGACTTTGGTTAGCGTTAATATTTAAATCCTTTCGTGAGCATCTTTTAGTTAATGTGAAGGCCACATACGACTTTTATGACAACAATGATATGATGATGATGATGATGATGATGATGATGATGATGATGATGATGATGATGATGATGATGATGATAGTTATTATCATGATCGCCATCACCATCATCATCATCATCATCATCATCATCATCATCATCATCATCATCATCATCACCATCAACATCATCATCATCGTATAAACTGGCTATATGAGCTTTATATCTCTAAAAGGACTACTTTTATATAATACAAAGTGATAAACAAAAATGAATATAACTCCTTTTATTTTTAAATTTAAAAAAGAACAAAATACCAAACACGGAACGTTTCCAGCACAAAATCCTTCTTCAGCCAACGACACATTAATATATTAATTAGTTGGGTTATTTTTGTTGTTTTTTTTTTTTGTTGTTGTTAGCTGAAGAAGGGTTTTAAACCCGAAACGTTCCATGTTTTTAAATATTTTTTTCTTTTTTTTTAAAAAAAAAAAGCTTTTTATATTCATTATTGTTAATTACTCGTACTTTCACAATGCACAATATCCAGCAGCTTAGTGTCACACCTTTTATATTGATAAGTTGTGAACGGGTGACGGAGTGAAAACGTTTGGTGGACTCAAATCTGGTTCTTTGTCGCTCCATTTTGACATTAATTGTTCCAGCTAAGCCCCCGAACAACGTATACATATATACAGGTCTGGCACCCAAACGCAATTATGGGCCTAGTTTAATTAACATTGTTGTAATGGAAAATATTTTGCACTATTAAAAAAAAAAATCCATTACAACAATGGGGCCCATAATGAATTGTGTTATCAGACCTGCTAATAAGTGTAGCCTACGCCCCTCCTGACCCAATAATAATAATAATAATAATAATAATAATAATAATAATAATAATAATAATAATAATAATAATAATAATAATAACAATAATAATAATAATAATAATAATAATAATAATAATAATAATATAATAATAATAATAATAATAATAATAATAATAATAATAATAATAATAATAATAATAATAATATTTTAATAAGATTTCAAAAATATTGATCGAGATTTGTGAACAAAACGGACCGTTTTAACAAAGCTACTTAAAACCCTTCAATTTTCTTGTTTATCCGTTTTATGTTATTTTTTATTGATTGAAAAGAGCATTACAAGACTGGAATGTCACGTGATGTTGTCACGCCATCTCGCACCTGCCATGCGCCTCAACAGACAACAGGCCGGGATGTTTGGAATAAACCAAAAATCGATCATCGGGCTTTCCCGGAAATGGCAAACTTTTCAGTGACCTTTTAATAATCTTTTTCATCTTTTGAAGAACTTTTTAACAATCCCATCACGAAAATTTTGAGAGATTTGAAATATTTTTTCCGAGCTTTTCTATTATATAGCGCAATGTCCAATGAACATGTGACGGCTTGTTTTTCAAAACTCGTTAATTCGATTTTTCTACTTTTTGAGATTTTCCATCAATGAGATAAATTGAAACGTAAACTTTATTTTTTAAAGCATAATTTAGCACAAAAATCCCCCTAGATTTATGTAGATTTGAAGTTTAAATATGAAAAAATAATAGACGGAATGAGAAATTTTAGGGGAAATAATCCTTAATATCTCAAAATGGGAAAAACGGAATTAGGGAGTCTTGGAAAAGCACTCTTTGTGTTAAAGCGTTTTACAATGGGTCCGAAGCCAACAGCAACACTTAACATGTAGGACGAGACATGACGATTATTGGTTGATATTACAATTTTCTTTTCGACCAGAGACAACGCTGTTAACGGCCAGGAACTCATTTTACACTTCGGTGAAAAAAATGTGAGCAATGAGCCTTTTTGAAGGACTCGACTAGGCGCTAATCGAGGACCTTCCGATCCAAAGGCGAGTGTCATACTACTAGACCATATAGCCGCACTCAAAATGAATTGAAAAAATGAGATCTTTGAAATGACGTAAATGAGGACGTCACGACTATTACTGGCTGTTGGGGGACGATAATGGATGAAGTAACACGTTCATTTATCCCTTTATGTTGTACGAGCATATTGACGATAGTGTTCAATTTAACCGAGGGAGTTGATTTATATGATAATGGCGGAAGAAGAGGAGGAGGAGGGGGAAGAAGGAGAAGAAGAATAAGAGGGAATGGAGTTAAGGAGGAGGAGAAGGAGGAGGAGGAGGAGAAGGAGGAGAGGGAAGAAGGAGGAGGAGAAGGAGAAGAAGAAGAAGAAGAAGGAGGAGGAGGAGGAGAAGAAGGAGAAGGAGGAGGAGAAGGAGAAGAGGAAGAAGAAGAAGAAGAAGAAGAAGAAGAAGAAGAAGAAGAAGAAGAAGAAGAAGAAGAAGAAGAAGAAGAAGAAGAAGAAGAAGAAGAAGAAGAAGAAGAAGGGGAGGAGGAGAAGAAGGAGAAGGAGGAGGAGGAGGGGGAGGAGGAGGAGGAGGAGGAGGAGGAGGATGAGGAGGAGGAGGAGGAGGAGGAGGAAGAGGAGAAAAAGAAGAAGAAGAAGAAGAAGAAGAAGAAGAAGAAGAAGAAGAAGAAGAAGAAGAAGAAGAAGAAGAAGAAGAGGAGGAGGATGATGATGATAACGAAGAGGAAAAGAAGAGGATGAAGAATAAAAGAACGAATAGAAAAAAGCGAAAAATCCATTTTAAAGTTTCAAATTTGAGATTTTAAAACAAGTTTGGGATCATTCTAACCGGTCGATAGACTTAAAGTTAAAATTTATGGTTAAAATGTCTTTAAAATATGTTTTGTTAATACAGAATAGCAGCCATTAAGGAAATTCATTTCCATCAGCCGTGAAAGGGTTAAAGAGAATGGATGAAGAATGAATGTTATAAAAACACAGGGAACGATATTACGATGATGAAGAGAACTTGTTATGACAAGATAATTGTAAAATGCCGGAGCAGTCGTCAGTGGCGTGTCACACAAAGCCGGAATGGCATGAGATGGCTTTGATCAAAACACAAGACGACAGATCCGAGTCGCCAGATTAACAAATCACGAACTCATGTTTTGTTTGCAGGACAATGACAAAACACTTTTTACATACACACACACACACACGCACACACACACACACACACACACACACACACACATATATATATATAATATATATATATATATATATATATATATATATATATATATATATATAACGGCAACGGCAACACTTACCATGTAGGACGGGACATGACGCCTGCTAGGCGATATTACCATTTTCATCAACGCTGTTAAAGGCTAGGTAGGTACTCATTTTACACCTGAGTACGGTGAAAGAATGTGAGATAGACAGTTAACTAGTTTATTTGGTTCTATCAATTCATAAGATGGTGTTTGCATCGTAGATAAGCGTTGCTTGGTGTTGGTTATTTGTTTTGTTTTGTTGTTTGTTTGGAATTTGGTGGGTTTTTATTATTAGATCTACGTATCTTTTGGTGTCTGTTGATTTTGTTTGTGTGTTTAGATTTTAGTCTGGCTCTGCGTAGTTAGGCATGTCAACAATTTGCATTTAAAAAAACAATAAACAAACAAACAAAATAAAAATACAAACCCAAACAAACAGACCCACCAAACAATAGACAATAGGAGGGGAAAAATAGAACTTTAAAAAAAGAAGACTAGGATTATTTCTTATTATACGTAATGATAAAATAATAATAATATTGTCCTCACGATGCTATGATAACGGGGGGATCCACTACAATATCCATTATTTGTATTAATGCGCCATCGCTCATTACGGGCTGAACAAAAAGACACGTTTCGTAATATTCCAATAATAGTGTCATTCACGGACAAAATAACATCATATTTTCGCCAAAAAAAAACCAAAACCATTTACGATTTATATATGGTCTTGTGGTGGACACTCGCCTTCGGATAGGGAGTCTACGGTTCGTGTCCCGCTCTAAGCCGTGCGTAGTTGAGTCAATAGAAAAGGCTTTTTAAGCAAGTCTTTCACCGAACTCAGGTGTAAAATGAGTACCAGGGCGAAAATAGGGGCAGCGTGGCTCAGTGGTACAGTCTTTGCTTCCTACCCGAAAGGTACCGAGTTCAATCAATAAAGGGATGAATAAAGGGAATATTATTTTTTATTTATGTTAACAACGTTAACTTTAACGTCGTGGGTTTGTTTCTTTCTCCTTTTTTTTCTCTTAATTTGCAAACCACCTCTCGTGTATTGAGGCAAATGTAGGTAGGGTTCTTGATGTTTTACACTTCGGGTTTCTGTCGGTTACAAATTGTAACATTTCACCTAACAGGTGTCATGTCCCGTCCTACATGTTATGTGCTGCTGTTGCCTTGGGACTCCTCGTAAAACGCGTTGAATACGTTTAGTGGATATTGTCCAGTATAAAATACTCATTAAAATTTTGATTCAAAATTTCTGTTGATAAGATAACCTTCATCTTGTGAAAAGTTCTGAAACCTGAGA
>NC_088361.1:22716297-22721297 GCF_034508935.2 Berghia stephanieae | reverse complement strand
TTCAGATGGGAAGGTCCTGGGTTCGAATCTCGCTCGGCGCATAGTTGAGTCCTTGGAGTAGTATCTTTACTCATATTCTCTCATCGTACTCAGGTGTAAAATGAGTACCTGCCAATTGACAACGTTGTCTCTCTTCGAAAACAAATTGTAATATCGCCTAAGAGGCGTCATGACCCGTCCTAAATGTTGAATGTTGCTGTTGACCAGGGACATCTTGTAAAGCGATTTGAGCGCGTTTAGTGGATATTGCGCGATATAAAAACCCAATTTAAGAAATTTTTTTTTACTTATTGTAAAAGCGTCTTGTTGCATAGGCGAAGGCGCTGATTTAAATCTTCTACCTTTACCATTGTCAAAGTGTTTGGGATATGAGAGAGAGAGAGAGATAGAGAGAGAGAGAGAGAGAGAGACGGAAAGAGAGAGAAAGAGAGAGAGAGAGAGAGAGCGAGACAAAGAGAGAGAAAGAAAGACAGAAATAGAGAGAGAGGGAAAGAGAGAGAAAGAGAGAAAGGGAGAGAGAACAAGAGAGAGAAAGAAAGACAGAAAAATAAAGAGAAAGAGAGAGAGAGAGAGAGAGAGAGAGAGAGGAAGGGATAGCTCTGACCATTCTAACAAGTGCAAAACAATATTTGACACGTACATTGAGTGAGTTGTGTACTAATATGTAGGTTACAGTGCCTTGACCAAGGATCAATATCAGTACCAGAAAATTGAATAAATTTCCATACATTTTCACAATGAGCGTGTTGGTTTTCGTTTCATTGTAAAAGACTCGAAAGTTCATATAGCGCGACATGCACTAAACATTCTAAAAGCGCTTTACGAGGGGTGTACTTTTTTTTTCTTTTTACGAAACTAGACGAAACCCTACGAAACCCTACGAAACCCTACGAAACCCTACGAAACCCTACGAAACCCTACGAAACCCGACAAAGTTATAGGACGTAGGCAACAGTAGGGGGTAAACCTGGACTCAAGGAAGTATACACCAGCGGGGAGTGAACCTGAGACTATGGGGTTCGGCCTGTTTCGGCGGGTCCCAATAGCTCAGTTGGTAGAGCACTCGCTTCACACGCAAAGGGACCAAGATCGATCCCGGGTGCAGTCGAGATTTTTTTTTTTCAGACCCACCTATCAACCCAGCAGTGGATGAGTAGATGGGTCTGTCAGATCTGTCGGAAAGTACTTTGCGATAGACTAGCGTCCTATCCAAAGGGTAGCAAGCAATTGCTATTGTCCGTTTCACCCTATAGAAACCGACTCCATGGGTTGGATGGCTCTGAAGGACTTTATTTTCTGTGACTTGTCTACAATGACACGTCTAGAGCATCATGATCATTGTCACCCATTCAAGTCACTGACCATTATCAGCATAGCTTGACTTTATATCACAAAATGAGACATCGTACTGTTGGACTACTTACCCACGTCAATCATTATGGGATGTTTTATTAAAACAACAAATTTTAATAATTCCATTTTCTTTTTTAAGATTTCATATGGATGTTTGCTTGGGTGGAAGGAAAAGATAGTTTTTTTGGTTTTTTTTTACAGCAAAGCATGGGAATTATAAATTGGCATTATAAATATTCCGATGTCTCCGCTACCACAAAAAGAGGCGTCTTACTGTTAGACTACCGGCGTCAATCATTATGGGATG
This sequence comes from Berghia stephanieae, assembly GCF_034508935.2. Classification (NCBI taxonomy): domain Eukaryota; kingdom Metazoa; phylum Mollusca; class Gastropoda; order Nudibranchia; family Aeolidiidae; genus Berghia; species Berghia stephanieae. Next base: position 22,719,637 of record NC_088361.1, on the reverse strand, counting down.
TTTATTAAAACAACAAATTTGAATAATTCCATTTTCTTCTTTAATAATTCATATGGATGTTTGCTTGGGTGGAAGAAAAGATAGTTTTTTTTAAATTGCAAAGCATAGGAATTATAAATTGACATTATAAATATTCCAGTGTATTAAAGGGAATTGTGAGTGTATGGATGTGTGAGGTGTGTGTGTGTGTGTGAGAGAGAGAGAGAGAGAGAGAGAGAGGGAGAGAGAGAGGGGGAGAGGGAGAGAGAAAGAAAGAGAGGGAGAGAGAGAGAGAGAGAGAGTTTGCATGTGTGTGTGTGTGTGTGTGCAATTATTTGTGTGTATGAGTGCTAGAGTGAGTGTAAGCATGGCTATGTGTACACATGATATAATGTGTAAACGTATGTGTCCACAAGACTCACACCAAATCAATTTCAAAAATAAACAACCCCCCCCCCCCCCACCCATCCCCAATCGCCACATCGACTCACTCTCCCCCCCCCCCCCCCCCCCCCCGAGGGGTTGAAGCCCGATGCTCACCATGGTATTTGGTCCCCGTGCATCATATTTTGGCGTAGGAATACAATAAATTGATATACTGGTACGGGCGTCGATATCAATACACTGGAATTATTTTGTTATCCATCCATTTGAATCATCATTCGGGGAATAAGGCAGCGGGAATTAGACAGATCAATGGCGGCGCGCATGGAAGGAAATCTGGCGATCTGCCCACTCAGTCTATTATATAATACAAATAAAATATACAACCCCCCCCCCCCACCCCCCGCCTCCTCCCGAAAAAAAAATACAGAAAACAAGTTAATCTTTTGGGAAATTTGTATTTGTTTATTTTTAGACAGCGCGTGCCCGAGTTTGGGTAACGGGGTGGAATGGACGGGTGGTGAACTATGTAAACTCTCTATCTATCTATCTATCTATCTATCTATCTATCTATTTATCTATCTATCTATCTATCTATCTATCCATCTATCTATCTATCTATCTATCTGTCTGTCTATCTATCTATCTGTCTGTCTATCTATCTATCTATCTATCTGTCTGTCTATCTATCTATCTATCTATCTATCTATCTATCTATCTATCTATCTATCTATCTATCTATCTAACTATCTATCTGTTTGTATAAATTATAATAACAAAATCCATGAAATAATAGTGCTCAACATTTTTATAAAAGGAGCTATTTATAAAATATATCAAGTATAATTATGATCAAATTCTACAATATTGTTTCGAGCATATATATATATATATATATATATATATATATATATATATATATATATATATATATATATGTGTGTGTGTGTGTGTGTGTGTGTGTGTGTAAAGACAATTGTAGTGAGTCAAGGTAAGAGGATATATATTATATATATATATATATATATATATATATATATATATATACAGATAGATAGATAAATGTAGATACTTACACAGATATAGATAGAAATAGATGAGTATGTAGGTAAGTAGATAGACAGATACATTGATAGAGAGAAAGGATCAAGGGAGAAAGAGATGGACACATACACACAGACACACACACACACACATAAAGAGTGAGTGAGAGAAAGAAAGAAAGAGAGAGAGAGAGAGAGAGAGAGAGAGAAAGAGAAAGGAGAGAGAGAGAGAAAGAGAAAGGAGAGAGAGAGAGAGAGAGAGAGAGAGAGAGAGAGAGAGAGAGCGATGTCAAAGGGATATGAGAGGTACATGAGTGGTAGATGGATGAACACAACCCTTTCTATGAGGTTTCCATTATTCATGGGCCAAATAATTTCAAATAATATATATGGTCCTATTTGCACACAGAGATCACGAGATATGGCCATTTTGGGGGAGCGATTTCATCCCACAAAGGGAGATAATTCGAGGGGGTGTGCATAAACAAAGGTATTACGTAAATCACATTTTGTGTATAATTTCCTTATTATCTAGATCTAGTCTATGCATCGTGCTATATAATTCGTCACCGCTTACTATCATAATTATTGTAATGCAGGAAACTGTAAACGTGAGCTTGAGCTTTTATATAGAGCAGTATCCACTAAACGTGCTCAAAGCGAGTTACAAGGTGTCCCTGACCAACAACAACATTTAATATGTAGGAAAGGGGACATGACGCCTGTTAGGCGATATTACACTTTTTTCCGACAGAGACAACGCTGTTCACGGCCAGGTACTCATTTTGAAAAAAAAAAAAGAAGAAAAAAAGAGCTTTTATATAGCGCAATAGCTACTAAATGTGCTCATAGCGCTTTACAAAGGGTCCCTGACCAACAGCAACACGTAACATGTAGAACGAGACTTAACGCCTGTTAGGCGATATTACAATTTTCCGACAGAGACAACGCTGTTAACGACCAGGTAATCATCTTACAGCTGAATACGGTGAGAGAATGTGAGTCAAGAGCCTTTACCAAGGACTCAATTATGCGCCGAGCGAGTCAGGCTCGAACCCATGATCCGAAAGCGTGTGTCCTACCACTAGACCACAAAGCCTTATACCCTACATATTCCACCAAAGGGTCCTAGATCAATCCCGAATGTCTAGATCTATGCATCGTGCCATATAATTCGTCACTGATTACTGTCTTAATTATAGTAATGCAGAAAAATCAAGAGGATAAATTCACACCGGAAGTCGTGCACGGACGTCACGTGATGAAAACACTGGACGACGCCATGTTTAGTACGATATTTATTATAATATGTAGATAATATCACGGAAACGTTAAACCCGAGTCCAGCTGCCAGGACCAGACTCGTAGTTATCTAGGATTAGCCACCAATACGGAAAAGATGACGAAACGTTTTTCTTATTATAACATGACACCCCCATCTCTTTTTTATCGTTAGAAAAATAAACGGATCAGATAAATAGTGATGTATGACCAATGGAGTATGTGGTGTACAAGCTATAAATAGTTCATGGTCTTATGATATTCCATTCGATTTTAACAATTTGTGTATAATTTCCTTATTATCTAGATCTGTGCTTCGTGCTATAATTCGTCACCGATTACTGAATTAATTATAGTAATGCAGGAAAATCAAAAAGATAAATTGAAGGCTGATTCTACAAAACTCGTTAAGTCGGTTTTTCTACTTTTTGAGATTTTCCATTCATGAAATAAATTGAAATGTGAACTTTATTTTAATCATCAAATGACACAAGAATTTCCCCTAGATTTGTGGGAATTTGAAGCTTAAACGATATGAGAGGAGTTTTGGAAAACCATTCTTCAATTCATAACGGAAGTGTTATATTCCATTCGAATTTAACAATTTATGAATATTTCCCTTATTATCTAGATCTTTGCTTCGTGCTATAATT
>NC_088361.1:22681297-22706297 GCF_034508935.2 Berghia stephanieae | reverse complement strand
AACACGAATTTAAAATTTGGCCAGAATATCGTCCTTCAATTATCGATCGATTATGATATAACCCTTACCCTTGTCAAAGACTCACAACCTTGGGACTCCCTGATCAAGGATATTTAAGTCGATTGATATTTGAAGGACGAGTATATTTTCCACAAATTTAATATGTGTTTTCTTTTTGTCATAGGACGATAGAATATTAAATGACTTAAAAGAACATAAAGAACTGAATGAGTGTGTATGAAAGGTACCAGACAAAGCAAGATAGAAAAATACAAGAAAGAGAAGTCTTCTCGAAGTCCCAGGTTTGAGAGATTTGGCCAAGATGAGGTCTGTCAATAGATCGATATTTGAAGGACGAGTTTTCTGGCCAAATTTTTAGATATGAGTTTTTCCATAGTAAGACAGTATTGCCATATTGCCATAGCGAGTACACAATCTCCATTAACGAAGTTTATAAATAAATACGAGAAGACTCGTAATGCGATCTGACCAATCAAATGCCGGCAAATATTGACTCATTAGTCAAAGCCAAAGCCATGATGTGGATTCACCGGGAATGCCATGAAATACGAGTTGCTGGAAGCTGGTATTATATTATGTGAACGTAGCCCAGGGCAAATTAATGTAGACCGGCGTGCACTTATTTACAGGTCTGATAACTCCATTCCTTAAGGGCTCATTGTTGTTAAGGAAATCGCAAAAAAATGACACAAAATATTGTCCATTACAACAATGTTAAACTTGGCCCATAAACGGATTCGGATGTCAGAACTGAATAAATAAACACGTCGATGTAGACCAATATTAGTTTGTCTTCAGTAAACAATATACTGTCGTATTCTGGAAAAACGGGTATTTAATATTTTGACCAGCAAACTCGTCCTCCAAATATCCATCAATTGAAATGGCCCTCTTCTGGGAAAAAAAACTCTCAAACCTGGGACTTCGCAAAGTTCAAAGTTTTGAGAGTTTTTCTTTGTGTCAAGATGAGGGTCATTTAAATCGATCGATATTTGAAGGACGAGCTTTCTGGACCAAATCTTCAAGTATGTTATTTTTTCAGAGCATGGCTGTTAACTCATAATAGCGTTTTGAATTTCCCATTTCATCAAACAATAGACAAGATAATATGATATGATGAATCAGGAAGGAGAGATAGGACAAATAATATCAATTTCACCCTTTTGTTTTGGTCTTTGTGTGTGAGCTGGGCACATATGATAACTTCTAAAAAGAAGAACATACCAAATACAGAACCTTTCAAGTTAAAAAGTTCCAGTCTTCAACCCATCCAAAATTTAAAAAAAATAAATGCATCTATTAAAATCCAGACAGATGGAATATAAGTATTTGCAGGTCTTGAAACTTTGTTTTTGTCAAACTCCAACAAAACACTTCATGGCTTCCTTTTAACCCTCTCCTTACCACCTACAGCAAAATCGTCACATTTGTTTCGACACAATATACATTTTTAAAAATTCAGATTTATTTTGTCCATCACAAACTTTGAAGAATGGTCTTTGTTTAATTAATAAGAACTTAAGGTTGTTTTGTAGAGAGCTTTTTGAGTTTAAAAAAATACATTTTTCTGCTGGGTAAGCCTGTCATTTTTGGAAAAATCTGAAAATGATCGGTAAGGAGAGAGTTAAGCCAGAAATTCATGCTTTCATATTATATCAATGGATTCAAATTACCCCTTGACCAACTTGACTTATTTCCGATCGCCTCCTAATCTTCGGAATGGGACGCGTTGGCAGATTCTCTGATTTGTTGAGTGATTTTGTTGGCAGATTCTCTGATTTGTTGAGTGATTTCTTTCCACTGATGACGGTCTGCCCACGTGTTCTAAATCCTTTTTGAATCTCAGTTCTTGCGTGTCATTTCGGCGTTTGAAGTTTTGATTTATCCTATAGGGAATGAGATTAGCGGAAGAGTAGCGTCCTTGATTGGACGTCACCCATAGTCTGTGACGTCACCGGCGGAAAAAGATATTAGAGAGAGAACGTCATATTGGTTGTGCGCATGCATCTCTCGTCCTCGCTTCCGATGAAAGCGGCTTGAGACACTTCAAAACCAAATTGACGTTCTCTCTGTAAGGTGACGTCCAATCAAGGGACGCTACTCTTCCGCTAATCTCATTCCCTATGGTATATGCTTATTAAGTGTCTTTGTGTTTGTGTTTGTTATGTCCGATTGGTATAAAGAATAACGCCATTGCCTTAATAGCTGGACTATTTCTGTCTCTCCTTAAGATATGTCCAAATAGTCTCCGTCTTGTTTCCAAAATGGGAATCGAGAGCGGTGTTTCTTCGCATTTTATGTACAGCGAAATAATCCCTAGTTTGTCAATATTACTGAAATCCATAACACCTCCGAGGCCTTAGATTACGATATAACTCGTCTCTAAGCTCTTTTAATTGTTTTTAAACAGCCATTTTAATGATTAGTTCTCGTTCAATTCTATCAATTAGGGTATAAACGTGCAAGGTTACACATAGTTCTGTGGGTTGGTACGTTTTATCCGGTGAGTATTTTATAACTTAACGCAGAGCATCAAGATGAGAATTCGTCAGCCGTCGGGTTAATGTTTTTAACCGAAAAATACCAAGGTATAAATAATACAAATTGACCATTTTTAACCCGGAAACATTCATTTAAACGGTATCTTCCATGCGTTTAAACGGATGCCAGATACACGGAAAGGGACCAAGAAAAACACATTCCTTAATGCATGACCAATGACCAATGCCCTCTATTCACATGCCGACTCGACGGGGATCTGGCGTGGAAACTTGAAGGCCCACGAGTCTCGTTGATAGCACTTTAACTCTCTCTCTCTCTCTCTCTCTCTCTCTCTCTCTCTCTCTCTCTCTCTAACTCTCTCTCTCGAACTCTCTCTCTCTCTCACTCACTCACTCTTTCTCTATCCCTCCCTCTCTCTCTCTCGCACTCCCTCTCTCTCTCTCTCTCTCTCTCTCGCACTCTCTCTCACTCACTCTTTCTCTATCCCTCCCTCTCTCTCTCTCTCTCTCTCTCTGTCTCTCTCTCTCTCCCTCTCTCTCTAACTCTCTCTGATTGCTATCCCAATGACAGATCGTTTCAATAGGACACGCAACCATTACGTCATCGGCCTCCAAAAGGTGAATGACCTACCGATGACTGACCCGACACCTGCTGGCCACAATTTCATCACCTGCACCAAATCAATATATTGAGTGGACTCTTACTTGGCCTCAATGATGTCACTGGCACTCTTCCTGGGAACTCTTGTGCGGCAATGTGGTATAGTGGTATGACACTCTCTTTCGGATCGGAAGGGCCTGGGTTCGAGCCTCACTCGTCCTCCAATAATCCATCGATTTAAATGACTCTTTTCTTGGCAAAAACTCTCAAACCTGGGGCTTCGCTGAAACGACGAAGTCCCAGGTTTGAGAGTGTTTGCCAAGATGAGATTCTTTTAAACCCTCGATATTTGTAGGACCAGTTTTTTTGGCCAAATTTTCCAATATGATTTTTTCCAGAGTACGGCAGACTTGGACTTGACCTTTGACATTTAGACCAGACCATTTTACCTAGTGGACAATGCCAGTGTCCACAATATGTATGACGTAACACCAGACCCCACACCACTATCCTACAAACAGCCCTTTACTCACATTCTATCTACCATCCACCAACACTAAATTACTCCCTCGAGGCACTGTCTGTTTGACGTCATTATGATATAAAGGTTTTCCGATGAACTCATTCTAAACGACCCAAGAGAATAACCGCTCTTGTAGTAAATGGGCATTTTAACCCTTTCACAAATATGGAACACAATTTGTTAGAGACTTAAATACCAATAAAACTACGGAGACCAAATTGTGCCGTATGTTGTCATGATAATATATATTTTTTGCGGCTATGAATGACACTCGCTATTTGATCGGATGGTCCTGGGTTAGAGCCTCGCTCGGCGCATAGTTGATTGAATCCTTGGAAAAACTCTTTAATCACATTCTCTCACCGTACTCATGTGTAAAAGGAGTACCTGTCGTTAATAGCGTTGTCTCTGTCGTAAAAAAATTGTATTACCGCCTAACAAGCATCATGTCTCGTTCGATATGTAACGTGTTGCTGTTTGCTGGGGACCCCTTGTAAAGCCATTTGAGCACTTTTAGTGGATATTGCGCTATCTAAAAGCTCATATGTTTCATATTGATAGGGAAACTTTTTTTTTTACATGAAATCCCATCGATTGAAATTACTCCAAAATTGAGGCTACCCTGAAGTCTTTGGTTTGAGACTTATACAGAATTCTAGACATTCACACACTAGTGACATCTTAATAAATAGACAATAAAATAAATGGAGATTTTATACAGAGCAATATCCACTAAACGTGCTCAAAGTACTTTACAAAGGATCCCCTGACCAATAGCAACACGCAACATGTAGAACGAGACATGACGCCTGTTAGGCGATTATACAATTTGTTCCGACAGAGACACCGCTGTTAACGGTCAGGTACTTATTTTACACTTGTTTCCGGTGAGAGAATGTGAGTAAAGAGTCTTTTCCATGGACTCAACTAACTGTGCTCCGAGCGAGGCTCGAACCCAGGACCTTCCGAGTGTCATTCCACATGACCACCAAATAGCCGTACACACTTTGTATCTACAGTGTTTAATCTATACCATCTTACTTTTAACTGGCGCTGAATAGGATTCAACAGTCGTGACGTCACTTCCCTTGTAATGACGCATAGTATCTGGTTCTAAACTATCGGAACAATGGCGGACGCCATTATCTCCATCACCGCCCTTATGAAATACTTCTCCGACGAGCATAAAAATGTATCCAGCGGAGAAAAACATAAATCTGATCATGTTTTGACTTTTATAAATTCAGATCACATGACATGTGAAAAAGTTCTAGCCAGTATGAAGAAAGAATAAAAAGTACAGTTTTCATTGTTTAGGACCAAGCTGCTGGTTGCTAGGGCGGACGTGACATCAGACTATAGCATCGTATTGACAGAGTAAGAAAAACAACGTTGAAAAAAAACCCAACAAATTGTAGAGAGCTGCCTTTCAAGACACGACCACAACCAAACATGCAAAGTCAATCGCATTCCTTCCAAGGACTCGGTGACCCTCATTTCATAAAATAAAAATAACTCTGAGCACACCAAACAAAACAAAAATACAAACAAACAAAAGTAGTCCTTCACAGCCATTCGGCCCATGGAGCCGGAGTTTATCCCGGTTTCTATAACGTGACACCGAAAATAGCAATTGCTTGATATCCTTTTGATAGAATATCGCAAAGTAAATTCACTGCTGGGTGGAAGGAGAGGGGGGGGGGGGGGTCAGAATAAAATCTCGACGGCACCTGGGATCGATTTCAGCCCCTTTGAGTGTGAAGCGAGTGCTCTACAAACTGAGCTATCGCCCCCCCCCCCCTCTACCACCCACCCACCCACACACACCAAATAAAAGTGAAAAGTAAATTATTTTCAGTGGTGGTAATGGCAACATCAACTAACATTTTTTTTAATTTTTTAAATCCCACAGATTCTACTAGTCACAAAAGGGGGTTTCTGTCACAGAGGGAGGGATGTACAGTCCATACAAAAAACCCGCTCTCAGTGAATGCCAGAGACGGAGAAAACAGTTTCGTAAAGCAGTTTTTTTTTTTTTTTTTTTTTTTTTTTTTAATTTATATTTTTTTACGATAACTACTACTATGTTATTAGTGTGCATCTTGTGTGAGTGTGTCTATGCCAATATTGTATTGTTATGAATGTGTAACCAAATGACAAATTGCCACTTTTTTGGGGACAATAAAGATATATTATTATTATTATTATTATTATTATTATTATTATTATTATTATTATTATTATTAAACTGTAATTGGATTCAATAGTTAAATGTCACGTCGCCCAGCAACGGCCAGCAGCCTGGTTCTGAGCAAAGACAATCGGTACTATTTATTCTTCATGCTGGCTAGAACTTTTCACATGCCATGTGATCAGAATGTATAAAAGTCAAAACCTAATCAGATTTATAATGTTTTTCTCCTCTGGATACACTTTTCTGCTCGTCGGAGAAATATTTCATAAGGGCGTCCGCCATTGTTCCGATAGTTTAGAGCCAGTTACTAAGTTACTATGCGTCATTACGAGGGAAGTGACGTCATGACTGTTGAAGCCAATTCCCCACTACTCTCGCTTTGTGACCGCTCTATTGAATATATCTTACTGTCCAAATTGTGCTGGCTAATCTCCCTTACTCTGGAAAACCGCATATTTTATAATTTGGCCAGAAAACTCGTCCTTCAAATATCGATCGATTTAAATGACCCTCATCTTGGAAAAAAAAAAACACCCCCAAAAAACTCTCAACACTGAGACTTCGCGATGTCACCCCCCCCTCCCCCCCCCCCCCCCCGCCACCACCATCTTACAAAGACTGCAAGGCTTTGTTAGACGAGTCAAATACAACAACAAATTATCCGACCCACTCTTAAAAACGTATGGAAAAATTGGCTGGAAGTTCCAGATTTGTGAGTCTGTGCGAAGATGAAAGTCTTTTTAATCGATCGTTATTTAAAGGGTGAGATTTCTGGCCAAAATTTCCAGAGTACGACATAAAAGAGAATGTGACGTCGACAACAATCCATCCATTATGTTATGACGTTAGTAAAATAACACTGACCATTGTCCACCGGATCCCAGCGGTATCTATGGATCAATATTATTTATTATTATTATAAACACGCCACCTTCATCCCTGACCAGGGATGGAATGCGAGATGTGCCAATGTGTAAATGCTGGTGTCAATTGTGTGTTATTCTACCCTGCACTATATATATATATATATATATATATATATATATATATATATATATATATATATTATATATATATATATATATATATATATATATATATAGCAACGCGTAATGATATCAAGTTTACAATAACAATGCGTGACGTCAGATTATCAAGCGTTATATTTCAATAAAATTTGATCCTTTAAAAACAAGTAGAATCATTTAAGTATTTTTGTAAATGTCTTTTATTCAGAGATGACGAAATCGGAATCGACTGAAGGGAAGAATAAATGATTACTTGCGTTTTGGAATTCGAACTATGTTCTCAACGCGCACTCGTAAGCTCGTGCAGCGATTGGGAACGTATACCCGGAATTCCAAGCGGGCAAGAGTGCAAGAATCATATTTTATTTGCTAACATCAAGCAACAGTGAGTGTTTTTTATCAAGCGGATGAGTTACACTATTCAAGTTTCAAGTTGTTTTATATATTTTAGGCTCATTAGTCTTGTCAAATAGGTAAAAAGTAGACCTTAGACTAGGTTTCCGGTACAAAACTTTTTACAAGTTGGAAGCTATTGTAACTCTTTGCATGTGGGCCTTCCTAATATAAAGACAAACAAACTTCAGATATCATAAAACAAAGATCTAAAAAAGTATAAATGAAATAGTGCCAGACAAAGCAAGAAAGAAAAACACATTTTAAAAAATTCCCCCCAAAAAACAGTCTTCCAAATTAGATTTTTAGGGTTTTTTTCTTTTTTATATTTTTCTTTCTGACTTTGTCTGACACTGTTTCATACACATATTTTCAGATCTTTATCTTACACCCAGTGTCTGCTCTCTAATTTCTCAATTTGATAGAGCTCAAAACAATGCAGCCATTCTGGTGTTGGGAAAAGCAAAATGCAATAGAGCTACTGAAAAGTTGGGAATATTTCACAGGTTCCTATCATAGGGCCAGGATGGAAAATAAAATTTCCCGTTTTTGTTTCAAGACGCACTGACCAACAAATGACGCCAAAAGACAAGCCTTTGGCTACAAAAAAAAAACATGAGTTGTATTCAACAGTTCAACCAACTGCATCGCTTGTTTCCTTGAGCACTACTAACGACAACTCACATGGCGGTCCACAAACCTAAAAATACGTCAAAATATGGGTCTTAGTGTCAGGCTTATAAATGTTCACGATGGCTATGGCCCATTCGCTTTTCTCAATGGGGATTATCTATAGATAGAACGAAGTTGACGTCACTCATTTCTTTTATATTATTTTTTGCCATCCATGTTCATGAATAATTCTCACTAAACTATATTACCCAGACTATAAAAGTTCAAGGTTACACACAGGTTTGTATGTAGGCCCGTTATACTTGCAGATGGCAATGTTGTGAGCTTCTGAGCCAAGCGCATGTTATCTACTTGAGGTCATTGGTCACGTTGGAATATGTGGTCAAATTGGCCCAAATAGTATTCACAGCTTTTGAAATATCTAACATCAGGATTGGTCGTTTGGTTCAGCTTGACACACGAGGAATGTTTACAACTTTCATAAAAAGAGCAGCGTGTTTAGATTTGTAAAGAAATACCCAATCGTTTGACAGTTACAACAATCACAATGTGATAGAAGTCTCGGTTGGACGAATACAACGATTGCTCCCATTCAAGTAACCTTTGTAAATGAGTGCATGTTTTACAACCGGATATGTGCTTTCCGTTGTAAATTAGCAAAACATGTTGATGTAAATAAAAGACAAACGTTCATAAATATTAGGTGTTTGTGTGCGTGTGTGTGTAGGAGGGAGGGGGGGGGGGTGGAGGGGGTGGAAGGGGGGGGGGGGGGAGGGGAGAGAAAGCCCTATGCTTAGGGTTACAATTAACCATTAGATTTTTGACCAATCAAAACATGGAATTTGTGACACACCTTCACACGTGATCGGACAAACATAGTTGGTTGTATATAAACATAAACGTGATTGAATTCGACCTTTCTCTGGTCATTGTTATAGTTTTCATATCCCCAAATAGGTGACCAGTTATCATATTTTAAACGTTCAAGTTTACACAGAGATGTCTATGTTGCCTTCATTCATCAAGCGGTAGTAAAGTGGGTATTTTACTTAGACACATGCCATCGATAGTAAAACATGTGTAGTTTGCTATGTTGACCAATCACTGCCATTGTTTACATTATGACGACTATCCGAGAGGCGTGGTTATCTACGTGTCTATTCAGCAAAACATGTTGATGTAAATAAAGTGACAAGCGTTCATAAATATTCGGTGTTTGAGTGCTTTTGTGTGTTTGTGCGCGTGTGTGTGTGTTGAGATAGGAGGGGGGGGGGGGGGGAGAGCCCTATGTTCAAGGTTACAACTGACTCCCATTGGGACGAGTGTCAAAACTGGTGAATAATAAATTTGATGATAATAACAAAATGACATTTATTCTTGCCACTGGCGGAAATAGACATAGTATACTCTATGCATTCTAATACATTGGCGATAGGAATGCCTGGAAGGGAGACGAGGAAAGGGGGGGGGGAGAGATAGCAGGAGAAAGAGAGAGAGAGAGAGAGAGAGAGAGAGAGAGAGAGAGAGCGAGAGAGAGAGAGAGAGAGAGAGTTTAAATGGGGGGGGGGGGGGGGGTTGAGAGAGCGGTAGGGATGCAATGTGTAGATGGAACGAAATGACGTCACTCAGCTCTTTGTTGTTTTAAGACAAATCGCGAGAGTTTGTTCTCACAACATTCTATCGATCAGACTATAATGGCTTGAGTAGTACTCAGAGTTTCGTGTATTGGTACAAAATATCCGACTGGCGGATGTTGTGAGTATGTTATCTAAACCCATAACACCAAAAGATGAAATGTGGGGGGCATCATATTTATTTTAGTTATTATTATAAAATTTTGCTCTCCAGAAATTGTGACAAGTTTTCAACAACGTCAATGATAATAGGTCATAACTGGTTGTCCTTACAAAAGGATACGCGCAAGATATGTGCATTTGTGTGTCTGTGTGTGTGTGTGAGAGTGTATGTGTGTGTGTGTTTGTGTGTGTGTGTGTGTGCATGACCGTGTCTGTATGTGATGGGTTTGCTTTTTTATTTAATGAGTCAGTCACAACTGGTAAATATTTGACAGCTCAGGTGGTAGAGCATTCGCTTCACAATCAAGGGGACCAAGGTCGATCTCGGGTGCATCGAGATTTTTTTTCTGCCCCACCCCCTCCCCCCCCCCCCCTGTCCACCCAGTGATTGGGTAGCTGGGTCTATTAGATATGGCGGAAAGTGTGATAGACGAGCGTCCTATCCTAAGGGTAGCAAGCAATTCCTATTGTCCGTTTGACGTTATAGAAACCGGAATAAACTACGGCTCCATGAGCCTAGTGGCTATGAAGGACTACAAACTCCAATGCAGAGAACGCATTTGACGGGGGTTCAATCCCCAAGGCCCTTGACAGATGAGCTTTTATAGATGATAGTATGCGCTTGGCTGAGAAGCTCACAACATTGCCATTCGGAATTTTAACAGACCAGCACACAAAACTATGCGTAACCATGAACTTTTTAAGTCTCGTTAATACAGTTTAGTGAGAATTACTCATAAACGCGGATGGCAAAAAATAATACCAAAGACCCGAGTGACGTCAACTTCATTCTATCTATAAAAAACCTCAGAGTAATGACCTCCCTGTCTGGATAAACAGGTCGCCATGTCGGGGAGGTCACGTGGGTGACACGCAATTATTTCAGGTGAGTTGGTTGTAGGTGATCAGTCATCCCCGGCATTTTGTCTCGTCACGGACATCATCAGCGCATTGGAGACGTAAAATATAAGTGAACGACCGCAAAGAGACACGCAAAACTGCATTTACGCATTTACGCATTTACGCATTTACGCAAAGCTTATTTCTACATTTCCGTTTGTGCCCAGGCTAGATCTTTTCAACCCCAGGCATATCTAGTCTGTTTGATTTTTAAATTTTTATTTTATTATCGGCTATGTGGTCTAGTATGACACTCGTTTTCTGATCGGAAGGTCCTGGGTTCGAGCTTCGCTCTGCACATAGTTGAGTCCTTTGGAAAGGTTCTTTACTCACATTTTGTCATCGAACTCAGGTGTAAAATGAGTACCTGGCCGTTAACAGCGTTGTCTCTGTCCGAAAAAATGTAATATCGCCTAACAGGCTTAATGTCCCGTTCGTGTTCCATATGCTTACGTGTTGCTGCAGTTGGTCAGGGACCAACTTTGAGCACGTTTAGTGGATATTGTGCTATATAAAAGCTCAATACTCTTCAACAGTCGTAACGTCACTTCCTTCCTAATGACGCATGGTAACTTAGTAACACTGGCTCTAAACTATCGGAACAATGGCGGACGCCCGTATGAAATATTTCTCCGGCGAGCATAAAAGCGTATCCAGAAGAAAAAAACACACATAAATTTGATCATGTTTTGACTTTTACACATTCTGATCACAAGACATATGAAAAGTTCTAGACAGCATGAAAAATAAAAAGTAATGATTTTATTTGTTTAGAACCGTTGCCAGGCGGCGTGACATCAGACTACTGAATCGTATTAAAAGAGAAATTGATATGAATTTGTTTGTCTCTCGTCTCCAATCTCTGATAAACTGAGCAATAATTATCTATTATTATAGAGCGGTGTCTGTCCGAAATGTGATATCTCCTAACAGGCGTCATGTCCCGTCGTAGATGTTAACTGTTGCTATTGGCTAGGGACACTATGTAATTCGCCTTGAGCACGTTTAGTGGATATTGCGCTGTATAAAAGCTCAATTTTTAAAAATATCATTATATTTTGTAATATTCTATGAGCAGCGCCTGGTGAGGTATTATGCAAAACGTTTTACATGTAAATAATACAACGTAAATAAACAGCAGCTCGTAAAGCGAACTATTAAAATAATATCATTTACGCAATAAAACCCATTTTAAACTGTTTACATAATCGCATGTAATAATGGGCTAATTATATTGATCAACTCTTGTCATTTTAACAGTTCAACAAAAGTGAAAAAAAGGCAAAGAGAGAGAAAGAGAGAGAGAGAGAGAGAGAGAGAGAGAGAGAGATAGAGAGAGAGAAGGAGAGAGAGAGGCCGAAAGATGAGATTAATGATGCTTATGATGGTGGTGATGATGATGATGATTATGATGAAGATCGTTGAGGTGGTGGTGTTTGTGTTGGTGGCGATATCAATAACAGATAGACAGATATATATATATAGATAGATAGATAGATAGATAGATAGATAGATAGATAGATAGATGGATAAACAATAATATATATATATATATATAATATATATATATATATATAGATAGATAGATGGATATAAACAGATATATATATATATATATATATATATAGATAGATAGATAGATAGATAGGTAGATAGATAGATAGATAGATAGATAGATAGATAGATAGATAGATAGATAGATAGATAGAAGATAGATAGATAGATAGATAGATAGATAGATAGATAGATAGATAGATAGATAGATAGATAGATAGACGGATGGATAGATAGATAGATAGATATATAGATAGATAGATAGATAGATGGATAGATAGATAGGTAGATAGATAGATAGATAGATAGATAGATAGATAGATAGATAGATAGATAGATAGATAGATAGATAGATAGATAGATAGACGGATGGATAGATAGATAGATAAATAAATAAATAGATAAACAGATGGATAGTTGGATAGATAGATGAAAAATAGATAGATAGATAGAAAGACTGAGAGAAAGGGGGAGAAAAAGAAAGAAAGAAAGAAAGAGAGAGAGAGAGAGAGAGAGAGAGAGAGAGAGAGAGAGAGAGAGAGAGGAGATAAGTAAATAAAACAACATCAACAGCAACAACAGTAACAGACACAACAACTGCATGTGAAGCAATTGTAAATTAAGTTATTGTTTCCCACCACATTTCAACCCATCCGTGCTAAAACACCGACGAGCAAACGCTGTCAAACAAACCTATTGTTTTCAGCCAGATGATAAATGTTTTAAATGCAGTTAGGGTCCGGGTATTTCCGGGTATTTCCGGGTATTTCCGCTCTACACACAAATACTGACAAGGCTCCAGTGTCAACATTGAAATCAACCTCCTGTTCGTGTATATATGTACGCGTGTGTGTGTGTGTGTGTGTGTGTGTGTGTGTGTGTGTGTGTGTAAAAAAAAGGGTGGGGGGTGTTTGCGTGTGCTTGTTTGTGTGGATACTTATGTTTGTGCGTGTATGTGGATGCGTGAGTGTATGTGCTGTGTTTGTGTGTGTGTGAATGCGTGTGAGTGTGTGTTGTGAGAGTGTGCGTATGTGTGTGTAGCTGTGTTTGCAATCAGCAGACTCCAAAATCGATCACTTCGGAAATCAATGACGTATACTAGTTAACGAAGAGGCAATGAGTTTACAACCAACCAAAATGTATGGCGATCCATTTGATTTCCTTTTCGGTCTTTTGGGGGAAACATTCACGACAACGCTGCCAGTGCAATTTCGAAATACTTTTTACTATTTCATAGGCGAAGTGGCCGAGTTGTTAAGGCATTGCACTCTGATCTGGAAGGCTTCCGGTTCGAGCCCCGCTTCAGGCACGTTCGTTTTTCTTTCCTTGTGCAAGATAATTAAAAACCAATTTGCTCACTTGTACAATATGGGTGATTCCTGTTGACATCAGACATCTTGTTTGATGAGTTATCTATAGATAGTATGCGCTTGGCTAAGAAGCTCATAACATTGCCATCCGGAAGTATAACGGACCAACACACAAAACTGTGTATCCATGAACGTTTATAGTCGGGTTAATGCAGTTCAGTGAGCATTACTCATAAACGCGGATGGCAAAAACAATAACAAAGACCTGAGTGACGTCATCTTCGAACTATCTATAGCCTATTCCTTCATGGAATGTCAAGGCGACAGGATCTAATGGTGCCCGTTGCGAAAGGGCGTAATTTTTGTTATTTTTTAAAGTTTCATCTTATTGCCATTATATATAATACTAGTAAAAAGCCCGCAGTTTCGCGGGGAAAGAACTATTTTCATTCGATTCTGTACTCACCATCATTTAATGAGGGCAGATTAGTAAACAACGTTGTCTGTGTAATTTGGTATATCTTCGGTTGATTTTTCTGTGTGGCCCAACATGAAGTGTAAGCCACTATAGCCTCTCTCCCGTGACACCGCAACATACAGTTGTCCGTGTGTGAATACCGGTTGTGGTAAGAAAATCCCCACCTTGCTTAATGTCTGCCCCTGAGACTTGTTAATTGTCATTGCATATGACAATTTTACCGGAAACGGTCTTCTATTTATAATAAATGGTAAGCCTCAATCAGTTGTTGTCGTCAGATTGATTCTAGGGATAAACACTATGTCGCCAGCTCTACTACCGGTAATTATCTTGGCTTCTAATACTTTTGAACCTAATTTAATTATTAACAAACGGGTGCCATTTAGGAGGCCTGATTTAGGATTTATATTTCTAAGCAGCATGACTGACGTGTTGGCTTTCAAATGTAATGCATGTGGAGGAAGTCCGGGAGGTGTAAGTTCGTTCAAGAATTCAATCGGGTATAAGTTGATGTCAGAGTCACTTTGAATGGAATCAGCACTGCGGTAAATTTGTTCAGTTGATGAGGTCAACCTGGACAGAACGGCTGCATTTATTTTGTCAACATTTTCATGGGTTGTAGTCAAAATTGCTCTCTCTGATAGATAACGTTCATCCTCAAAGTTCAGATTCAAATCATTGTATACAGCATTTATCAAGCATTCTGGGTCATTTTCAGGAAGGCATAGCGCTGTAGGTAATTTAACAGAATACTTTCCTATTTCGCTGAAAACCGGCTCTGGACCATTTCCGATGCGGAGAAGCCAATTTGCAAAACAGTTATTGTCATCAGTAACACTCATGTTCTTGTTCATGTGAAAAATGGTGACAAAATTCCAAATAATTGATTTGTTAAGTGTGACACTTAATATATCGGCTTCACTTCCTTTGTTAACAACAGGTAGAATTTGCCGAAAATCCCATATGTCACAAAATGTCCTGCTCACACATTCAAACACACGCCTGTCCATCATAGGTGCTTCATCCCAAATTATGAGAGAACTACTCTTCAGTAACTTAGCTGTGTCTGATTGGCGATTGATGCTACAGGT
The DNA here is from genome assembly GCF_034508935.2 of Berghia stephanieae. NCBI lineage: Eukaryota > Metazoa > Mollusca > Gastropoda > Nudibranchia > Aeolidiidae > Berghia > Berghia stephanieae. The sequence continues at coordinate 22,691,274 of NC_088361.1, read as the reverse complement.
GCTGTTATCCGTTATTGGAATTGGAATTTTGAACGTTGAATGTGCTGTTCTACCACCGTGCTGACAAAAGATCAAAGGTGAAAATACAAATTTAAAGAATACTGGGGATGTAGGAGCTTTTGGAATGTCTCCCCTTTACTTAACTTATGGAAAAACAAACACCCTAGCACCTTTAATAACACTTATGACTAACCTCTCGAGCTAACCCTAATAGAAAAAAACAGCTCTCGGACTGCTTTGCACTACCTTTCAATACTTAACAAATCACAATGGCGGCCGAAAATCAAAACAATGGTCAAATTAGGAAATTTTAAACTTTCACAAATCTATCAAGGTTTGTTCTAGAGTTTTTAAAATACTTCTATATGACAAACTGAATAAATAAATGCCTGACAAAATATCAACGGTGAAAATACATATTTAAAGAATACTGGGGATGTAGGAGCTTTCGAAATGTCTCCCCTTTACTTAACTTATGGAAAAACAAACACTCTAGCACCTTTAATAACACTTATGACTAACCTCTCGAGCTTACCCTTATAGTAAAAAAAGAATCAAAATGGCGACTGAAATACCTTCATGTGATCAAGTGAATAATATCACTATGAATGCCACGATTTGCTGAAAAATGCCAACACACAACCACACACAGATGTATACACCACACACAACACACACACACAAACATATATACACACACACACACACACAAACATATCATAACAAAACTGATCACCGCTAAATCAACAACACAACGGAAGTAATAATAATACTTGATGTCATAAATAGATGACGCAAATTGACAACTTTTTACAGTGTCAAAATTAGTTGATTTTGGAGCCAAGTGTCGTCGGTACATATTTTATGATATTATCTGTTTGACTCAACGAACTTTCAAACTGACTTTAAATTATAAAAGGAAATCAAGTTATCTGTTTATCTATCTGTAAAAAATACATTTCTAATTTTCAAATCTTTCAGTAGAGTTGTGCGCCGTATCAAGTTTTTTATTGACTCAAATAAGCACAATGTTCTCAACAATGCTATATTTTTTTAAGAAAGGATTTATCTTGATTAACTAATCGTCACGGGGTGGTGGGGGTAGCGTGGTTCAGCGAACGGTCTTTGCTTCATACCTGAAAGGTACCGAGTTCGATTACAACCCGTTAGTTGCTCCTTGTGGCCTTGAGTAAGTCACCTCGCCCTAGCTCAATTTACGGCGCTGCACTGCGGATAACGCATGGATTATTCCAGTATTCCCATGGTTTATACCCTACAGACGTATTTCTCCTGTGGTATGAATATAATTTTTAAAAATAAATATTTGAGCGTTTATATAGCGCAATATCCACTAAAAGTGCTCAAAGCGCTTTACAAGGGGTCAATGACCAAAAGCAACACGTAACATGTGGAACGAGACATGACGCCTGTTAGGCGACATTACAAGTTTTTTTTCCGACAATGGCGAGTTACTCATTTTACACCCCAGTACGATGAGAGAATGTGAGTAAAGAGCATTTTCCAAGGTCTTAACTATGCGCCGAGCGAGGCTCGAACCCATGACCTTCCGATCCGAAAGCGAGTGCCACAAGACCGCATAGGGAATGTTTTATTTATTTATTTATTTATTTATTTATTTATTTATTTATTTATTTATTTATCTATTTTCATTTAAGTCCTCGTGCTCTCCGTGGACAACATGCCATCAACAATTTTTTCTGCCTTACTCTGAAATAAAAAAAATAAAACACATGAGGATAATTTTAATCGATCGATATTTGAAGGACGAGTTTTCTGGCCAAAATTTTTAATACGCGGTTTTCCCAATGATAATAATAATAATAATATTAATAATAATAATAATAATAATAAATAATAATAATAATAATAATAATAATAATAATAATAATAATAATAATAGTAATAATAATAATAATAATAATAATAATAATAGTAATAATAATAATAATAATAATAATAATAATAATAATAATAATAATAATAATAATAATAATAATAATAATAATAATAATAATAATAATAATAATAATAATAATAATCTTTAATGTCCAAATTAAAGGTAATTCATGTGAGGTAAACAATGCTCAGTTTGGTTCATGGTATGAACATCAACACATTTACATTACAGACACAGCCATTCACGAACACTGTACCGCAGTTTTCTCCATTCATGCCTTCGTCATCTTCTCCAGCTCTCTCCATGAAATTTTATGTCTCTGAATTCATTTCATTTTCGATACATTAAGATCATTCCTTGGGGTCCCGTTAGCTCAGTTGGTAGAGCACTCGCTTCCCACGCAAAGGGATCAAGATCCATCCCATCCCGGGTGCAGTCGATATTTTTTCTGATCCCCTTCCCTCCCCCTGTCCACCCAGCAGTGAATGGGTAGCTGAGTCTGTTAGATTTGGCGGAAAGTACTTTGCGGCAAACTAGCGTCTTATCCAAAGGATATCAAGCAATTGCTATTGTCCGTCTCACGCGATAGAAACCGGGATAAACTCCGATTCCTTGGACTCAATGGCTGTGAAGCGGTGTGTCTTTTTTACGAAACCCGCCGAAACCCGCCGAAACCCTGCGAAACCCGCCGAAACCCGCCGAAACCCGCCGAAACCCGACGGAACCCGACGAATCCCGACAAAGTTATGGGAAGTAGGTGGCAGTGGGGAGTGAACCTAGAACTCAGGGAAGTGTACACCATTGGGGAGTGAACCTGGGACTGGGTTTCGGCGGGTTTCGTAAAAAAGAACCAGTGCTTTTTTACGAAACCCGCCGAAACCCGCCGAAACCCGGCAAAACCCGACAATATCCAGCAAAGTTATGGGAAGTAGACAACTGGGGGAGTGAACTCGAGACTCAGGGAAGTGTACACCAGTCGGGAGTGAACCTGAGACTAAGGTTATCGGCCGGTTTCGGCGGTTTTCGTAAAAAAGAATTAGTGCTTTTTTACGAAACCCGCCGAAACCCGCCGAAACCCGGCAAAACCCGACAATATCCAGCAAAGTTATGGGAAGTAGACAACTGTGGGGCGTGAACCCGAGACTCAGGGAAGTGTACACCAGTCGGGAGTGAACCTGAGACTAAGGTTATCGGCCGGTTTCGGCGGTTTTCGTAAAAAAGAATTAGTGCTTTATTACGAAACCCGCCGAAACCCGACAATATCCGGCAAAGTTATGGGAGTTTGGCAACAGTGGGGGGTGATCCTGGGAGTCAGGGAATTGCACACCAGTGGGGAGTTAACCTGGGACTGTGTAAAAAGGATATCAGTGGGAAATAAACCTGGGACTAAAGGGAGATGGATACCATTGAAAGTTGAAGCCGGATATGGGAGTTGAGTACCAGAGGAGAATGAACCTGACACTATAGAAGGTGGGCGCCAGTGGGGAGTGAACCTGGGACTCAGGGAATTGCTCACCAGTGGGGAGTTAACCTGGGACTGTGTAAAAAGGATATCAGTGGGAAATAAACCTGGGACTAAAGGGAGAAGGATACCATTGAAAGTTGAAGCAGGATATGGGAGTTGAGTACCAGAGGAGAATGAACCTGACACTATAGGAGATGGGCGCCAGTGTGGAGTGAACCTGGGACTCAGGGAAGTGCACACCAATTTGGAGTTAACCTGGGACTGTGGGAGATGGATAACTGTGGGTATCCGAGCCGAACTATAGGAGTTGGGTACCAGAGGAGAATGAACCTGACACTATAAAAGGTGGGCGCCAGTGGAGAGTGAACCTGGGAGTCAGGGAATTGCACACCAGTGGGGAGTTAACCTGTGAATATCTAAAAAAGAATATCAGTGGGAAATAAATCCGGCTTCAACTCCCAATGGTATCCATCTCCCTTTAGTCCCAGATTTATTTCCTACTGATATCCTTTATACATATTCCCAGATTAACTCCCCACTGGTGTGCAATTCCCTGAGTCCCAGGTTCACTCCCCACTGGCGCCCACCCCCTTTTGTGTCAGGTTCATTCTCCTCTGGTACCAAGCTTTCATATCCGGCTTCAACTTTCAATGGTATCCATCTTCCTTTAGTCCGAGGTTTATTTCCCACTGATATCCTGTTTACATAGTCCCAGGTTCACTCCCCACTGGCGCCCACCTCCTATAGTGTCAGGTTCATTCTCCTCTGGTCCCAAACTCTCATATCCGGTTTCAACTTTCAATGGTATTCATCTCCCTTTAGTCCCAGGTTTATTTCCCACTGATATCCTTTTTACATAGTCCCAGGTTCACTCCCCACTGGCGCCCACCTCCTATAGTGTCAGGTTCATTCTCCTCTGGTACCAAACTCTCATATCCGGCTTCAACTTTCAATGGTATTCATCTCCCTTTAGTCCCAGGTTTATTTCCCACTCATATCCTTTTTACATAGTCCCAGGTTCACTCCCCACTGGCGCCCACCTCCTATAGTGTCAGGTTCATTCTCCTCTGGTACCAAACTCTCATATCCGGCTTCAACTTTCAATGGTATTCATCTCCCTTTAGTCCCAGGTTTATTTCCCACTGATATCCTTTTTACATAGTCCCAGGTTCACTCCCCACTGGCGCCCACCTCCTATGGTGTCAGGTTTCTCTCTCCTCTGGTACCCAACTACCAAATCCGGCTTTAACTCCCAATGGTATTCATCTCCCTTTAGTCACAGGTTTATTTCCCACTGATATCCTGTTTACATAGTCCCAGGTTCACTCCCCACTGGCGCCCACCTCCTTTAGTGTCAGGTTCATTCTCCTCTGGTACCAAACTCTCATACCAAGCTTCAAATTTTAATGGTATCCATCTCCCTTTAGTACCAGGTTTATTTCCCACTGATATCCTTTTTACACAGTCCCAGGTTAACTCCCCACTGGTGTGCAATTCCCTGAATCCCAGGTTCATCCCCACTGGCGCCCACCTTCTATAGTGTCAGGTTCATTCTCCTCTGGTACTCAATTCCCATATCCGGCTTCAACTTTCAATGGTATCCATGTCCCTTTAGTCCCAGGTTTATTTCCCACTGATATCCTTTTTACACAGTCCCAGGTTAACTCCCCACTGGTGTGCAATTCCCTGACTCCCAGGATCACCCCCCACTGTTGCCAAACTCCCATAACTTTGCCGGATATTGTCGGGTTTCGGCGGGTTTCGGCGGGTTTCGTAATAAAGCACTAATTCTTTTTTACGAAACCCGCCGAAACCGGCCGATAACCTTAGTCTCAGGTTGACTCCCGACTGGTGTACACTTCCCTGAGTCTCGGGTTCACTCCTCACAGTTGTCTACTTCCCATAACTTTGCTGTATATTGTCGGGTTTCGCCGGGTTTCGGCGGGTTTCGTAAAAAAGCACTGGTTCTTTTTTACGAAACCCGCCGAAACCCAGTCCCAGGTTCACTCCCCAATGGTGTACACTTCCCTGAGTTCTACGTTCACTCCCCACAGCCACCTACTTCCCATAACTTTGTCGGGATTCGTCGGGTTTCATCGGGTTTCGGCGGGTTTCGGCGGGTTTCGGCGGGTTTCGCAGGGTTTCGGCGGGTTTCGGCGGGTTTCGTAAAAAAGACACACCCCTGTGAAGGACTACTACAAGATGACCCCTAACTTGTAAAACAGATTTAAACTCGAGAGTTCCGCGTCCCTCCAATCTCCTCTACCAACGAACGCCCCGTTGAGAAAGCCACATCTCTCATCCGTCACGTGTTCACCACCAAATTAGATTTCAACTATAAACAATATTGATGCTGTGCCTTCTGACAAAACACTCACAACATCCGCCAGACGGATATAACATACCGACACACAAAACTATGTGTAACCGTTAACGTATAGATAGTATGCGCTTTGCTCAGAAGCTCACACAATTGCCATCCGGAAGTTTAACGGACCAACACACAAAACTGTGTAGCCGTGAACGATTGTAGTCAAGTTAATATAGTTCAGTGAGCATTACTCATAAACGCGGATGGCAAAAAAAAAACAATAACAAAGACCTGAGTGACGTCATCTTCGAACTATCTATAAAGTCTGATCAATACTATCCAGTGAGAACTGCTCATAAAAATGGCTGGCTAAAAAGATGAATAAAAAGCTGATTGACTTTCGTTCATTTTATTACTAAAACCTTTTTAGTTTTGATGGCAGTGATACTGGGCTACTGGAAACTGTAAAAAGTAATAAACAAAAATGACTATATATGGTTCGAAGTTGACGTCACTCAGGTCTTTGTTATTGTTTTTGTTTGCCATCCGCAAAATTATGAGTAATTCTCACTAAATGGTAATAACCTGACTGTAAACGATCATGGCTACACATAGATTTGTGTGTTGGTCCGTTATACATCCGGATGGCAATGTTGTGAGCTTCTTAGCCAAACGCATACTATCTATAGCAGCTTCAAAAAGAAAGAAAAGAAGAAAAGAAAAAGAACAAAGTACCAAATTAGAACGTTTCGAGACGAAGACCCATCTTCAGCCAATAATAAAAACATAACATAAATGTCGTGAATTTGAATAAAGCTATTATACACATTGTCTCAGTATGAATTAGTTTTTGGTTTTATTTCATCGTCGGGGTATTTTAGGCATGCCACCTACTATAACAAAAAACATTTTTTTAATACATGAGACAAATAAGTCTTCCAAAATATCATTCATCAATTTCCGAATGTGTTCGCCTCCTCTGGGCTGGTTTTCACAAAAGTCGGGACCCGTAATAGCCCGACAATTGACGTCAAACGTGTTGCTATGCAGAAAAACACTGAAAACACAAACAGATCCGCGAGTTCTTTAAAAGCAATTAGTTAAATAAACACCTGTCGGAACCGGGTGGGGGTGGCATAGTGGGGTAGAGGTAGATTGGGGGGGGGGGGAAGAGAGAGAGAGAGAGAGAGAGAGAGAGAGAGAGAGAGATAGAGAGAGAGAGAGATAGAGAGAGAGAGAGAGAGGGAGAGAGAGAGAGGGGGGGGGGGGGCGTTGTAGCATCGACGGAACATGAACACACGAGGAAGTTGTTTGAATAAGTCACATCAATAACGATAATAAAAACCCGACTCATTTCAGAAAATATAGACACAAACACATTATTATTACAGTGCGGCTGTATGGTCTATTGGTGTGACACTTGGTTTCGGATCGGAAGGTCCTGGGTTCGAGCCTCGCTCAGCGCATAGTTGAGTACTTGGAAAAGGCTAATTACTCACATTATCTCATTATACTCAGGTGTAAAATGAGAACCTGACCGTCAACAGCCTGTCGGAAAAAAATAGTAATACCGCCTAACAGGCGTCTTGTCTCGTTTTACATATGATATGTAGCTGTTGGTCAGGGACCTTTTGTAAAGTACTGTGCAACGCTGCATTACCCCTGGGTTATTCTCGTCTTATCCTCCCTTGGATGAGACCCTAGAGAAGGATTTACTCTTGGGGATAAATAAAAGGAGTTTTATAACCATTTTTAAGAAACGCAAACTAGTCGATCGTGATGCAACAAGTCACTGCAGATGCTGGAGACGATTGGAGCACCTTGCTGTTAAATCAACTCCCTCTTTATGACAGAAGTCTTACATTTTATTGTCACGTGACTTTGGCCCAAGTCAAGAGAGAGTAAAGACTTCGGCCATCCACGCCAGGATTTGTGGTCAAAAGAACTATTTTATTTTTAGCTGTTCATCATCATCCATCGTGGCTTGTGCTCTTGAGCACGTTGCCGGTCAACTGTCTCCACGAATCACGATCCTCTGCGGTGCGCATGAAATCTGTTTTGCTTTTTAAGTTACATTTGGCCATTCTTAGGTTATTTAGATAAATCATTCTTTGCTGTTAGCTTTTATATAGCGCAATATCCACTTCACGTGCTCAAAGCGCTTTTAAAAAACGTGAGCTTTGATATAGTACAATATCCACTAAACGTGCTCAAAGAAAAAAAAAGGGTCCCTGACCAACAGCAACACGTGCCATGTAGAACCAAACATGACGCCTGTTTGGCGATGTTGCCATATTATTTTCCGAATGAGACAACGCTGTTAACGGTCAGGTACTAATTTTACACCCGGATAAGTACGGTGAGAGAATGTGAGTAAAAGAAACCTTTTCCAAGGACTCAATTCAGCACCGCTCAGAGCGGGACTCGAACCCAGGACCTTCCGATACGAAGGTGAGTGTCATACCAATTGACTACAAAGCCGCATCATATCACCAATATTTGAACAGAAATGAATCATTTTTGGGGGGAAACAAAAAAAAACAAGAAACAAATGATAAAATAGAGCAATAGATGAGAAAAAAAGACATAATATATCCTGTAAGCCGACCGCCCGATTCCCCTGTAAATATTGATTACCATTTACCATCAACACCACGACACTCCCCTTTATCCAATTTACCTTTCACCAAAGATTTGGATCAGACCCTTCAGACCGATACCCACGTTGATGTCTGGAGTTTGTCAGACGTCATTTGGGCTGGCGTATGGGATGGCTTGAGCTACAATCAGACTGCGCATGTGCAGGAGTAAGGAAGCGGAATTATATCGTGGGCGTCTGAAGAGTCTTCTGGAGGCATTGGTAGAAAATTGGCGGCGATAGTCTTGAGATATCAGACAAAATCTCTTGACAAAATCACCTTTGTTGGCTCTTGTAATGGTTCTTTCTAGACACTAGTCAATTCTTACTCTTATTGCTTTTTAGTTGTTTAAAAAAATAAGAGGGGAAAAAAGTAGTCCATCAGATTTTGTCAGAACAATAAGGTCCATGGATCTGGAGTTTTCTCGGTTACTATAGCGTGAAACAGACTTTAACAATTGCTTGCTACCATCCAGATAGTGCGCTAGTCTATCGCAACGTACTTTCTGTCAGATCTAACAAATCCAGCTATTCAATCACTGCTGGATGAACAGGGGGATTAGAAAGAAGTCTCGACTGCATCCGGATTCGATCTCGATCCCTTTGCGTGTGAAGCGAGTGCTCTACCAACTGAGCTTTAAGGACCCTCAAAAATGAATTAAAAAATAAATAAAACTAAATAAAGTAAACCGAAGTGGGAAAAGAATAAAATAAAATAAAATAGAAGTAAACCAAAAAGGATATATTATATCCTGTAAGCCGACCACCCGATTCCCCTGTAAATATTGATTACCATTTACCATCAACACCACGACACTCCCCTTTATCCAATTTACCTTTCACCAAAGATTTGGATCAGACCCTTCAGACCGATACCCACGTTGACGTCTGGAGTTTGTCAGAAATCATTTGGGCTGGCGTATGGGATGGCTTGAGCTACAATCAGACTGCGCATGTGCAGGAGTAAGGAAGCGGAATTCTATCGTGGGCGTCTGAAAGGTATTCAAGAAGCATTGGTAGAAAATCGGCGGCGATAGTCTTGAAATATCAGACAAAATCTCTTGACAAAATCACCTTTGTTGGATCCTGTAATGGTTCTTTCTAGACACGAGTCAATTCTTACTCTTATTGCTTTTTAGTTGTTTAAAAAAATAAGAGAGGAAAAAAGTAGTCCATTAGATTTTGTCAGAACAATTAGGCCCATGGATCTGGAGTTTTCTCTGTTACTATAGCGTGAAACAGACTTTAACAATTGCTTGCTACCATCCAGATAGTGCGCTAGTCTATCGCAAAGTACTTTCTGTCAGATCTAACAAATCCAGCTATTCAATCACTGCTGGATGAACAGGAGGATTAGAAAGAAGTCTCGACTGCATCCGGATTCGATCTCGATCCCTTTGTGTGTGAAGCGAGTGCTCTACCAACTGAGCTTTAAGGACCCTCAAAAATGAATTAAAAAATAAATAAAACTAAATAAAGTAAACCGAAGTGGGAAAAGAATAAAATAAAATAAAATAGAAGTAAACCAAAAAGGATATATTATATCCTGTAAGCCGACCACCCGATTCCCCTGTAAATATTGATTACCATTTACCATCAACACCACGACACTCCCCTTTATCCAATTTACCTTTCACCAAAGATT
>NC_088361.1:22673797-22676297 GCF_034508935.2 Berghia stephanieae | reverse complement strand
CTCTCTCTCTCTCTCTTTTGTTTTATTTTTCCGTGACCAACCAAGAAGAGGGCCATTTAAATCGACCGATATTCGAAGGACGAGTTTTCAGGCCGTTAAATTATGGGCAAGATTTTGGCAACATTGATATTTTCAACAGACGTTGTTACAAAAACTGTCCCACAAAGCCGCGAGATCCGTAAAACTAGCGTTCCAAACATGGTCTATGGTATCAGTATCAACAGACAGTATCAGTAGCCTGCTACCATTTGGATAGGCGAAAAATCCTTAAACAGAATGTCTATCTGAATATTCACATCGATCAATGGAGATCGTCCAATCGATCAATGATTTAAAAAGTAAGACTTAAAGCCGCTCTCTCGATAAAATGAGAACTATTTTGAGCTTCTTAATATAGCGCAATGGCCACTAAACGGACTCAAAGTGCTTTACAAGGGGTCCCTGGCCAACAGCAACATTAAACATGTAGGACGAGACATGACTTCTGTTAGGCGATATAATATTTTTTACTGGACAGAGACAACGCTGTTAACGGTCATGTACTCATTATACACCTGAGTGTGGTGGGATAATGTATGTAAAAAGGGCTTTTACAAAGACCAAACTATGCGCCGCAAGGGACCGAACCCAGGACCTTTCAATCCAAGGGCGAGTGTCATGCCATTAGACCACAAAGCCTCAAGACCAATTTTCTCAAAACGGTATCCCATCGGGGTGTACACGATTATTTACATTTATAGTAACATGCATTTCATGAGATCTTACAGAAACAGTTACCTATTTACTTATGGGTAGAGAGAGGAATCAATTTTAAAACTTATATAAGCGATACTAAGCTGCTAAAAGCTATAAAAAAGAGTGAGAGACATAAAATTGAATATAACAGCTTAAAAAAAAGAACAAAATACCAAACACGGAATGTTTCGGGCTCAAAACCCTTTTTCGGTCAACAACAACAACAACAACAAAAACCCTCAATGAAAACATAAATTACATAACTAAAAACCAAGATCGACGACAGAGGAATATTCGGTAGATCCTCTTTACAAGATTCCAAGATTGTTCTTCTACAGTAAGGACGTATCGAATCCTTCTCTGTCGTCGATCTTGTTTTTTTAGTAATGTATTTATTGTCTTTAATGTTGTTGTTGGCTGAAGAAGGGTTATGAGCCCGAAACGTTCCGTGTGTGGTATCTTGTTCTTTTTTGAATCTGTTATATTCATTTTTGTTTATTCATAAATAAAACTTGTACAGGACTCGAACTACTAACACCAGCCTTTTTTCCTGGTAGGCGCGTGCTCTACCGACTGAGCTATCACCTCTGACTTAATTACACGGGCTTATAACAGAGACTTAAAAAAATCTGAGCTTTTATATAGCGCAATATCCACTAAATGTGCTCAAAGCTCTTTACAAGGGGTCCCTGGTCAACAGCAACATTTAACATGTAGGACGGGAATGACGCCTGTCAGGCGATATTACAATTTTTTGGACAAAGACAACGCTGTTAACGGCCAGGTATTCATTTTACACCTGAGTACGGTGAGAGAATGTGAGTAAAGAGTTTTTTTTTCCAATGACTCAACTATGCGCCGAGCTAGGCTCGAACCCAGGACCTTCCGATCCGAAAGCGAGTGTCATACCACTAGACCACATAGCCTTTGACTTCCATGGGATTACACAGACAACAAGGGGCTTGGCATCGATGCCCAGCTTGGATTTATTTTCTTCTTTCAATGTAGGACGGATTATTATGCGGCTATGTGGTCTAGTGGTATGACACTCGCATTCTGATCGGAAGCTCCTAGGTTCGAGTACCGCACTGAGCGGCGCATAGTTGAGTCCTTGGAAAAGGCTCTTTATTCACATTCTCTCACTGTACTAAGGTGTAAAATAAGGACCTGGCCGTAAAGAGCGTTGACTGTCTGAAAAAAATGTAATATCGCCCAACAGGCGTAACGCCTCGCCGTACATAATAATAATAATAATAATAATAATAATAATAATAATAATAATAATAATAATAATAATAATAATAATAACAATAACGAACCATGAATTGACCCCGTATTTGATGCAGGGAGTTTCAGTTCCATACTGGGCTGCAGTTCGATTTGATAACTGTCCAATTATCACCCAGGGACCACCGATAAATGACCAGGACTAGAGCCACGCGTGACGGACCCATCAAAGAGGAATGGTAGCCGAACCGTTGGAAGTGTATAGATAGTATGCAGATGGCGTGACTCAGGCCTTTGTTATTGTTTTTGCCATCCGCGTTTGTGAGTTGTTCTCACTAAACTGTATTAACCATAACTTTAAAAGTTCATGGTTACACAGAGTTTGTGTGTTGGTCCGTTATACTTCCGGATGGCAATGTTGTGAACTCCTTGGCCAAGCGCATTCTATCTATTTGGTAGTAAAAGTCGAAACACACGAATGATGAAAGGAATAATAAAGCGAAATGATAATAGAAAGATGTCTTTTTCTCGGTATGGG
>NC_088361.1:22651297-22658797 GCF_034508935.2 Berghia stephanieae | reverse complement strand
TATTATTATTATTATTATTATTATTATTATTATTATTATTATTATTATTTATTATTATATTATTATTATTATTAATTATTATTATTATTATTATTATTATTATTATATTATTATTATTATTATTATTATTATTATATTATTATTATTATTATTATTATTATTATTATTATTATTATACTATTATTTTTAAATTATTATTATTATTATTATTATTATTATTATTATTATTATTATTATTATTATTATTATTATTATTATTATTATTATTATTATTATTATTATTAATATTATTATTATTATTATTATTATTATATTATTATTATTATTATTATTATTATTATTATTATTATTATTATTATCTATATATTATATTATTATTATTATTATTATTATTTATTATTATTATAGTTAGTATGTATAGTAGTGTAGTAGTAGTTAGTAGTGTAGTAGTAGTAGTAGTAGTAGTAGTAGTAGTAGTAGTGTAGTTAGTAGTAGTGTGTAGTAGTAGTAGTAGTAGTAGTAGTAGTAGTAGTAGTAGTAGTTAGTAGAGTAGTAGTAGTAGTTGTAGTAGTAGTAGTAGTAGTAGTAGTAGTAGTAGTAGTAGTAGTAGTATGTAGTAGTAGTGAGTAGTAGATCTAGTAGTAGTAGTAGTAGTAGTAGTAGTAGTAGTAGTAATAGTAGTAGTAGTAGTAGTAGTAGTAGTAGTAATAGTAGTAGTAGTAGTAGTAGTAGTAGTAGTAGTAGTAGTAGTAGTAGTAGTAGTAGTAGTAGTAGTAGTAGTAGTAGTATAGTACTAGATTATTTGAAAATTCGATCAAACTTGAAACTTCCTTAAACTTTCGTCAATTCTATTTGCAGCTTTGTGGTCTAGTGGTATGGATAGCACTCGCTTTCGGATCGGAAATTCCTGGGTTCGAGCCTCGCTCGGCGCATAGTTGAGTCCTTGGAAAAGGCTCTTTAATCATATTCTTTCAACGTACTCAGGTGTAAAATGAGTACCTATCCGTGGACAGTGTAGGAAAAAAAATTGTAATATCGCCCAAAAGGCGTCATGTCTCGTTCTAGTAGTAGATTTACGTGTTACGTGTTGCTATTGGTCAGGAGCCTTTTGTAAAGCGCTTTGAGCACGCATTAGTGGATATTGCTCTTTATCAAAGTTCTATTTTTATTTTGCTTTTTGTTTGTTTTTTTTTTTGTTTTGTATTTTTACATCGTAGCATCACATTTTCATCAAGCAATAAAGGCGAGTATACTTTTAGACTAAGAATATAAATCTTAAAAACTTAAAAAAGTTTTACGATAGAAACGTAATATGGCTGTCAAAGGGTTATCTGCCATAAGGTCTTAGGTTTGACGTCACTACAATAAACAACATTCAGACGATCCATTTGTGTTTTTGTTTGTGTGATGGAATTGACGAAAACCTCCCGTCTCGACAATTGTAGAAAAAACAACAAAACATTATCGTTGATTGAAAGCGTCTGGAAAATGTTAACACATCAACTCTGAGTGTTAATTTCATGATTGTGGTTTGTGTCATCCTCAATTTATTGTTTTCAGTGTGTTTGTGTGTTTTGTTTTTTTTGTCTCCATATTTTTGTTTTCCATTTGTGCGGCTATGTTGGCTTCCGGTATGACACTCACTTTCGAATCGGACGGTCCTGGGTTCGAGCCTCGCACGGCGCATATTAAGTCCTTGGAAAAGGCTCTCTACTCACATTCTCTCACCGTACTTAGGTGTAAAATGAGTACCTGGCCGTTAACATCGTTGTTTCTGTCCGAAGAAAATGGTAATATCGCCTAACAGGCGTCATTTCTCATTCTACATTTTACGTGTTGCTGTTGGTCAGGGACCCCTTGTAAAACGCTTTGAGCACATCTCGTGGATATCGCGCTATATAAAAGCTCAAGTTTTGTTATTTTGTTTTGTTTTGTTAGGTTTTATTTGATTTTTAAAAAACTATTTCCCAGCGAGATAGGAAATCAGTTTCCACGAAAAAAAACAACAAAAAAAAACAAAAAAAAAAAAAAACAATAATAACAAAAAAAATAATAAAATAACAAACAAAGTAGTACCTTGATTGCCATGGTGTCCATATACAAGCGTGTATTTATGGGCCTATAAAGGAACCAGGCAACCGATGTTTATCATAAATTTAGAGGGTGTAATGATAGACGATTCTTTCATTTATTTCTTTTATTTATTTTTTTTTTGGTATTTATTAGACCAGTTATTTTTCTCGTGACAATAACACTACGAGCTTGTGATTGACCAAAGTTGCATGGATCTGAATGATGGAGGATGACAGACAGGGACATGACCAAGCTGTCTGCATTTTATAGATAGAACGTAGTTGATGTCACCCAGGTCTTTGTTTTTGTTTTTTGTTGTTTTGTTGCTTTTTTTTTATGGGGGGGGGGTTGCCATCCACTTTAATGAGTAATTCTCACTAAACTGTATTAACCAGACTATAAACGTTTAAGGTTACACATAGTTTTGTGTGTTGGTCCGTTATACTTCCGGATGGCACTGTTGTGAGCTTCTTAGCCAAGTGCATACTATCTATACAAAGTGACTCAGGAAGATCATTTATTGACCGAATAGAATTACAAAATGAATGACTGCTGGATCAATGTGGAATGGAAGACATGAAGGACATCATCAAGAGAAGAAGGTGGGGGTGGGTAGGACATGGTATGAGAAAGTAGTAGGGAGACATCAGGAAAACTGCCCTACATTGGACGCCAGCAGGGTATAGAAGCAAGGGGAAGGCCCTGGAAAACCTGGAGGAGAACAGTGGGAGGGAGAGATGAGAGAGTGGGGGATATATATTCTTCTTCTTCTTCTTCTTCTTCTTCTTCTTCTTCTTCTTCTTCTTCTTCTTCTTCTTCTTCTTCTTCTTCTTCTTCTTCTTTCAGCTTACCCCGCATTTTGCAGGGTTGTCATAATGAATGCCACATCTCCATGCATCTCGGTTCATAGCATCATCTTCCTCCAGGCCCAGTTCTTTCAAATCGTCCTTTACCCTATCCAATAATCGAGGGGATACATGGAGCTCCCAGAAGATGATGGCCACGGACAGAGAAAGTCTTTGCTGCCCTACATGCCAGCAGGTATAATGGGCACAAGTAAGTAAATAAGTAAGTAAGTACATAAGTAAGCACGTAAGTACGTACGTAAGTAAGTAAGTACGTAAGTAAGTAAGTACGTAAGTAAGTATGTAAGTAAGTACGTAAGTCCGAAAGCACGTAAGTAAGTACGTAAGCACGTAAGTAAGTACGTAAGTACGTAAGTAAGAACGTAAGTACGTAAGTAAGTACGTAAGCACGTAAGTAAGTACGTAAGCACGTAAGTAAGTACGTAAGTACGTAAGTAAGAACGTAAGTACGTAAGTACGTAAGTAAGTACGTAAGCACGTAAGTAACTACGTAAGCACGTAAGTAAGTACGTAAGCACGTAAGTAAGAACGTAAGTACGTAAGTAAGTACGAAAGCACGTAAGTAAGTACGTAAGCACGTAAGTAAGTAAGTAAGTAAGAACGTAAGTAAGTACGTAAGTAAGTAAGTACATAAGTAAGTAAGTAATTTCAAAGAACAGTGGGAGGTCTACAATTTTATACCATATGGCTGTCAAAACCAAATAAGTAAATTATCATCTCCCTTCAACCATATTGATGTATATCCCAGTGTTTGCCAGAGTTACCTCCCATTTTTCTAGCAATGACGCCCCGAAGAGTTTTGCAATAGAATAGAATATAATATATGGGTGGTTATGATAAAAAATAAAATGGTTATCACCTTGATGATTGTGAACATTGCATTGTCACAATTTGACTATTGATTATTACCATTTGACGGATATGTCTTAAGCCTTCCCTTTTTCAGCCTCGCCCTTTCACTATGGTTCTTATGACAGTCAGACAACGCTCTTCGACTCCCGATGCCTGACAGTTTTGACACAATCCCCCAGTCCAATCGCCTGTTCAATCCATTCAGACAATTGTGAGTCCTCGAGGGTTCAGCCGCACGGTGTCTCGTCAAGCAATGTTGATCGTGGTTAATAACAGGATGGTGATATTGATTCCATTTATCTTGATCTGACGTTGTGTCCTTGGACAGATCTTTCTATTCACGATAATCCCCACCCCCCACCCACTCGATGTGTGTGCAGTAACGGATGTTGTTAAAAGGGCGCCTGGGCTAAAGCATGAATGGCGTTATTTGAATGTTCACTTGATGAAAACGGTTGGGTTCAATCTTAGACTTCCGATAACTGACAGGTTGTCACAATCCCTTTAGTCCAATAGCCTGTTCAATCCATTCAGATAATTGTGAGTCCTGGAGGACTCAGCTACATGGCGTCTCGTCTTGCAACAACAACCAAAAAACCCCAAAGAAGTCAAGCAATGTTGAGCCTGGTTAATAACAGGATGGTGATATAGATTCCATTTATCTTGCCTAACGTTGTGTCCTTGGACAGAGCATTTTAATACCGATCCCCCCCCCCACTCGACTTGCGCGCAACAAAGAATCTTGTTAAAAGGACGCCGTGGACAAACCACGAATTTCTGTAGCTTTTAAACGGTTTGGTTTCAATTCAACCTATAAAACAAACAAACAAACAAACAAAAACAACAACAACAAGACAATAAATCTTGTTTCCATGACAAAAGAGCAGACACACTTCCGGACTTCCCCGAGGGATTAGCAAAGTCTTTCCGGGAAGACATTAACCATGTACAAGCGAGATTCGATTTTACTGTAACCTTACGATTTATAGAAGGGGGGTGAGTGGCCAACTGGTTAAGTCATTGCACTGAGAAACCGAAAGGTCACGGGTTCGAGACATGCTTCCGGCACTTTTGTTTTCTTTTTTTGTCCTTGGACAAGATTAGTAACCGCTAATTTGATCAATTGGACAACATGGGTAGTAGTTGTAGTAGTAGTAGTAGTAGTAGTAGTAGTAGTAGTAGTAGTAGTAGTAGTAGTAGTAGTAGTAGTAGTAGTAGTATCGTTCGGCTACACTTCTATGTTCAATGTATCAATCCAGGTTCGGAAGTCATCATCACATTTGTTGATGGTTTCAAATCCCCCTTCAAGTTTTGTCTCTGGGCAATCTAGTACGAGGTGGTTTGCATCTTGTGGTGCTTGATTGCACTTTGGGCATGTTGGTGATTCTTGGAACCCCATTTGTGCATGTTGGCAGCTGTTCTTGTATGTTTTGACCGTAGTCTATTTGCAGCTATCCAGTATTTACCCAGTATATCAACGTGGGCGATTCCTGTTGACATCAGACATCTTGTTTGATGAATTATCTATATTCCTTCGTGGAATGCCTAGGCGACGATATCTTAGAATGCCGTGGCGGTAGGGTGTCATTATTTTTTTTAAATACCAAATTTGACTTGTAAGGGCGCAATATCTCATCATAGGACGAGTAAAATCGTGATTTGGTCAGACCGTGCGTGCGGCTAATAGTTCTTGTGAGATGAAACTCGCCTTGAGACTGGAAGGTCCAGGGTTTGAGTCCGGCTTTGAGGGCGCATAGTTGAGTTCTATAAAAGTCTCTTTACGCACATTCAGGTGTAAAATGAGTACCTGATCGTTGACAGCGTTGTATTTGTTGTTTAAAAAATGTACTATCGCCTAGCATGCGTTATAGTTGGTCTTACATGTTAAGTGTTGTTGTTGGCTAGGGACCCTTTGTAAAGCGCTTTGAGCACCTTTAATGGATTCTGCCCCAACTATCGAGAGCCTCTGCTGTGTAATGGTAGCACGTCTGACAGGGAATCAGAAGGTCTAAGGTTCGATCCCCAGTCGAGGTCGACTGATATTTTTGGGATGTTGTTTTTTTTTTGTATTTGTTATTCTTGATTTGTCTGACATCTTTCATCCACACTTGTTCAGTTCATTATCTGGTTGCTGGGCGGACGTAAAATCAAACTATTGAATCCTATTAACTGGGTTATACTGTAGGTTGATAAGGGTCAAAGGCCACGGGTCAATGAATGCATTTTTCATGTCTTTTTAATAATTCATTAATTCAGTCGTAACTAGATGAAAACAATGGATGAGTGCATTCCAAATGGAGTAATAGATAGTTGTGGTTTAGTGTAAGCTATAAAATATCTCATTGCCAATGTCTATGTGTGTGAGTTATCATGACAGATCAACGATGAGGACATCAAATATCTGCAACAACCCAATCGGCCATTATCATGGCTGAGTACTGTCAGAAAATCAATTATCACGTCCCTTATAAGACTGATCAATATCATTTTTTTAGTCGTCTGATGATATTTGACTTTGTCAAACATCGTAATGTGTAATGTGTGGCTATATGATCTCGTGGTATGATCGGAAGGTCTTGGGGTCGAGCCTCGCTCGGCGCATAGTGAGTACTTTCAAAAGGCTCTTCTCTCACATTCTCTCGCCGTATTCAAGTATAAAATGAATACCTGGTCGTTAACATCGTTGTCTCTGTCCGAAGAAAAAGTGTATTATCGCCTAACATGCGTCTTGTCCCGTCCTACATGTTAAGTGTTGCTGTTGGACATGACCCCCTGTAAAGAGCCTTGAGCACGTTCAGTGGATATTGGGCTATATAAAATCTCAATTTAAAATTCCCAAGCGGGTGAGCGAACAAACCGCCCCCCCCCCACACACACACACACTCACACACAAACACACACACACGTCGCCAACTCGATACGACAAACCCAATAAGTTCCCGTGATAGACATAATTCTGTGGTGGCCACCAGTACATAATTCTGTGGTGGCCACCAGTACATAATTCTGTGGTGGCCACCAGTACATAATTCTATGGTGGCCACCAGTACATAATTCTGTGGTGGCCACCAGTACATAATTCTGTGGTGGCCACCAGTACATAATTCTATGGTGGCCACCAGTACATAATTCTGTGGTGGCCACCAGTACATAATTCTATGGTGGCCACCGGTACATAATTCTGTGGTGGCCATCAGTACATAATTCTATGGTGGCCACCAGTACATAATTCTATGGTGGCCACCAGTACATAATTCTGTGGTGGCTACCAGTACATAATTCTGTAGTGGCCACCAGTACATAATTCTGTGGTGGCCACCACTACATAATTCTGTGGTGGCCACCAGTACATAATTCTATGGTGGCCACCAGTACATAATTCTGTAAAAGTCAAAACACGATCAAATTTATGGATTTTTTTCCTCTGGATACGCTTTTATGCTCGTCGGAGAAATATTTCATACGGGCGCCCGCCATTGTTCCGATAGTTTAGAGCCAGTGTTACTAAGTTCGGCTATGTGGTCTAGTGGTATGACACTCGCTTTCGGATCGGAAGGTCCTGGGTTCGAGCCTCGCGCTCGGCGCATAGTTGAGTCCTTAGAAAAGGCTCTTTACTCACATTCTCTCACCGTGCTCAGGTGTAAAATGAGTACCTGGCCTTTAACAACGTTGTCTTTGTCCGAAAAATTGTAATATCGCCTAACAGGCG
>NC_088361.1:22638797-22641297 GCF_034508935.2 Berghia stephanieae | reverse complement strand
GAGTTTTTATATAGGGCAATGTCCACTAAACGTGATCAAAGCACTTTACAATGGGTTAATAGCAAATAGCAGTTGACATGTTGGACGAGGCATGACGCCTGTTAGGCGATGTTACAATTTTATTTCCACCAGAGACAACGCTGTTAACGGATAGGTACTCATTTCAATAGGAGTACAGTGAGAGAGTGTGAGTAAAGAGCCTTTTCCAAGGACTCAACTATGCGCCGCTCAGAGCGCCAGTACCTTCCGATCAGAAGGCTAATGTCATACCACTAGACCACCAGTTTACCTTTCTCCTTATTTACCATTATCAGGATTTGTCCCGAATTTCAGACATTTCAAACGAAAAATAAACAAATAAATAAATAAAACAATTAATTTTTAAATTTTTAAAAGTTTTTTTTCTCCAGATTACGGCAGACCAGGAGTATATGTTGACATCATCATGGACAGACAGGTATACGAACGAGGAAGTGTTGGAAAAGATGAGCAAGGGAAGAATATTGATAAATACAGTATCATCAGAAAGAGGCAGTAACGGTTTCTTGGACATGTGTGGAGAAGAGACGGAATAGAAAAATTGGTATCATCTGGGATGATCGAAGGAAAGGGAAAACAGAGAGTGACATCATATTTAAATAACCTAAGAATGGCAAAAGTGGTTTGTTTTTTTTTTTGTGCGGCTATGTATTCTAGTGGTACGGCACTCGCTTTTGGATCGGAAGGTCCTGGGTTCAAGCCTCGCTCGGCGCATAGTTTAGTCCTTGGAAAAGGCTATCTCGTCGTACTCAGGTGTAAAATGAGTACATGGTCGTTGACAGCGTT
Organism: Berghia stephanieae; assembly: GCF_034508935.2. Classification (NCBI taxonomy): domain Eukaryota; kingdom Metazoa; phylum Mollusca; class Gastropoda; order Nudibranchia; family Aeolidiidae; genus Berghia; species Berghia stephanieae. Next base: position 22,640,472 of record NC_088361.1, on the reverse strand, counting down.
GTCTCTGTCCTAAATAAAAAATATAATATCGCCTTACAGGCGCCATGTCCCGTCCTAAATGTTAAGTGTTGCTGTTGGCCAGGGATCCGCTTTGAGCACGTTTAGTAGATATTGCGCTATATAAAAGCTCAATTAAAAACAAGCGTAGACTTCATTCCCACTGCAGAGGTTCGGCCCCGTGCTCAAGAGTACAAGCCACGATGGATGATGATGATGAGAAGTATACTCCATAGAATGGATGATGATGGGAAGTATACTCCAGAGAATGGATGATGATGGGAAGTATACTCCAGAGAATGGATGATGATGGGAAGTATACTCCAGAGAATGGGTGACAATGAGAAGTATTTCCCATGGGAATTCCTAATGCTTGGCTTTTTACTGGCTATGAAATGAAGGATTAATTCATAACCCTACTGGGCGTATGGGAAAGTGCTGGGAATTCGCCTTGTGTGGTGCACGTCAAAATGAACAAAGGAGAAACACTGGATAAAAATAAGTCGGGCCATTTTTTTTAAATTATTAAACGCAAATGTGGTAGGAGTTACGGAAATTGTATTTTAGATGTTGATGATATTCGTGAGAGTGGTGGAAATGTAGAGGAAGGAGATGATGATGATGATGATGATGATGATGATGATGATGATGATGATGGTGATGATTAATATGATAATGGTGCTGGTAGTTGTCGTGGTAGTGGAATTTGGGTTTTTGTGGTGGTGGTTGATGATGATGAAGATGATGATGATGATTATGACAACCATGATGATAATCATGATGATAATGATGATAACGTACTACGACGAAGAAAATGATATTGGTTGAGCGCAGTTGTATCCGTTTCTTTTCTCTTCCCCTTCACATCACAAAATCTTCCTGTCATCATCATATCCTTTTTATTGGAACAAATTCACATCCTATCCAACAAAGGAACAAAGCCACTGTGATATCATTCTGGGGGTTTTTTTTTTCTTCTTTTCCTTTAATAAATCATATCCTATTTCCATTCTTTTTTATAGAATTCACCTTCAATGTCTGACAAAAAAACTCGATGATTCTTCGTGGACGCTAGATATGTTTGTAATTTTGTGTCTTTCCCAAAGTCGGTCGATTGCCTGCAAGGTTGGGGCTATTGTCTTGTCATACAGTAATCGCCGGCTTATATCACGCTGAATTACAGCACGCTCAGCGATACGACACGCTGTAGCTGGGTGACCGAATTTCATCGAGAGGAACGAAAATGAATGAAATTAATTAATTAATTAATTAATATTCCATTTATTCATCCCATAGGGGAAATTTGTCTCTAGGGTATATCCCAATGGTAGACTGGAATAACACTGGCGTCACCGCAGTGCAGCGCCGCAAATTGAGCTAGGGCGAAGTGATTTACTCACGGCCACTCAGCGCAGCAGCGTGTGATCGAACTCGGTACCTTTCGGATACGAAGCAAAGACCGTACCGTTAATCCACGCTACCCCCTTTTTTAAAAAAGTTGACGTCATTCAGCTGTTTATTATAATTTATAGACAGTGATTAGTTCTCAGTAGATTGTATCAGTCAGACAAAATAGGGGTTAAGGTGACACAGAATCGTGTGTGTTGATGTGGTAATTTGGTTGGCGGATGTTGTGAGTATTTAACTTAAACGCATAGCGTCAATTTAATAAGCCGTT
>NC_088361.1:22618797-22623797 GCF_034508935.2 Berghia stephanieae | reverse complement strand
ATTTTTATGAGAAGTTCTCACTAAATTGTATTAATTGGACTAAAAACGTTTAATGTCTCCCATAGTTGTGTGTGTTGGCTAAGAAGTATAACGGACCAACATACAAAACTCTGTGCAACCATTAACTGTTATAGTCTGGTTAGCATAGATTAGTGAGAATTACTCATAACCGTTGATGGCAACAAAAAGAAAAACAATAGCGAAGACTCGAGTGATGTTAACTTCATTCTAGATATATCGAGCTGACGGATGTTGTGAGTAAAATAGCAAACGCCCAGCATCAATATGTAATAGTCCAAACGACTTAATTTACAACCTTCCTACTACTATTCATAAATATTGCTGCTTTGCGTTTACATAAAATACTCAAAATATCCTCTAGCCACATAAAACGTAAGAAACCGTGGCCTTCGTAACGTTATGGCCTGGCACTGACCAAAAAATGACGTCAAAATGCCAGTCTTTGGCCACAAAAGAAAACAAATCGTGAGTTGTATTCAGTAGTTCAACCAATGAAATAACTTGTTTCCATGAACACTACTAACGACAACTCACTTGGCGGTGCAAAAACCAAATAATGACGTCTTTTTGGATTTCAGTGTCAGGCTATAACATAACGATGGCTACGAAGAAACCCACCAAATTCTGAGTAACATTTAACGTTTATATTTGTTGTCTGATTGATAGACTTTTTAGTGAGAACTAATCAGCCAAATGAAATGGTTGTATAAAAACAACAACAAAGAGATGAGTGATGTCATCTTCGTTCCTTCTATAGATAGTATGCGCTTGGCTAAGAAGCTCGTAATATTGCCATCCGGAAGTATAACGGACCAACACACAAAACTGTGTGTATCCATGAACGTTTATAGTCAGGTTAATACAGTTCAGTGTGCATTACAAACGCGGATGGCAAAAAACAATAACAAAGAACTGGACGTCATCTTCGTTCTATCAATTTTTTAAAATCTTGGTCAAATCATACTATTCTTAAATATTGCTGCTATGCATATAAGTAAAATACTCAGAATATCCGCCAGCCTTATAAAACGTAAGAAACCTACAAAAGTATGCGTAACATTTAATGTTTATATTTATTATCTGATTGATAGAATTTTTTTGTGAGAGCTAATCAGCCAAATGGTTGTATAAAAACAACAACAACGAGATGAGTGATGTCATCTTCGTTTCTTCTATAAATATAAACGACGTCAAAAGACAAGTCCTTGTGTCAGGCTTTTGGTGAACGAAGGCCACGACGTGAGCAGGCGGGGGGGGGGGGGGGGGGGGGGGGGGGGGGGGGGGGGGTGTGAGCAGGATAATTAACGGTGTTTGATTACACTGTCTACGTGAGTGGTGATCTGTCTAACAGGATATTGGCTCAAATTACCCCAGGTCATTTTCTATGGATGCCATCGTCTTTGAGACTTCATTTACAACCTTCCTTCTATCTGCCATTTAAAAAAAAAGTTTTTGGCCAAGAAATACTTTAAACCATAATTTAACAGCCGTACCTTGGAAAAATACGTACCAAAAAATTTGGCCATAAAACTCATCCTTCAAATATCGATCGATTTAAATGACCCTCATCTTGGCAAAAACGTTTGTACCTCAGGACCTTCCGATCCGAAAGCGAGTGCCATACCACTTGACCACATAGCCTCGGATTTGGAGACTGGTTGGCACATGGGGAGGGGAGGGGCGAGGGGGAGGGGTCATCCATATAGATAGTATGCAGATGACGTCACTCAGGCCTTTGTTATTGTTTTTGCCATCCGCGTTTGTGAGTTGTTCTCACTAAACTGTATTAACCAGACTATGAAAGTTCATGGTTACACAGAGTGTGTGTGTTGGTCCTTTCTGCTTCCGGATGGCAACGTTGTGAACTCCTTGGCCAAGCGCATTCTATCTATAGATAGTATGCGCTTGGCCAAGAAGCTCATAACATTGCCATCCGGGGGTATAACGAACCAATACACAAAACTGTGTGTATCCATGAACGTTTATAGTCGGGTTAATACAGTTCAGTGAGCATTACTCATAAACGCGGATGGCAAAAAACAATAACAAAGACCTGAGTGACGTCATCTTTGAACTATCTATAGATAAATATCTGTTGTTTAAAGGTATCCCCACCAAGATGAACGAAAAGATGCGTTTTGTCGGTTTAGGTCGGTTCTCATAATGAGACGACATTCGAGCCTATATATATTAACCCTTTGTAGGTCGGGTTAGATTTGATTCGAAACCTGATGTCATCTCCTACCGATGGGGGGGGGGGGGGGGGGGGGGGGGATTCGTCGCTTATTTTTGTCAATATTGAGAGCAATGGTAGAGAGAGCTAAGGATCGTGGTTTCTAATTTATTATTGATGTTGTGCGTTTAGCTAAAACACTCACAACATCCGTCAACAGGATACAACGTACCAACACACAATACTATGTGTAACCTTGAACGTTTATGGTTCTGAGCGAGTGTGTATGAAATGTGTCAGACAAAGAAAGAAAGAAAAATACAAGAAATAACACCATCCCAACAAAAATCAGACGACCTTGACTGGGGATCGAACCTCACACCTTCTGATTACCGGTCAGACATGCTGCCATTACACCACAGAGACGGACAATTTAAATACTTATATTCTTCACAAGGGAACGCGTAAAACGCTGTGAATCCTGCTCCCTAATTTTACGTTTCTAGTCTGATTGATATAATAAGGTGAGAAATAGTAACGTAAATGACTGGCTAAAATAATAACGTTTGTTTTATTCATTCACTCTCGTAATTCACGTTTGTAAAACCGATTTCTATTTGGATGAATACAGTTTAGTTCTATTTATTTATTATGTATTATGCATGTACAATGCGCGCACATTAAATTTTAAGACTACACATACATGGTTGGTTTAACCTTGGAAATGGGCACACACGACATAATGGTAACAACATGCAAGACAGAATTCACAAACAAATAACAAAGCATAGAATACACATGTCGTCATCCAATCAAAACATTGGCAACATTCATCGATGAGAGGGAGGTATCCCCCTTTCTCTCTCTCTCTCTCTCTCTCTCTCTCTCTCTCTCTCTCTCTCTCTCTCTCTTTCTCTTTCTTTCTTTCTCTGTTTCTTTCTCTTGTTCTTTCGTTTTTTTGTTCATTTCATCTTTGTTTCTCCCATGATGTTTTCTGCTTCTCGTTTCATCTCTTTAGCTCCGACTCCGAACACCCACTTCTCTCTCTCTCTCTCTCTCTCTCTCTCTCTCTCTCTCTCTCTCTCTCTCTCCTTCTTTCTTTCTCTCTCTCTCTACTTCTCTCTCTTTCTCTTCCTGTCTCTGTCACTCTCTATCTCTCTCTCTTTCTCTATCTCTCTCTGTCTCACTCACACACACACACACACACACACACACACACACACACACTCACACACACCCACCCGATATCTCTCCTCACTCTCCTTATCATCCTCCACCCCCACCCCCCTCTAATTTCTCTCCTACTTCCCTCACCAACCCTCACATACAATATTCAACCCCCCCCCCCCCCCCCCACACACACACACACCAACAACCCCCCCCCCCCATTTCCCCTTCCACACCAAACAAAGGCCTGTTGCTGTCCTAGGCAAGAATGAAATACTGTGTGTACACTGAATGCACTGATGCGTATCACTGATACCGCCATTGTTGTTGTTGTCTGGATCCAATCAATCGATACGAGATGCAAGCGCCAACTCTTGCTGACTCTTATCTCAAGGGTTATATCTCAAATCAGAAAAAAAAAATAACTGATATACGATTGACCGAATTTACCTCTAGACCACATTTGTACTGGAAACTTATTATAACTATTATTATTATTATTATTATTATTATTATTATTATTATTATTATTATTATTATTATTATTATTATTATTATTATTATTATTATTATTATTATTATTATTATTATTATTATTATTATTATTATTGTTATTATTATTATTATTATCATTAGTAGTAGTAGTAGTAGTAGTAGTAGTAGTAGTAGTAGTAGTAGTAGTAGTAGTAGTAGTAGTAGTAGTAGTAGTAGTAGTAGTAGTAGTAGTAGTAGTAGTAGTAGTAGTAGTAGTGGTGGTGGTGGTGGTGGTGGTGGTGGTGGTGGTGGTATTACAGTTGTTGTATTTTTTGTGGTTAATAATCGTATCATTTTATTCTTTGGTTCCATTTACCTTTCTTTTCTCACTTTCATGTATGTTGTCATCAAACTGTATGATTTAAGATTAAATAAACTTTGAAACTTCTCTCAAGGGTTATATCTCAAATCAGAAAAAAAAATTTAAAACAACCGAAAAGCGATTGACCGAATTTACCTCAAGAACACATTAGTACTAGAAACCTACAAAACACATTTGTACTAGAAACCTACAAAACACATTTATACTGGAAATCTACAAAACACATTTGTACTAGAAACCTACAAAACACATTTGTACTAGAAACCTACAAAACACATTTATACTGGAAATCTACAAGACACATTTCTACTGGAAATCTACATATACTGGAAACCTACAAAACACATTTGTACTGGAAATCTACAAAACACATTTATACTGGAAATCTACAAAACACATTTATACTGGAAACCTAAAAAACACATTTATACTGGAAATCTACAAAACACATTTATACTGGAAATCTACAAACACATTTGTGGTGGAAACCTACAAGACACATTTGTACTGGAAGCCTACAAGACACATTTATAATGGAAATCTACAAACACATTTATACTGGAAATCTACAAAACACATTTGTACTGGAAATCTACAAAACACATTTGTGCTGGAAATCTACAAAACACATTTAAACTGGAAATCTACAAGACACATTTATACTGGAAATCTATAAAACACATTTATACTGGAAATCTACAAAACACATTTATACTGGAAATATACAACACACCATATATACTGGAAACCTACAAAACATATTTATATTGGAAACCTACAAAA
>NC_088361.1:22596297-22611297 GCF_034508935.2 Berghia stephanieae | reverse complement strand
CTATTTTTATTACACATAATAAACTCGCAAAACAACACAGTAGCTGTTTGCGTGTGGCAATCGTCACTGTAATGTTTTGTGTATCTAGGAAGTGGTGAGGTGTCCACTACAAAAGGCAATTGACCCCTTCAGTCTGCTTGACCTCACTGGAATCCCCATTGTCGATCATTGATCAGCTTTCCCCAAATGAAGTCACTTCATCATAGAGTATCGGATAGTTGCAAGTTGGATAAAAGCAAATAACAATGGAAAAACAAAGAGGATAAATTTCACATCAAGTTTCAGCCAAATTTGCATTTTAGGCCCTATTCATCCGAAAATAAAACTGAAATAACCCAGCCGGGAGTTATCACTCGGCTAACACTGCAGAGTGGACGAAATTATTAAGTTTTGTTTGGTTTTGATTTGTTTATATTTTGTTTTGTTTATTTTTGTTGGGTTGTTTGTTTGTTTGTTTTTAATTTTATTTTTGTTTTAAACTTTTTTGTCTCTTTGTTTGTTTGTTTGTTTTTTTTTTGTTTTGTCTGATGATGTTGTTGCTTTTTTTTTTTTTGGGGGGGGGGGGGGGGGGGGGTTGTTTTTGTTTGTTTGTTTTTGTTTTTTTTTTGGGGGGGGGGTGGAGGGGAGGGGTAGGTTTGTTACTTATTTTATTATTATTCTGTGAATTTTTAAATTTGTTTTGTTGCTTTTTAAACATTTCATTTTGTCACATTTGTCAAACTTGGGTTGTTGTTATAGTCCAATTTACTCAATGTTTCATTTATGAGGACGACTTATGAAAACATCAATAATTACCTTTGTACCGGATTGCTTTTAAGCGGTTTTCAATTTCACACGACTCATTGGTTATTGGGATCGGTCAAGCGTTACAGGGCCTCGCAGACTGGTCACTGAGGACCGTTGTATCTGGTGCTTGTACTCATTATTGATTCCTGTCTGGTGATGACGCAAAAATGACGTCGCGGGAATTATAGCTAATTTAAAACCCTGAGCATTTTTATAAAATAGTGTGTGCTTGGCGAAGAAGCTCACAACATTGCCATCCGGAAGTATAACGGACCAACACACAAAACTATGTGTAACCTTAAAAGTTTATATTCTGGTTAATACAGTTTAGTGAGAATTACTCACAAACATGGGTGGCAAAAAACAATAACAAATTCCTGAGTGACAATATCTTCGTTCTATCTATAGGGCAATATCCACTAAATGTGCTCAAAGCGCTTTAAAAGTTGTCTATATATCCAAAAGCAACACTTGATATGTAAGATTAGAAATGGCGCCTGTTTGACGAGATTACAAATCTTATTTTTCGGCAACGCTGTTGACGGCCAGGTACTCATTTTTTACCTAATTACAGAGAGAGAATGTGAGTAAAAAGCCTTTTTCCAAGGACCCAAATATGCGCCGCTCAGAGTAGGGCTCGAAGCCAGACCTTACTTTCCGAGTGTCTTACCAAAAGACCACATAGCCTTACTGGTTGGATTGAAATAGACCCGACTCAACAACAAAAAGTTTAAGACACGAGACTTAAATAATTCTCGTAGGTTAAACGTCATTTCAACTTCACCTTGGGCACTTCCAAAGGGCACTTGCCGTTCCCAAGCCCGGAAAAAGAAGGAGGGTTGGCCGAGGGTTAGCGGTCCCATCCTGTTGAAAAAATACAAAGCTCCAGAAACTTCAACAGAACACAACATTGTATTTACTGGCTTGAGTCGAGCAGATGACTCCCCGAAATATTTGGTGGGAACAGGAGGAGATATGACGAGGTCTGGCGAAAGCCTCAAGGAAGCCAGATCTCCGACACATCTTTTCTCGATGAAGGCAAAAACGAGGATTTGAACCTGGAATGTCCGTACTAAGTATGAGACAGGAAACTCACCTCAAGTAGCTTTGGCCACGTTTGGTGGAAACTGTGATAACTAAAAGCTCAAGTTTTGTTTTTTGTTGTTATTGTTTGTTCTGTTGGGGTTTTTTGGGGGAGGGGGGGGGGGGTCGTTGTTTTTTTTTTTTTTTTTGTTTGTTTTTTTGTTTTGTTTTTTTTTTTTTTTTAAAGACTGTAATTTCAATTTTTAAGATTCCTCATACAACAGTATTGTTATTTACAATCTTTGCAATTCAAATGTTATTTTCGAACGTCACCCATTGCAAATGTGTTTAGATTCTACGCTTAAAACACAGATTAGTTAATCGAGAAAATGTTGGCAAGCAAACACTTCAAACAATCATAATAAGTTAATTGGATGACACCAAAAGATTGTGTGAAGAAAGAGAGGAAAAATGAGTTCAAAAAGGCTACTAAAAATCTATCCTTAAATTCCACGAACAAGTCTAGAATGATGGTAGAAATAAGTTGGGAATAGGTCGACTACTAAATCAATAATGTGTGATGATAATAAGCAGGTCATTTATTCACCGTCAACTCATTGATTGGTGACGTCACCATTTGATTATCGTTTGTTTTATTTGCAAACGTTCGAAAATTGGCATTCGAATAATTCGACTGTTCGTCCGTTCTAACACTTCTCTGATGTAACCTACAGTTCTGGCCACTGACATAGAGAAATATTTTACCATCCATGGTTCCGATAGGCGTTCTTGTGACTATTACGTCCTGATTGGTGACAACGGTGGAATCTTGCGCCCATATTATCACATAACTTTAAAACCATTTAGCTGCCATGCTCTGGAAAAACGCGTATTTAAAATATTGGCCAGAAAATGCGTCATTCAAATATCGATCAATTGAAACGACGCTCATCGAGGCCAAAATTATCAAAACTTTTGATTTAGATGTAACATTTCGCGAGGTCCCAGGTTTGAGAGTTTTTGCCATGATGAGGGTCAGTTAAATCGATCGATAGTTGAAGGACGAGTTTTCGAGCCAAATTTTTTAATGCATGTCTTTCCAGAGTACGACAGTAAACCGGTTCAAGTCATGTGGTTGGTAAGGGGAGATAAGTGAAATCCAAAAGTCACGCGATCTGCTCCTTGCCATCCTCTGCATCTATTGTAAACAATGATTACTTCTGTTTTTCACCAGTTAACTACCATGCTATGGAAAAACTCGAATTTTAAATATTTGGCCAGAAAACTTATACTTTAAAAATAGATCGATATAAATTTCCCTCATCTTGGCCAAACACTCTCAAACCAGTAGCTTCGCTGCAGAGTACGACATTAACACTCTCGCTACCAACCATAGTAAAATCACCACATTCGTTACGATACAACCAGCACTTTTATCATTCAAATTTCTTTTGTAAATTACAAAATTGAAAGACAAATAGCTATAAAAACGTGACACGGTGTTGTAGAGTTCATTTTGTTGACTGATATTATGTATAAAATGTATTTGATGCTTTTATGTTTGAGTAAGAAAAGTCTATTTTTGTGTTGGGTGGGTGTGAAATTTGGGGGAAAATTCTGAAAACGGCTGGTAAGGAAAGGGTTGACATGTCACAAGCAAGAACCATCCGGAACGTTTTTTGTTTTGTTGTTTTTAACGCAATTTTGAGGTTAAAAGTTACCATAACATTCTTTTAAAATCAGATACGACATTCTCGATTTTTTTCTTACCTGAATTATATTATCTAAAAAGTAATTTTAAAAACCTTAAGCTTTTATATAGTGCAATATCCACTAAACGTGCTCAAAGCGCTTCACAAAATGTCCCTGATCAACACGTAACACGTAGAACAAGTAATGACGCCTGTTAGGCGATATTACATTTTTTTTCCGACAGAGACAACGGTCTTTTCGGCCAAGTACTCATTTTACACCTGAGGACGGTGAGAAAATGTGAGTAAAGAGCCTTGTCCAGGGACTCAACTCTGCGCCTCGAACTCGGGACCTTCCGATCCGAAAGCCGATGCCATGCGACAAGACCACATAGCCGCACGTAGATTATTTTAAGGCCTTAATACTTTTTTTTTAACTTCTGCAAAAAGTCGAAACTGCCGTTCACTAGCAAAGCACTTTTACCAATTAGTATAACAATCAGATCAGTATTTTGTCAAGAAATAACTCTTCAATCTGTTTTCCTCCTCTTTCTTTTTTTTCCCGATTTCTCGGCAATATTACCTTCACAAATACCTACTTCTGTATTACTCTTCAATAGTCGAAACGTCACTTCCTTCCTAATGACGCATGGTAACTTAGTAACACTGGCTCTAAACCATCGGAACAATGGCGGACGCCAGTATGAAGTATTTCCCCGGCGAGCATAAAAGCGTATCCAGAGGGGAAAAAAAAACACATAAATTTGATCATGTTTTGACGTTTACACATTCTGATCAAAAGGCATATGAAAAGTTCTAGCCAGCATGAAAAATAAAAAGCAATGATTTTCTTTGTTTAGAACCAAGATGGCCGCCGTTGCCGGGCGGCGTGACATCAGACTATTGAATCGTATTGAGCACCCCTCCTACTTGAATAAGAATTTCACACACACACACACACACACACACACACACTCACACACATACACACACTTCTCGCACACACTCTTTTTTATAATCAATCGTAACAAAGATCAAATCCCCCCCCCCCCCCCCGCTTTTTTTTTTTTTATTTGCCCGTCTCTTGGCACATCCTTTCCCCTCCTTCCCCGCTTCCATTCCCTTACACCCCCCCCCCCCCCCAAAGAAAAAACCCAACAAGACCGAGTGTTATCAAGTAATAGCGGGGCAATTCTAACCACCCCCACCCCCCAAACCGAATTATAAAGTGGTAAACTGTGGAGACTTGTCTTAGATCGGAGTCCTCGTGGGAAAACATTGAAATGGCATCTCTGGTGAAAGCTTGGAAATCGACCCAGGCGGGTGGACTTGACGTTTGGTGTCAAACTGACCTATCTCACACAACTGTTTGCCTCTGACGTAAAACAGATATTTTGAACATTTATACGGCGCATAAAATATTTGTAAAATTCCAGAGGCTATTCTGGGGGGGGGGGGTAAAAAGAGGTAGAGGGAGACCAAGAAGATAATGGTCACAAGACATCAGGAAATGTCTGAATAAGACAGTGACTGAATGTGGAAGGATGACGCAGGACAGGATTTGTTTTGGTTGGCAGTTGCGGAGGTCACGTCCAGGGGGGATAAGCCATCGTGATGATGATACAACCCATTTGAAATACTTGCGTTGTGCTGAACGAGCTCATAAAGAGTCGTCTTGAATCGGCTTATAATGAGTGGTCTCCCTTGGAAGTGTAAACAACAACAAAAACGTGAGCTTTTATATAGCGCAATATCCAATAACAGTGCTCAAAGCGCTTTACAAGGGAGTCCCTCGCCCACAAAAAAAAAAAAAACTTAACATGCTGGACGAGACATGACACGACGCTTGTTTGGCGATATTACAATTTTTGCGATATTGATAAAGTCAGCGCTGTTAACGGCCAGGTACTCATTTTACACCTGAGTACATTGGGAGAATGTGAGTAAGGATCCTTTTCCAATGACTCAACTATGCGCAGCTTAGAGCGGAACTCGAACACGAGACCTTCCGATCCGAAAAGGCAACATAGCCGCACAAACCACCCTCTTTCTCCAGGTACTGGCACCGCCCCCCCCCCCCCCCCCCTTTATCTTAACTGCCTCACTCCAATCGAGTGTTATCAATAGCGGGGCAATTCTAACCACCCCCCCCCCCACCCCATCCCATCCCCCAAACCTAATTATAAAATGGTAAACTGTGGAGACTTGTCTTAGATCGGAGACCTCGTGGGAAAACATTGAAATGGCATCTCTGGTGAATGCTTGGAAATCGACCCCGACGGCTGGACTTGACGTTTGGTGTCAAACTGACCTATCTCGCACAACCGTTTGTCTCTGACGTAAAACAGATATAAATTATGAGCGTTCATACGGCGCATTTTGATTGTTTGTATTAGCATTATGCTTAACGCCTTCATAAACCATCGTCTTGAATCGCCTTATAATGAGTGGCCTCCCTCATGGGTGTAAGGGGAAATAACCGAGCATTTGCATTAGATAGCCCGATTCTAATTACAACGCGAAACATATTGGACGACACATGCCGCCTGTAAGGCGCTATTACAATCTTTTTGATCTCAGATCTGCTATCTGAAGAATAGAAAGCGACGTGCACTTATTTGAAGGTCTGATAACCTAATTTCTAATGTGGTCATTGTTGTAATGGAAATCTTTAAAAATTACGCAAAATATTGTCCATTACAACAGCATTAAACTAGGCCCATAAGTGGGTTTGGATGTTAGACCTGCATATATGTACATGCCGATAGCAAGCAATTGCTTTTTGTTTGTTTCACGCTATTAAAACCGGGATAAACTCCGGCTCTATGTGGGCCTTTTGGTGCTGAAGGGCTACTTTTAATGGTCGATATTTGATGTTAAGACTTCCATCTATCCTATATGTAGTTGTTAAAGTGCCGACAGCTGCTTTGGCGATGATTTACATTGTTTGTGTGGGTCCAGCGTTCCTGTATTAGCAGGTCTGAGACCGGACATAGTTATGGGCCTGTTTTAACATTGTCATAATGGACAATATTTTGCGTCGATATGAGAGAATTTCCATTACAACATCGAGCCCGTAATTATTTAGGTTGTCAGACCTGCAAATAAGTACACATCGTATGGACCCATTGCTGTTTGGAGATCAGGGGTCATACGATCTCCAGATCCAGGCTGGGAGATAAAAAAAAGACAGAGGCGTTGGCCGTTCGATGGCCCAGGGGTAAGATGTCTTGTGCTATAACGATAATTAAATTTTAAAAATAAATAAATAAATAGATAAATAAATAAATAAATAAATAGATAAATAAATAAATAATAGACAAATAAATAAATAAATAAATAGATAAATAAATAAATAAATAAATAGATAAATAAATAAATGAATAAATAGATAAATAAATAAATAAATAAATAAATAAATAAATAAATAATAGACAAATAAATAAATGAATAAATAGATAAATAAATAAATAAATAAATAAATAAATAATAGACAAATAAATAAATAAATAAATAAATAAATAAATAAATAAATAAATAAATAAATAAATAATAAATAAATAGATAAATAAATAAATAAATAACACATTCAATTCCTTCATTTCAAGGGAAAAGTATTATTTATGATTATTTCGAGAGAAGACCGAGACTACCTAATGTCACCCGATGTGTAACGCCGCATAGTGACCAATGAGCTTACTTTTAAAAATGATTTTATTCCTTTTCCATGATACATAAGCCGGGACAAAATCCAATTTGGATTGTATTTTGAGAGAGAGAGAGAGAGAGAGAGAGAGAGAGAGAGAGAGAGAGAGAGAGAGAGAGAGGGAGAGAGAGAGAGAGAGATGAGAGAGATAGAGGGAGAGAGAGAGAGAGAGAGAGAGAGAGAGAGAGAGAGAGAGAGATGACAAAATAGCCCAGAGAAAGTTCCCAATACAAATACAACTCAAATCCCTTCTGGACATCCTGACGGCTCCGACCCACCCCCCCCCCCCCCCCCGCCCCAACCCCCAGCCACCACCACTCCCAGCATCAATACCATCACTTCCCAAGTATCGGAATTCAGTGGACCCTGGTCAAAATGTCACTGGTCAGTCTGACAGCCTGGAGCCAGTCCATAATACGTCATATCAGAATCGAATAGCCATTCTCTGGAGGAATCAGAAATAGAACGGGGAAGACCCATTGTTCTGATGGATCAGAAGAGGGGAATAAAATACAACTCACAAAAGGAAATAAATAATATCACTTCTTCTTCTTCTTCTCCTTCTTCTTCTTCTTCTTCTTCTTCTTCTTCTTCTTCTTCTTCTTCTTCTTCTTCTTCTCTTCTTCTTCTTCTTCTTCTTCTTCTTCTTCTTCTTCTTCTTCTTCTTCTTCTTCTTCTTCTTCTTCTTCTTCTTCTTCTTCTTCTTCTTCTTCTTCTTCTTCTTTTCTTCTTCTTCTTCTTCTTCTTCTTCTTCTTCTTCTTCTTCTTCTTCTTCTTCTTCTTCTTCTTCTTCTTCTTCTTCTTTCTTCTTCTTCTTCTTCTTCTTCTTCTTCTTTCTTCTTCTTCTTCTTCTTCTTCTTTCTTCTTCTTCTTCTTCTTCTTCTTCTTCTTCTTCTTCTTCAATTGGATTCAATAGTCTGACGTCACGTCACCCAGCAACGGCGAGCAGCGTGGTTCTAAACAAAGAAAATTGTACTTTTTATTCTTCATGCTGGCAAGTGATCAGAATGTATAAAAATCAAATCATGATCATATTTAAAATGTTTGCTATAGATAGACTGCGCTTGGCTAAGAAACTCACAACATTGCTATCCGGAAGTAAAACAGACCAACAGACAAACTATGTGTTACCATGAACTTTTATAGTCTGGATAATACGTTTTAATGAAAATTACTCATAAACGCAGATGGCAAAAAACAATAACAAAGACCTGAGTGACGTCAACTTCATTCTATTTTATTAAAGCCCTGTTGCCACTTCAAAAGTTTTGCGTCTCTGTCTTTCGCTGTCTCCGGATATACTCCAGCTCCACGGGCCCAATGAATCCGACAGACAACTCTTCCTAATTTTCTCCCCTTATTTTCCCCTTCTTCGAGCTCCAAGCAACAGCCTTTGCATTCCATTCCATTCAATGAAATTTACGATTAAATTGAATGAAAAGAAACCACAATAATTTAATATCTAATAAAATACAAAGAAATCGTTTATGAATTGATGACAATAACTCGCATTTCCTTCTTTTAATTTTGTCTTTCATTCTAAACATTTGGATTGTGTTCGCCTTTTTAAAATCCAATTCTTTTTCGACTCAATTGGTTCTTAATGATTCTTGAATCCATCTCTATGTCCAATAATATTCTTCACAAAATGAGCATCTCTTTATAAGATTTAATACAAATTCGGCCGAGAGGTTCTTCAGAATATATTATTTTATTTTCATTACATTCTTCTTCTTCTTCTTCTTCTTCTTCTTCTTCTTCTTCTTCTTCTTCTTCTTCTTCTTCTTCTTCTTCTTCTTCTTCTTCTTCTTCTTCTCCTCCTCCTCCTCCTTCTTCTTCTTCTTCTTCTTCTTCTTCTTCTTCTTCTTCTTCTTCTTCTTCTTCTTCTTCTTCTTCTTCTTCTTCTTCTCTTTCTCGTCCTACTCCTCCTCCTCCTCCTCCTCCTCCTCCTTCTTCTTCTTCTTCTTCTTCTTCTTCTTCTTCTTCTTCTTCTTCTTCTTCTTCTTCTTCATCTTCTTCTTCTTCTTCTTCTTCTTCTTCTTCTTCTTCTTCTTCTTCTTCTTCTTCTTCTTCTTCTTCTTCGAAAATAATTATATAAAATGATGATTTCTTGTTGTTATAAAGCCTAATACTGGACGGCAGAAAAGATTTTCGGTGTCTCTCTGTTCGATGGTGCTTAGATAATTAGCTGAGATGTTGTCAATGACGTTGTCGTGAACGGATTTCCCAATCTCGTTCACGATGTAAAAAATAAGGAAAAAGTTCAGAAAAAGTCTCCACCGAAGTGGGCGTTCTCCATATATGTAGAGGACATATATGGGCGGTTAAAAAATGCTCTAGAGCACCTCGGGAATCGTCCCGGTCTAGCCTGATTCTTATAACATACCAAAAGTATGGCGGATCGGATCTTCGGAGATGCTACGATAGGCAAAGATAGTATGTCTGCTTAGAAGAAGGCTGTGGTCAAGAGAAAGAATGAAAGGTGTCGCGAGCTTTTAAAGGGTAGAAATGATGACGTCACGATTACGCGGGAGACAGTGAACAAACACAACATGAAGATTACTCACAACAGCCTGATCGAGACACGACAGTCATACCATAACAAAACACTGACAACAACAACCTATCACAATAATCAGTGACATAAAATCTTCCCCACATTCCTCCCCCTCCTAAAATGCTTTCCCTCCTGAAGTTATACCCGATATAGATAAAAAGCGGGAAGATCTCATGTTTGCATAAGTTTGTCTGGTCCCAAAACATTACTTAAAATATCTATATCAGAACATAGTACTTATGAAAGTTGGACCAAAATTTATAAAAGATAACTTGTTAGGAAGGATGCAATATTTTAAATTTCATTGGGGATATAAGCAAACAAAATTGTAAGGCAAGATCAGTGGTTGCTTGCTGCACTTGTAAGTGGCTGGAGATATATATATCCCATTTTTTTTCTCTAAAACAATGCAGCTGAAAATAGAGCTTATTTAGTATTTACATTATTGCTAGCAGGCCAGGGAATCTCTTTAGTAATTAATTGACAAGATGACAATGACCAGGGATAATGTCAGAAGTAAAACAAGCATAGTTGGAACCATGTCAGTTACCAATTCATGTTAATGTCTATAATACAGGTCCTGTCACAAGGTGGTATCCATCATCATTTTGAAGCTTATGCTTCTGACTCACCTGATTGAGGTAGTAAAATACCTGCTGATGTATAGCCATAATTCCCTCCCTCTCCTGCTTGAGGTGATCACCCATGTGTTCATGTTATCAGTTCATAGGGGTACCACTACCATGATTTCCTGGCCCACATGGTCGTCGTGGTACCCTCATGGGCTCTTTCTCACATCTTGGCTTATTCTGGTTCCATCAGGTTGGGTCGGATTCTAGAGCCATTATCAGATGGGCCTCTGGGTAACTCTCTCCCTTCCTCGCCTGTGATTCCGAGGGGTACCATCCCTGGTATCATCAGGTCTCTGGGTTCAGGGGGGCTTACACCAGGTATCATCAAGCCTGTGGTTCCGAGGGGTTCCAACCCTGGTATCATCAGGTCTTGGTTTCAGGGCACTTTTTTAGCTGTCATCAAACCTGTGATTGCTTGGGGTATTATCAGGCTCCCTGTGCATGGTGTCTGCTCCTGGTGTCTCTAGTAGTCCCTTGTGCCCTTGAGTCATCATGATGTGAGAAGCTTCTTAGTGGGGAGGTGAAACCTCTACCCTTTGATGGGGAGGTGAAAGTGTCACCTCTACCCCTTCTCCTTCAGCCTTTGGTTCCAGTCTAGTATCATCAGGCTGAGCTTCTCTGGCATTTTCTTTGGAATTGAACCCCTTCATCACTGTCACTGCCATGTTGACAGTGGTGGCATCGACTCGTTGCTATTCTGCTCAGTTGATACAGACCGTGATGTTGCTCCAGACAGTCATACATACTTTGTTGTTTCTTTCCTTGGTCTGGGGTTTGTCTTTTTGTACATAGCAACAGATATGAGTCATGACAGAGTTGGAAGCTTCTTGATTGACCTTTCTTCTTAAAGTTTGTGTCTGTTTTTTACACATAACACTGCACCGAAGACGAAATCTGCAATGATGCTGGCAGGACTGATCAGGATTGCATTCAGTTATAAATTATTATTATTATCATTTTTTTTTTCTGTCTTCGAAGTGCACTTTGTTGCCTCTTCTAATTCCATAGTCGAATTTCATCTATTCAACTCTGTCTTCAATGGTTTCCTAGCAGTCTTGTGAGCTTGCTTTAAACATAATTTTTAACATTTCGCCAATAATTACCCCTCTTCCTTTATGGGTTTAGGCATAAGTTCACATCCTTTGTTGTAAAATCTATCTATCATTGACTGCACTACAGATGATGGAAGCAATTAGTAATACACATTCTTCCTAGGTATGTAGCTTCATAATGTCACCATTTTTTTTTCTTTCGCTCTTCTTGACCATTTTTCACTAGTCAGAGAGCGGTGGTTCAGGTGTTGTGCCTTTAAGGAGGCTACCCATGCCATGTCTAGTTTATTCCTTGATTTGAAATTATTATCAAGGAAATAATTGACCTGAATAAGAGTTCTGCTGCTCATGTCATTACTTACACTGTGGTGGTAATTAAAGTGATCTGATTTGTTAGAGTTATTTTGCATCTTTGTTGAGGGTCATCGAATGCCATTCTCAACTTATGTCGTGGGTATCCCAAATGGATTAGAGTTGTTAGGTCCTGGCCTCTCATATTTACTTTTATATTTTAACCACAGTAAGCAGCCTTAAGTAACACATTGACATCACTGGAGGGTGGCAAGAAGATATATATGACTTGTGATCTCACTCTCTTTGCTATTTCATGCTTCTTGATGTCATGTACTGGATATGCTTACACACAATTTCAAAATCTCTTGAAGTGGCAATTTCAGCAAGTTCCATCACTTCATTCGTTCAAAGTGGTCATTGTGAAGTAAGAAGAGATTCTGGCTTATTGTATAATATATTATTGTGCAGCGTCCACCAGTCTTGTCTGTTGGGCATGGAGCTGAGATGTTTTAAGTTTGAAAGACGATCGTCAAAATATTTTCCAAGGACAAGGGTATCATCGAGGAAGGCTAGTATCCTTTTCTGGTTTAACCCTCTCAGCACTTGATTATTCTAGAATATGTCCTAGGGTTATTGAACAGTTCAAGGGGAGTTTATTAAACTCAAGCGTCCTTGGTATGTACGGAAAGCTGCTTTGTGCTAGAAATCTTCATGGACTGGGGATCTACCAATAAGCCAAATTGGATGCACAAACAGATCTGTCTTCCGTACCAATATTGCCATTGCAGCAGCCCAGCTCCAGGTTGAGGGTTGTATTACCCCTGCTTTAAGCATCTTGTCTAACATTTCATCTTCTTCTTTGGTAAAGTGAACGGGGGTACGTCGCAAGCCTTGTTTAATTGGCTTTGCATCTCCTGTATCAATGTGGTGTTGTATTGCTTGATATTCCCACAGCAATTGTTCAACTTTACCTAGTCTCTCATCTCCCAGAATGGACGTAACTCTCTGCCAGAGATCTATAAGTTTGTCTGGTAGTTGGATCGGCTGGCAGGAAGGTCTTGATATGGAGCATTCCCCCTCCGTTTTTGTCGTGGGGTTGCTGAGTTCGTCCACTTCTGTTAAATTCAGCCAGTCATCTTCGTCATCCTCAATTATATCTCTTGCTTCCAGGGGAAGCAGTTGTCCTATTTCCGTCCCCTTTTTGAGGAAGCATTCATCACCTGTGTTGATTAAGCACACTGTAACAACTGGTTTGGTTACGTGCAGGGTATGGCCCACAGAAATTGGCAGATTTCAATATGGTTCCAGGTACATAAATGGTGAATTGGGCAGATAGTCTAACTCAACATTAGTGATTACTTCTGACTGGGCTGGTATGATCAATTTGTGGGGAATGGCAATCTTGATAGCTGTTCGGTTTCCATCATCCACTGGTAAACCTGTTTGTGCCATGTCACACTTGGGACTTACATTTTCAGTTGAATTTGTTGCAAGAGGAATGATTTGATTTTGACAAAATAATTGTTGTTTTTCCACATCAATCTTTGCCCTTAATTTCCTCAGCAGGTCTATTCCTAATAGCATTGGGTCGAAAATGGGAGCAACATAGATATGAGTTAGCAGATGAATCTCTCCCAATCGCAAGTGTAGTGGTCCCACTAATTTTGCAGAGAAGCTTTGATCTTTACCTGCTGCAAACATCTTCATGGACTTCGTACAAGTGGGGGTGGGTAGGATTTTATTATGGGCGTTTTCAGAGATGATGGTAACATCTGCTGCGGTATCCACCACTGCTTGTACAGGGACGTTTTCAATTGTACATTGTACTTTAAGGGCAGATTCTGACTGTAACCTTGCAATACAGATACATTCTTCCTCAAAATAAGGTTTTACAATCTATTCTGGATCTTGGCTAGGCCGATATTCATTGTGGCTTCCGTTGTTGGTCTGCTGGGCAAGGTTTTCCTCAGTTTCTTAAATGTTTCATAAAATTAGAACAGTCAGAAGAGTAGGAGCACCAATTGCTCATAGTCTTATATCTGTGTTGTGCCTCAAAAACGGGGTCCTCTTTAATTGCCCTTGCTTGAACTGGGATCGATTCCGGGCTCAAACTGATCCCTGCCCGTTTGGCCGTTTGAAGAAGTCAATTCCCGTGCACTGAGTGCTACCATACACTTAAAAAATGGCAGGGTTCGGAATTAAAGTCGCAGCGCCAATTGTCGTGAACGGATTTCCCAATCTCGTTCACGATGTAAAAAAATAAGGAAAAAGTTCAGAAAAAGTCTCCACCAAAGTGGGCGTTCTCCATATATGTAGAGGACATATATGGGCGGTTAAAAAATGCTCTAGAGCACCTCGGGAATCGTCCCGGTCTAGCCTGATTCTTATAACATACCAAAAGTATGGCGGATCGGATCTTCGGAGATGCTACGACAGGCAAAGATAGTATGTCTGCTTAGAAGAAGGCTGTGGTCAAGAGAAAGAATGAAAGGTGTCGCGAGCTTTTAAAGGGTAGAAATGATGACGTCACGATTACGCGGGAGACAGTGAACAAACACAACATGAAGATTACTCACAACAGCCTGATCGAGACACGACAGTCATACCATAACAAAACACTGACAACAACAACATATCACAATAATCAGTGACATAAAATCTTCCCCACAACGTCATCAATTCTAGGGATGGTTATTGATCAGAGTAGGAGATTTAATTAAGGCGACAATTGTCAATGACGAGCCTTCAGCTTTGATCTGCCTTCTGTTTCAGGAAACGTGGTGATGAGATGTTGGACCCACTGTCTGAAACGATGTTGTTGTTTAGGCGTTTGTTGATTTCTTTGTTCAAGCCTTTTCTTTCGGAGACATTCTGTAGTGGATTTGTTTATGAGTAATTCTCATTAACCCTCTCCTTACCAACCATAGGAAAATCGCCAAATCGTTACGATCCAACCAGCACTTTTATCATTCTGATTCATTTTGTAAAACACAAAATTGAAAGACAAATGTTTTATTATAGCTATAAAAACGTGACACTGTTGTAGAGTTCATTGTACTGATCAATGTTATGCATAGAATGTATTTGTTGCTTTTCTGTTTGAATAAGAAAAAACAATTTTTATGTTGGGTGGGTGGGAAATTTTGGGGAAAATTCTGAAAATGGCTGGTAAGGAAAGGGTAAAACTGTATCAACCAGACAATTAACGTTCAATGCTACACATAGTTGTGTGTGTTGGTCCTGTTATATTTCCGAATGG
>NC_088361.1:22563797-22583797 GCF_034508935.2 Berghia stephanieae | reverse complement strand
TTTTTCTTTTTTTTTTTTTGACATCACAGGAATGTCTTCCCAAGAGAAATTGGATTCAATAGTCTGATGTCACGTCGCCCAGCAACGGCGGCCATCGTGGTTCTAAACAAAGAAATTTGGTACTTTTTATTACTCATACTGGCTATAACTTTTCATAGGTCTTGTGATCAGAATGTGTAAAAGTCAAAACATGATCAGATTTATTATGGTTTTCTCCTCTGGATACGCTTTTATGCTCGGAAAAATATTTCATAAGGGAGTCCGCCATTGTTCCGATAGTTCAGAGCCAGTTGCTAAGTTACCATGCGTCATTACGAGGGAAGTGACGTCACGACTATTGAAGCATTTGGAATTGGATTCAGTAGTCTGATGTCACGCCGCCAGGCAACGGCGGCCATCTTGGTTCTAAACAAAGAAAATCATTACTTTTTGTTCTTCATGCTGGCTAGAACTTTTCATTATTGAATCCTATTAAAAAAATAAAAAATAAAAGAAAAACATTCTTTAAAAAACTAGCAGAGCGTGGTTTCGATCCACGGACCTCTGGGTTATGGGCCCAGCACGCTTCCACTGCGCCACTCTGCTCTCGACCGTCCAGGTTTACTCTATACTGTATAAATCATAGTCACCTGTTGTTGATGCAATCAATCGCATGTCTCTTCGTGTGCCAGATGGTAGGTACAGTTTGTCGACACATGTGTCTCTGTGTCATGACCTGGTATACTTTATTATATAAACTGTTACAGGTCACTGATTTGGGCGGTGTGTTTGTTTATGTGTTTGTTTGGATTTCTCTAGTCATTTTTCTTCGTTTTTTTTTTTTTTAATTTGCTTTGATTGTTTTGTTTTGTTCGCTTGTTATTTGTTGTTTTTTGTTTTTGTTTGGTTGGGTTTTTTTTTTTTTTTTTTTTTTTTTTGTTGCTGTTTTTTTTTTTTTTTTTTTTTTTTTTTTTCTTGTTGGGTTTTTGTGTTTGTGTGTGTGTGTGGGGGGGGGGGGGGGGGGGGTTCTGTTTTAAAATATTGTTTTTGTTATTTTTGTCTGATTTATGTTTGTTTTGCTTTTGTTTTCATGTCTTTTGGAACAGGGGGTGGGGGTATCTTTTTAAATTTCAAGCTTAATTCAAGTTTACTATATAAATAAACAAACTCCAGAAAATACAGAACATGGCAGCCCGCGTTGTACTGCAGAAAGACAGGAAAACTGCAGCTCCCGAATTACTACAGCAGCTGCATTGGCTGCCAGTGGACCAGCGGATTAAATATAAATCTTCAACTATCGTTTTCAAATGCCTGGAGGGCTCGTCACCAGCATATCTCTCAAACCTCGTTGAACGGTATAACCCACAGCGATCGCTTCGATCAACTAACGACATCAAATTGAAAACACCCCGCTGTCGAGTGAAGGCTGGTGAACGCGCCTTTCAGCATTCTGGTCCAAGGTTGTGGAATTTACTACCACTAGAGATACGTTCTTCGTCTTCACTAGAGGAATTCAAGCGTCGATTGAAGACATTCTTATTCCGACAGGCTTTCTTTTGATTATGTGTATAATTAGCGTTGTTCGTGTACTGTGTTAGGGCTTAATGATTAAGTTAATCTATGTTATGCGCCCAGAGCCCTCCTGATGAAGGGATGTTTGGCGCACTATAAATCTATACCATTATTATTTATTATTATATTAAAGCTTAGTTATAAAGGAGTAAATTCTTTATCTTCAACTGATAAGCATTGATAACTGTAATTGTTATTGTTTTGACTTTATTTCTAATGTCTTTGCTTCCTCATGTCGATGTGATTTGATACTGATGTAAGTAAATTACTCACCACATCTACCCACCAGATGAAACGTATCAACATACAAGACTATGTGTATCCCTGAAACGTTTATACTCTGATTGATATAGAAGGAACGCAATTGACGTCACTCAGCTCTTTGTTATTGATTTTAGGCAGCTATTTTAGTTATTAGTTCTCGTTAAATCATTTCAGACTTTAAGGGTACACATCGTCTGTTTGTTAGTACGTTATATCCGACTGGCGGATGTTGTGAGTATTTTATCTAAATTCATATCATCAATAATAATTTAGTGAGAACTAATCACCCAATTACAGGTATGAAAACAATAACAAAGAGCTGCTCAATTTTATTCCTTCTACAATATCAAAATGACGTGATGGATCGTACTATCGCCATCGTTTACATATCGAGTGACGTCAATTTCGTTCCAATTTCGTTGAGCAATAGGATTCAATAGTCGTAACGTCACTTCCTTCCTAATGACGCATGGTAACTTAGCAACACTGGCTCTAAACTATCGGAACAATGGCGGACGCCCGTATGAAAAGCATAAAGGTTATCCAGAGGGAAAAAAAACACATAAATTTGATAATGTTTTGACTTTTACACATTCTGATCACAAGGCATATAAAAAGTTCTGGCCAGCATGAAAAATAAAAAGTAATGATTTTCTTTGTTTAGAACCAAGATGGCCGCCGTTGCCATGCGGTGTGACATCAGACTATTGAATCGAATTAGTTGCTTTTACTGAATTCTGGTCTGATCATAAAAAAATATTGAGTAATTCTCAATGTCTGGAGTTAATGAAGGAAAAGAAGAAAAACAAATCTGGAATTTTACAAAAATTTAGCAGAGCGTGGTTTCGATCCACGGACCTCTGGGTTATGGGCCCAGCACGCTTCCACTGCGCCACTCTGCTTCCATACTTGAACGATAGCCCAATGGTTTATATTTTATTCTCAAGTGGCTGATGCAATAGTTCAGGGAAAATGATTTAACAGGGGACGTTACTCGTGATGAAGGATATTCCTGTGGTAATTATTGGTTGTTCTCCCTTGCTACATTCGGCCGGATTTGGAGAAGACATTAGAAATACGAAAAAAAAAGAAAGGGTGGGGGGGGGGGGGGGGGGGGGGGGGGGGGGGGGGCGTGAAATGTACAGTAATCAAAATGTTAATTGTATAATTCACCTAAGGTATTCGTGGTTACAAGAAGGTATAATTATTTTATAGGCCGAGATTAAGGTCACCGTGCGGCGATGTGGTATAGTGGTATGACTCGTGCCTTCGGATCAGAAGGTTTTGGGTTCGAGACTCACACTGAGCGGCGCATAGTTGAATCATTGGAAAAGCCTCTTTACTCATGTTCTCTCAGCGTACTCAGGTGTAAAATGAGTACCTGGCCATCAACAGCGTTATCTTTCTCTCTCTCTCTCTCTCTCTCTCTCTCTCTCTCTCTCTCTCTCTCTCTCTCTCTCTCTCTCTCTCTCTTTCTCTCAATCTCTCAATTTATCTATCTATCTATCAATCTATCTATCTATCTATCAATCAATCTATCAATCTATTTATCTATCTATCAATCTATCTGTCTATCTATCTATCTATCTGTCTATCTATTAATCTATCTATTTGTCTTTCTATCAATCTATCTATCAATCTATCTATCTATCAATCTATTTATCTATCTATCTATTTATCTATCTATCTATCAATCTATCTATCAGCGGGTACTCGAACTCGGTACCCTTCGGGTACGAACCAAAGACCGTACCGCTTAGCTATGCTGCCTCTTACTTCTTTGTTAAAATGCTATGCGTCAATCATCTTAGTCAAAATAATAATTTAAAGGCTGTAAAATCAAACTAAAGTTAATTTATGCGCTTTTACAATTAGAGCGAGGGTAGCCTCTTAAACGGCCCTAAATGCAGATTATTTTGACCTTAAACTCTTTTAGTAAACAATTATAGTGCAATAAACACTAAATGTGCTCAAAGCGAATTCCAAGGTGTCCATGAACAGCAGCAACACTTAGCCTAATATACAGGACGAGACATAATTAAGCTTGTAAATAGTCCTTTAGAGCCAATTGGCCCAAAGAGTCGTTTATCCCGGTCCTTATAGCGTGAAACGGACAAAAGCAATTGCTTGCTTGCTACCCTTTGGACAGGACACTAGTCTATCACAAAGTACTTTCCGCCAGATCTAAGAGACCCAGCTGCCCAATCACTGTTGGTCGATAGGGAGATCAGACAAAAATCTCGACTGCACCCGGGCTCGATCTCGGTCCCTTTGCGTGTGAAGCGAGTGCTCTACCAACTGAGCTATCGGGACACCCAAGCCTGTAAGGCGACATTACAAATTTTCATCGCCAAGTCTTAGTTAAAATCCCAGGTTTGAGAATGTTAGCCAAGACGAGGGTCATTTAAATCGATCGATTGTTGAAGGACGGGTTTTAGGACCAAATTTTTAAATAGGCGTTTTTCCAGAGTGCAACAGTTGACTGGATGAAGAACGTTGTCAGATTGTGGGTTGTTAATAATAATAATAACAATAATAATAATAATAATAATAATAATAATAATAATAATAATAATAATAATAATAATAATAATAATAATAATAATAATAATAATAATAATAATAATAATAATAATAATGCTGAAAACTTAGATAGCGCTATAACTCCGAAACACCAGACTCTAAGCGGGTTTTTGATTCTCAATTTTTGTTACTTTTTTTACCCTTTCTTTTCTTTCTATACTCTTTTATTGTGTTTGTTTTTTTTTTTGTTTTTTTTTTGGTTGTTTTTTTTTTTTTTTGTTTTTTTTTTTGTTTTTTAAATTAAATTTTATTTTGTTCAGTTTCTTATTTTTTTCATCCCGAAATAATAAAAAATCTATTACATTATGCAATTACAATTACTTTGACAAAATGAAAAACTTGAAGAATGGTCACGAAGTAGATTGAAAGCGTCTGAATTCTGGATGGAGAGAATGAAATGTCTACAAGTATTTTCAAGGATAACAAAAGGAATAAAGAAAATGAATGAAATCAAAGAAAACAAGAGAAATGGTTTAGAAAAAAATAGCAAGTGTGTATGAAAGGTGCCAGACAAAGAAAGAGAGAAAAATACAAGGAGAAAAATTCCCATAAATCAGTCTTCCTCCCCAGTCGAGGTCGACTGATTTTTTTTAGTGTTTTTTTTTTTTTCTTGTGTTTTTATTTCTTGCTTTGTCTGGCACCTTTCATACACGCTTGTTCAATTTTTTATCTTACACCAGTACCTGCTCCTTAATTTCTAACACACAAATAAGTGTCATCGTCAAGAATTGTAGTAAAATGTTCCCTGTCAACATTCGCTAGACATCTCCACTTGTATAGAGAATCGGTTAATATTTGAATATAGGGTTTTATAAAGTAAAAGAAATGAATATGAAAGCGTATTTTCCTTTATTATCATTAGTGTACACAGAATCGACTCAAAGACATGTGGATGATAGGTGAAAAATAGATATATACAATGAGTAACAGTGGTATGAAATATGGGTTATGAACAATAGATCTCATAATATCCGTACTAATTCTCCGGCGTTTAACAGCATTGAAAATATTATCCGACAATATTTATTGTCACAGTCAAAGTCTACCCAGCGGACGGAACTGGTTTTAAAGTAAATTATAATACAGTGATATGTATGAATGACACGCGTGTATAACACACAATGGCTCTTGAGTTGAGTTAGGATCCTAGATTTTCCACGGGGTTCGCTAACACAAGCTTTTGATTCATGTCAGGCAACCCCAGCATTGACAATACCAAATTGGAATCTTTGACATCCGACCCAGGCATTTTTTTGTTATAATTCGACGCTATGTTACTCAGAATGGTCCCTTCCTGTGTGTCGTGTTGCATCGCAGACAAGGAGATTTGGACGTAATGAGATGGCAAGTCCAGGACTTGGAATAGTCTCGTGGTCACTTCCAGAGGACACCTCATCAACTCGTCGTAGTGAAGGGAGGGAACATCTCTGCCAGATTCGTTCACGAACTTCTGGAATTCCACGACACAGGAACCCACACAGGCAGCTACAAATCCTGAGAAGTTGATTTGCGGCATGACGCCGCGTAACCTGGCCCTGCTGAATTCTCCTGCTATCAGATGGAACACGTGACGTCGGATTAGAGGGATGAACGTATTGATGGTGTAGCTGTTGAAGATTTTCTCCGCGATGATTACAGCTGTATCACGATGCAGGAATTTGTAGTAGGATTTAAGTACCTGTCCCATGTTTCTATACAAGTAAAGATGTTTGAACTCCGGGAAAAGATCGAACATGTACGGGAGTTCAGTCGAGCAGTTGAATCTAGTTTTGATAACGATTCTCTGATCCCCTGGATTTTCTTTGCAGAGAATTCGGGTGACGCTTTGGAGCAGACGTGAAATTTCTTGTGGAGGAAGTTGGCGAGCTCGATCCATAAGGCAGATGTTGGTGGTTGAGTCGGGTTCGCTCATGCATCGAGTTCCAGGGAGATTTTCCAGCATCTGAAGGACGAGGGTGGAACCACATCGCCCGCTGCTGGAGATCAACAGGACTGGGACTTTGGGGTCACCGACTTCTTGGGCCAACCTGAAAAGAAAAAATAGATAGATGAGAATGAGTGGCCATTCATTGTTTTTGTTTGTTTGTTGTTGTTGTTTTTTTTTTGTTTGTTTGTTTGTTTGTTTTCTCTTGTTTGTTTGTTTGTTGTTTTTGTTTTTTGTTGTTTTTTTTTTTGTTGGTTTTTTGTTATAATTGTTTGTTGTTGTTTTCATATGTTTTTTCTTTATGTGCATTTTGTAAATGCATGTATACCTTATGATGAATCATCTTTTGAGGATTCAATTCAAGTAGTAACCCATTTAATGAAGTTTTATTTTCTTTTATGTGTGATATATCGCCTCAAAACGTATAATATCGGTATGATTGATTAAGATGCTTACAAATTAGACTTGTGATGAGTTTATATATCATATTGAGGAGAATGACTATAAACCATTTTAGAGAGTTAAAACCCAAGATTACACGTTTTTGAACAATTAAACTTGAATGTGATTGTTTAACACTTAGGTCATCCCGAAATGATACCGTTTTCGGACATGGGTTACATAATATGACATTTGTCAAATACATATAAACAAAAACAAACTTATGCGGCTATGTGGACTAGTGGCATGACATTCGACTTCGAATCAGACGGCTCGTGTTTCTTTTTAATGTTGTTGTTTTGTTTGTTTTTTGTTTGTTTGTTTGTTTTTTTTGTTTTTTGTTGTTGTTTTTTTGTTTGTTTTTTTTTTTGGGTAAGAAATTATGAAGTTCTCGTCTGTTTTGACAAGTGGATAAAAATGCAATTTGAGTCAATTTGAGACAGAGGATTTTGAAATATGAACTTGATGTCACTAGACTAGAAGGTAAGGAAGAAATGTAACTCAGTCTGAGAAATGGTTGAAGGGACAATAGCAATTATTAGTATTAGCCAATGAATTAACTCAATACCTGTGGAAATGACAGAGAGGCATCGAGAACATTCTGGTGGCGTGATGGAATTGGGCCATGTACATAAACGGGCTCGTCTTGGAGGAGTGCACATCAATCTCCTCAGGAACCTCCACCAGAAAGGCGTGGGTCTGGGTGACGCTGTAGAGGGTGATCCTGGGATTCAGAAGCCTGCAGGGATGTGTGAAATGCTGGTGGAGTCCCAGCAAATCCCAGTGTTTGGGGTAGTTGACGGTGGACAGTCGGCCACGATGAACGATTTCCAGTACCTGGTACAGCAAGATGTATGACAATTAGTATAAAATTCAGATGGGAGTTCTTCATGTCATATCATAATCATATAGGGAATGGGTTTAGCGGAAGTGTAGCGTCCCTTGATTGGACGTCACCCATAGTCTGTGATGTCACAGGCGGAAAAGTTATTAGAGAGAGAACGTCATGTTGGTTGTGCGCGGTTCCGCGAGGACGAGAGACGCATGCGCACAACCAACATGACGTTCTCTCTCTAATAACTTTTCCGCCGGTGACGTCACAGACTATGGGTGACGTCCAATCAAAGGACGCTACTCTTCCGCTAATTTCACTCCCTATAAATTGGCTCCGAAACCACTGGACCAGTAAAAGAACAAAGAAAAAAACTTTAGCTTTTATACAGCGCAATATCTTTTAAACGTGCTCAAAGCGCTTTACAAAGGGTCCCTGACCAACAGCAATAAGTAACATGTAGAACGAAACATGACGCCTTTAGGCGATATTACATTTCTTTTCGACAGAGACAAGGCTATTCACGGCCATGTACTCTTTTTACACCTGAGTACTTTTCTCAGAACTCAACTATGCGCCGAGCGAGGATCGGACCCAGGACCTTCCGATCCGAAAGCGAGCGTCATATCACAAGAGACATAACCCCACAATAGTCACCAAACTTTGCATGATATTTGTCAATTGACATGAAGATGGTTTGCATGCATTATGAGATTGAATAATCATCGTAATGATTTTATCGAAAAGTCAAGTTTCTTGCCTCAAATTACATCTAAAGCAGACGCCTCATTTTTAGCACGTGGGTTGTCTGTCAGCCTTACTGTTAGCGAGTATGACAAAGTTATCTTCCAGAACTAATACTAAACATTCGACTGCTTCCCTCTCAACAAATAACGCCAGCAAGGGCCAGGACAAAACTAGGAAATCCCATTCCAAGACAAAAACAAAAAGCAACTCGGAAAACAGATATAAAGGGATAGAAGACACACCAAGTGACCTCCTGCCTAGCATGGGAGGTCAAAGGACCCCACCCAGGAACGAACGTTATAACACTTTATTTACTTCCAGTTCAGGTCGCCTGTTATACGTATTTTTAATCAGATATCTTATCATTGTCTCTGTCCAAAAACAATTGTACAATCACTTAACAAGCGTCATGTCTCGTCCAACACGTTAAGCTTTGCTTTTGACTAGGGACCCTTGTAAAACGCTTTGAGCACGTTTCATGAATATCGCTCTATATAAAAGCTCAAGTTTAAGATTTTACAACAGCCGTCAATTCATATAACCAAATAATATAACATTTCATGTTTGAGTCAAGTTTGAAATTCCTATAGTAGGAATGAAATTGACGTCTATCAGTTATTTGTTATTTTAATTTTAAACAGTCATGTTGGTGTATAATTTTAGTTATAAAATTGCTTCACTCAGACTATAAACGCTCAGGTTTACACGTAGTTTTGCGTGTTGGTACGTTTTATTCGGATGGCGGATATTGTTAGCAGTTCACCTAAAGGCAGTGGCGTGGCATGCTTACAGTATAAGGTGGTGCCAGAATCAGAAGAAAATGGCTTAAAACATGCTATATTTGTAAATACAAAAAAAAAAGAAAAATATATAGACAGAAGAGTTACTCAAATAAGTAAGAGGTGGTATATACCATTTCCAAGTTTTACTTTTTTTATTTTTTAATGCTGTATCCATTTTTAAAATAGGGATGCGGTGCCAGGCACCAAATCAACCAATTAAGCCACGCCCCTGCCTAAAGGCATAGTACAAAATGCAACGTAACAGGAATACGCAGACGACCAAACAAATCATATGTCGTTTGTTTTGTCGATTGATCTATGGTATTCGACCTCATTGATTGCACATTACAATTTACAGCAAGTGTGTTGCGTACAATCACACATTGAATTTACATAACGTGTGCTATTTATTTGATACAAAATGAATAATTAACATAAGGTATGCAAATATTACTTAATGATAGTGACCTGTCTCAATATGAACATCTATTGCATTATTATTAGTAGTATAGTAATATTATCATTACTTTTATTATTGTCATCATCATTATTATTATTATTGTTGTTATTATAATTATCATTATCATCATCCACATCATCACCATCATCATCATCATCATCATCATCATCATCATCATCATCATCATCATCATCATCATCATAATCATCATAGTCATCATTATTATTATCATTATTATTAGTAGTAGTAGTAGTAGTAGTAGTAGTAGTAGTAGTAGTAGTAGTAGTAGTAGTAGTAGTAGTAGTAGTAGTAGTAGTAGTAGTAGTAGTAGTAGTAGTAGTAGTAGTAGTATTGTTGTTGTCGTAATATGTCTTCATTTGAAGGACGTCTCCAGTCACCTGCACACAAGTGTCGTAAGCATCCCCATTCTCCGCCAACAGTCTGTGGTCCTGGATCCCGTTCAGCGACCAGACAACCTTCTGGACAATTCTGACCACGAGGTAGGTCAGGAAGTACAGACCAATTGAGAGCAACTCGGTGATGTGTTTGATGTAAGTGGACAGATGGTTGTCTGGGGAAAAGAATTTGGATATAGATAACATGAAGCTGACGTCACTCAGGTCTTTATAAATTACTTTTTGCCATCCGCGTTTATGAGTAATTATCATCAAACTGTATTAACCAGACTGAAACGTTCAAGGTTACACATAGTTTTGTGTGTTAGTCCGTTTTACTTCCGGATGGCAATGTTGTGAGCTTCTAAGCCAAGCGCATACGATCTATATTCACATAGTATTTACGAGAGGAGGACCGAGGGCCTTATCGAAATTAATTTAGCGGGCATTATTGCTGCAATGATAATGAGTATATCTTATGAACAGACACATGAAGTCTGTCCTACATCAGGCTGAAACAGGTGCAAAGAAAATAAAATATTATGAGCTTTTATATCACGCAGTATTCACTCAAAGCGCTTTACAATGGGTCACTGGGCCAACAGCAACACTTAACATGTAGAACGAGACATGACGCCAGTTAGGCGATATTACATTTTTTTTTCGGACAGGTACTCATTTTACACCTGGGTATGGTGAAAGAATGTGAGTAAAGAGCCTTTTCCAAGGACTCAACAATGCGCGAGCAAGTCTCGAACCCCAGGACCTTCCGATCCGAAAGCGAGTGCCATACCACTAGACTACATAGACGCAACTTATACCGTTATTAACAAATCTGAAAAGATAACAAGAACATAGATCTAATTACCACAAATCAAGGAACAAACGCAAAAAAAAAAGTTTTTTAAATATTATATTTAATAATAAAAACAATAATAATGATATAATAATAATAATAATAATAATAATAATAATAATAATAATAATAATAATAATAATAATAATAATAATAATAATATACAATAATAATAATATAATAATAATAATAATAATAATAATAATAACAATAATAATAATAATAATAATAATAATAGTAATAATAATAATAATAATATAATAATAATAATAATAATAATAATAATAATAATAATAATAATAATAATAATAATAATAATAATAATGATGATGATGATGATAATGATGATGATGATGATGATGATGATGATGATGATGATGATGATGATGATGATGATGATGATGATGATGATGATGATGATGATGACAATAATAATAATAATAATAATAATAATAATAATAATAATAATAATAATAATAATAATAATAATAATAATAGTAATAATAATAATAATAATAATAATAATAATAATAAATGAATAAATAAATAATTTATTGTCCAGAAATATGGCAATTTGTCATTTAGTTACACTTGTTATAACGTTATATGATAACTATAACATTTGAATAAATTATAATTATTTTATAACACGGAGTTAATATTGGGTTAACACACACACTCGTCCAAACAGATTTGTGTGGTGAAATGCCATCAACTGGAGTCAATCCTTATATTCTTTTGTAAAAAACCTTTTAGGTATTTGAAATTTCCAATTGACCTAAAACATTAAAAAATGAATTGGTAGCCACGTGGAAATATGTGACACGAACCAACAAACTGTCGTTTTGTTTTATTTTGTTATCTTTCGGGGGGGGGGGGGGGGGGGGTGTTTGTTTTGATTTCTTGGAGTTGTTTTTTTTTTGTTTTTTGTTTTTTTGCTTTTTAATTGTTTTTGTTTCTTTTCTTTTTTTTTTTTTTTTGGTTTTTATTGCTGTTATTTTTTGTTATTTTTTTTTTGTTTTGTTTTGTTTTTTTGTTTTTTTGTTTGTTTTGTTTGTTTTGTTTTTGTTTTTTTTTTTTTTTGTTTTTTTTTGTTTTTTAGAGGGGGGTGAGGGGGAGCGGGTGTTTGCTATTTTATCTTTGCTTTTATTTTTTATTTTTTTAGTGTTTTTTAAAGTCACTTATTTTTACGATATCACAGCACACTAACTGTTTCTGATGGCCACGAATATGTAGGTCAAGCAGACACCATTGTCTTTACCCAGACATGCCTACTTGGAAATCTAAATATTCGTAAATTTTGGGAGATAATGATGGTAGTCGCGGTTGTTAACTTTAAAAATCAACAATTTACCTCCACATGAATCAAATAACACTTTAAAATCTTAGAATAATGTAGTCTGGCATCAACTTTCATTTTCAATAAGTTTAAATAACTTAAAGATGTTCTTTAGGAAGCTCAAAAATTGGAGCCCAAATTCTTTTAAAAGTTGAGCTTTAATATAGCGCAATATCCACTAAACGTGCTCAAAGCGCTTTATCCGGGGTCCCTGGCCAACAGCAACATGTAGGATGGTACATGACGTCTGTTCGTCGATATTACAATTTTTTCGGACAGAGACACCGCTGTTAATGGCCGGGTACTCATTTTACATCTGAGTACGGTGAGAGAATGTGAGTAAAGAGCCTTCTCCAAAGACTCAACTATGCGCCGAACGAGGCTCGAACCCAGGACCTTCCGATCCGAAAGCGAGTGTCATACACTCACTAGAGACCACACAGCCACACAGATTATTTAGTAATTCTAGGGAATTTTTCGTACTAGCAGACAGGTCTTCTTTTATCCGAAATAATCATTAACTATCATGTATCTCCATGTGAAAAGAAGCCACACAATACTAACTTACACATCCACAAAGCCATGACGAGAACCAAGAAGAAGACACAACTCAACACAAGACGATTTGGATCTCCGAGGGATGTCTGCATCCAACTCCACCACATTCTCGATGATGTCTTTTTAACGACGATGATGATTCGATAATTCAACGACGTCCGAAACTCTTTTCTCTCCTTATTCTCTAATGACAAATTATAAATTCGAGCTGTCTTCCTATGTGGTCATAATAATGATGATGATGATGGTCGTAGTGGTGGTTGTTTTGATGATGATCTTAATCTAATTGATCGAAATCGTATCAAAACAGGACTTCTTATTTTCCCCTCACTACACAAAAAAAACACACCTTTGTATTTCAGTCATCAATAATAGAGAATAGATTATAATACATTATAAGTTACTCCTCTTTCTATCGATGTGCCCAGCCTGCACCAAAAACAACATTGATCATTGACCAGTTAACTTGCACTCTGAAAAAACAAGAATTTTAAATAATTTGGCCAGAAAACTCATCCTTCAAATATCGATCAATTTAAATGACCCTCATCTTGGCGAAATCTTTCAAGCCTGGGACTTAACGAAATACCTCGAAAAAGTCCCAAGTTTGAGAGTTTTTGCCAAGATGAGTCATTTAAATCGATCGAGATTTGAAGGACGAGTTTTCTGGCCAAAGTTTTAAATACGTGTTTTTCCAGAGTACGCCAGTTAAGTGGTAAATGAACGTGGTAATGATGCATTTTATGACTTATAACATTGAGATTAGTGCGCCTATCCTGGTGATTGGGGGAGGGGGGGGGGGGGGGAGGCAAGGAGTGTGATTGGTTGGTGTGGTCAGTTGAATTAATATTCAAATGACGATGGCCGTTATTATATTATTATGTTTATTTCGTCAATCCTTGTTATTTTACTTGTTGCCAATCTCTTGATCATCTGATGGTCGGTTGCTGGGGCTCCACTGTAGTCCCTCACAGCAACGTGGCCCATAGAGCCGGAGTTTATTACGGCTTCTATGGCGTGAAACGGACAATTATTGCTTGAGATTCTTTGGATAGGACGCTATTCTATCACAAAGTACTTTCCGCCAAATCGAACAGAACCAGCCATCCAATTACTGCAGGATGGACAGGTCGGTGGTCAGAAAAAAAAATGAGTTCACCTGGATTCGATCTCGCCCCCTTTGCGTGTGACACGAATGCCTTACCAACTGAGGTGTCGGGACCCTGGCATTACTGTAGTGCCGCTAAATAACAGAAGATATATTTCTATTTTGGATAGTAATCTTGTCAGAACATAGAAAAGAAATAAAGAAAAAGTCTTGAGACCTCAATAGGAAGTCTTAGGTTGAATTCATTTTGACACGCGGTCACTCGCTCTCGTTCTTTTTTTTTTATTATCATTTATTTTTATTTTTATTTTTAATTTCATTATTTTTTATTATTTTTTTTTGGCGATCGGATTTCAGACATTACAAGCAAAATGCTAAAAATAAAACGATGATGTCTTTGAACCAATTTCACGGCAGGACTCTGGAAAGACACGCATTTAGGAATTGGCCCAAAAAAAAAAAAGTCATCCTGCAAATATCGATCGATTTAAATAAACCTGAACTTGGCAAAAACAAACTCTCAAACCTGGGACCTCGCGTGGTCTCTCTAAGTCCCAGATTTGAGAGGGGGTATTTTTTGTTGTTTTTGTTTTTGTTTTTGTTTTTTTTTGTTTTTGTTTTTTTTTTAATTTTTGTTTTTTGCCGAGATGAGAATCATTTAAATCCATCAATATTTGAAGGACGAGTTTGGGTTTTTTTTGTTTTGTTTTTTTTTTTTGTTTTTTTTTTTTTTTTGTTTTTTTTTGTTTGTTTTTTTTTGTTGATTTATTTTTCTTCTTTTTTTTTTTGTTCATGTGTGAGGACAGAAAGTGTCAATTCCAGAAAACGTTAACTTTAAAACATAAAATTTTTCGATAAGACTGACCCTCAACTTGCCAACAAATCTCAAAATTGAAAATATTTTTTTTAAAATTAATAATGAACCTTTATAACAACTAAAGTTTTGTTATAACCGATTGGAATTAAATTCAACTTTTTCTGGCCAAAATAATAGACAAAAGGCATTTTGTAATAGCTGGATAAAAAAAAAACAACACCAAAACAACAAGGATAGCCATAAGGCCGCCTGCTATCACTGACCGTTGTCTTGTCATCAGTGTTACATTAGCATGCGTGCAATCATTAGGCAAATCGTAGTGTGTTGTAAGACGGGATCAAACATCGTTTACAACGACACGCCTCAAGGAATGATAATGTGTTTTTGTAATGTACTCCTACTGCAGGAGTGTAAATGATATGAATAGTTATTGTACAACAAGTGTCTTGGATGATAATAACTACGATGGTGGTGGTGGTTGCGGTAGTTGTTGCTATTGTTGTTGTTATTATTATTATTATTATTATTATTATTATTATTATTATTATTATTATTATTATTATTATTATTATTATTATTATTATTACTATTATTATTATTATTGCTATTATTATTATTATTATTATTATTATTATTATTATTATTATTACTATTATTATTATTACTATTATTATCATTACATTTTTAATCATTGGCATTGGACATACATTTTAAGAGTTCCAAGAAAAATAATATAGACACACAGCAGGCTATTCGTAGTACGTAGAACAAGGCTTTGTTTCAATCTGACTTCCTGGGGGTTTGAATGACGCATTATGAAGCGCCTTTATCATGGTGAAATCGAGGAAACGGTCTATAGATAGTATGCAGATGACGTCACTCAGGCCTTTGTTATTGTTTTTGCCATCCGCGTTTGTGAGTTGTTCTCACTAAACTGTATTAACCAGACTATAAAAGTTCATGGTTACACAGAGTTTGTGTGTTGGTCCGTTATACTTCCGGATGGCAATGTTGTGAACTCCTTGGCCAAGCGCATTCTATCTATATAATAGATATGTGTATTTACATAAATTAAATTCGACCAGCAGTGTCTAGATTTATATTGTGATTTAGTGTTGTCAGAGTGTAAGTGTGTGTCTGTGTGTGTGTCCTTGCTTGAGATAAAATTCATAGCCATTTGAACAGGTCGATTATAATGAGTGTTAGTATTAATTTTCCCCAGATTAACTGCCGATGAATTCCCGCTAATCGAGATAAAAGCCGTTACTGGTGTTATTTCTGGCGGAAGGACTTAAAAATAGAAGCATTGAAGACCTCCAAACATGACGCACTTGGAAGGGCTCATGACAACAGCCTCGAGGAAAACGGAACAGACATGCACACGTGACCTTCCGATTCTCTACCACAGTCGTCTCCGGTTTCATCAGCTTCTGTCATGCGCAGTGGTGAACTGGAGTAAAATAGAAGCGTTGGGGTAGAGTCCGTTCGCCGCGAGACACCAACTTCATGTCTTTTCGTTCTGATTTGAGTCTTAATTAGCGCCGAGATATCGACATCTCTTCTCTGTCTCGTTCTGACCCGATCTGCCACCGGAAGTGGCCCTAGGCGCATGCGTGGTGTAATGGATTACAACCCCTTAAAGGTTTCCGCCATCACCAACAAGCCAAAAAAACGGGTTCAATATGGCTGAAAGCACCGTGTAAATTTAATTGTTTTGTCGTCATATTTCTACCGCTTCCCTTTTATTTTTTTCCAGGACGACCGATGAACTGATTGATGCTCGGAGCGATAAAAAAAAAATGTTTGACAATAAAAAAATTTTAAAAAGAATAGGGAGGGGAAAGTTTGGGTGAAAACAGTCGGTTCCCTTGTTTTATGGTGGGTATCATTCGGTTAATTATGACAGTTGTTGGGTAATTACAATTGAAGAGACTGGTGCTAAACGTACTTAAGTCACAGGAAGTTAGTTTTGATCGTAGATATTTATAACTAGCAGATCAACAACAAAGCTCTATATTTGGGGGGCTGATCCGTTGATTATTGTGTCACACTGGAAGTAACTCTTTTTTGTTGTTGTTGAAGAACAAATAAGCGAGGTTCTTTGATATATTTTTTTCCCTCGTTTCGATTCGAAATTTATGGATATCTTTAACAAATATTTTGTAATTTACTGTTAATACATATATACAACACCTACAATGTATTTCTTAGTTGTTTTTAAAATACATTTAAAACGGCGGGAAATCACCATGAAAAGCTGGCAATTCTGATTTATTCTTAAATGCGACTGTTTTAGATTTAATCAGCTTTTAAGAAGAAGAATCGAGTGATTTACTTAAGTTTTAAATCAGCCATCACCATTGAGATAATTACTTTTATGATAGCAATCACTACAATTTATCCTTCTAAATGAATTTTTTAAACCTGGGTTTATGTAGTTTTATTTATTCATTTTTGTTTTCTTTCTTTTTTTGGTGGGGGGGGGGGGGGGGGTTGAAAGGGTCATTTTTATCCCACCCAGTCGTGAGTAGGGAGCTGGTTCTGTTAGATCCGACGGAAAGCAATTGGAATAGATCAACGTGGATCCGAGGGAGCAAGCAATTATAGCTTTCGTTTAACACTTCAGTTGTGCGTGCTATGTTGGTCTAGTGGTATGACACTCGCGTTCGAATCAGAGAATCCTAAGTTCGAGTCCCGCTCTGAGCGACACATAGTGGAGTCCTTGGAAAAGTCTCTGTACTCACATTACATCACCGTACTCAAGCGTAAAACAAGTACCTGGCCATTAACAGCAGTGTCTTTCCGGAAATATTGTAATATCGCCCAACAGGCATCATGTCTTGTTTTAGATGTTAAGTGTTGTTGATGGCTAAGGACTCTTCGTAAAGCGCATTGAGCACGTTTGGTGGATGTTGCTCAACATAAAACCTCATGTGTTTTGTGTATGAGTTTTGTTGTCTTTTATTTGTTTGTTGTAATTTTTTTGTTTCTTTGGGTTTTTTTTTTTTTTTTTTTTGTTGACGTTGTCTTTTTTGTTTTTTTGTTTGTTTGTTTGTTTTGTTTGTTTGTTTTGTTTTGTTTGTTTTGTTTT
Organism: Berghia stephanieae; assembly: GCF_034508935.2. Classification (NCBI taxonomy): domain Eukaryota; kingdom Metazoa; phylum Mollusca; class Gastropoda; order Nudibranchia; family Aeolidiidae; genus Berghia; species Berghia stephanieae. The sequence continues at coordinate 22,566,049 of NC_088361.1, read as the reverse complement.
TTTGTATGTATGTTGTTTTTTTTCTTACCGGGACAAACTGTTCGTGCTTCATTTGCCTCCCTTCCCTATTTTGAAGGATAACTTGACATAAATATAAACTGGATCTAAACAGAAAATAATCCCGCTTCCGCCTCCCCTAATCCCGACCAGAGTTTCCGGGTCCAACCAAGACTACCCGATAACCTCGATCCGATTTCAGTCCGTATTGCCCCTAATAATAATTACCATAGGCTGTTATTATCTTTCACTACGAAGAGCTCAGAAAAAATCCAGAATTAGAACGCTGGACGTCTACATCGGGACTTTTATCTCTAATCTACCGACTACCGATGCCCTAATTGTGATAATAATATCGAATACCTAATAATTATCAAATCAAATAATACCCGATTATTCTTGTTTTTTAAAATACCCCACCACCCACCAACCCTGCCCCTGGCTATCCATGCCCCCACCCTGCTCCTCGACTTGCGCCCCTTATATTTTTAAACCCCCGGCCACGCGACAAGCAGCCTTTTGAAGGGGAGATAAACTTTATCCAACTGTCAGTTCTCTCCCCTTTTGAACTCATTCGGGTTCTCGTTCTTTTGACTTTTTGGTGTAGGCTAGGATCATGGAGAAGTCGTAGTGTAGCTTCTTGCTGCTCCTCTCTGATAGAATCAACGTCCAACTCAATTAGCTCTCCAGCGAAGATCTTTCAGGGCCCACACAAGGCCCTTGTTATTCTTATGATTCCTCGTAATACCCAGGCTATGCGGGTAACATTCTCTTACTGCCGACTGACAGCAGTTACCGAGTATTATAACTCAAATATCTTCAGGCAAGTCAATTCTACAAACGACGTCAGAGAACTGAAGACACTTCTGAAAGATTCGAATGCGTTTGAGCATCGATAGAAAAGTCACTTGTGTTACGGGTGGCAACGGGCGTGGTGGATAAGATGCGGCTATACTTTGGTCTATTTGGTATGACACTCGCTTTCGGGTCGGAAGGTCCTGGGTTCGAGCCTCGCTCGGCGCATTGTTGAGTCTTTGGAGAAGGCTTTTTACTCACATTCTCTCACCGTACTGGGGTGTAAAATGAGTACCTGGCCGCAGCGTTGTCTGAAAAAATGTAATATCGCCTAACAAGCGTCAAGTCCCGTCCTACATGTGAAATATTGCGCTTTGAGCACGGTTAGTGGATATTGCGCTATATTTAAAAAATAAGGTCAAAAGCTCAAAGAGGAAGAATAATTTAAAGACCTGCATACCTGAAAATCTAAAAATAAAATTCGTAGATTTTAGAAGATAAAAATTGTGGTCGCCATTGTTAACTTGACACATCAACAATTTGTCCTCAAAGTGAGTAGATATCACTCCAAAATCCTTATAATGATGGACTCTGTCATCAACTTTCATTTTCAATAAGTTTTAGTGACTCAAGAAATATTCAAGGAGTTCTGAAATTCGAGTCAAATTTCATAATTCTACGAATGTTTCCTAGTTCAAGGCAGGTCTGAATTTGTCTTAACGATAAAAAAAATAATTTTGGGATTGCTTGGCTTGAAGATGAACTATGCGGGGGGAGCGTAAGTTCCATTCCATCCTTGTGTTACAATAGCATTGTACCCCGTTCCATTCCCAAGGAGGGCGCCCGCCAGTATTTTTATTTGTTTTATAGTATATTATTGTTCCACTCAATGAGGCCCGTGGCCCTGGTTGGTTGGCGTGTGCCAGCTTTCCAATCGAATGAGCCAGATTCAACTCAAAGGAAGCAGGTTCCACTCTCCACTAAGAGGTTTTTTTTTTTGTTTTTTTTTTTATTTTTTTTTTTTTTTTTTTTTTTTTTTTGTTTGTTTGGGGGAGGGGATGTTTGTTTTTTGCTTATTTCTAATGCCTCTCTTCCCCCAATTTACACAATTTGATTGATGGATTTCATAAAATAGATTTGATATAAATAAAATACGATAAGATAAGATAAGATAATATACTTTTTTGATCGTTTATGAAAATTATAATTCATAATATATTTATAATTTAGTGTGCTAGAAAGTATTTTATGAAGAAAAAAAAGTAAAACTACACAATTCCCCATTTTACGAAAAGAAAAATGTGTTAAATCTTTGAATTGAGAACCCCCAAATCCAAAGTAGTAACAATTTAAAGTCAACAAAAATTCCAATAATAAAAAAAGACGTTTTTAGGCACGTGTCAATTTCTACTCACCTTACAAATTTCTACAACACTCTTCAATCTTGTCCCTGGTTACAC
>NC_088361.1:22556297-22561297 GCF_034508935.2 Berghia stephanieae | reverse complement strand
ATGATTGCTAGTTACAATTTGTTTAAAGAATATCATTTTCAAATTTTGTAAACAGTAAGACAGCTCTTACACTTTCTGATCCTAATATCGAAATTTTTATACCACTGAAGTCACCGCCCCACCCCACCCCCCCCCCCCCACCCCTCCTTTCACCCCCACCCCCACCCCTCTCTCCAGCCATTATTAATCCTATATCGGCTACAGAAAATGAAACAACCACTTAATAAAGACATTGATAAAAATCATTATCTTCATCACGGCAACCTCCAGCACATCTAAACCTTCCACAAGCACATTCCACCAAAAACCCCAGGAGCACATTAGCCCAATTATCTATGGAATACCCTATGCCCAGACCTACCAACCACAGGGAACATTTCGTAGAACGACGAATTTTTGGGTCCTAATTGACAATTATCTATATAAAGATTTTGTATTCAATAAAACATCTTGAAAATGATTTTTTTTTTTTGCCAGATACAGTATATAAAGGATTTTAAAGCATTAATTTAATTTAATTAAACACAAATTGGTCACTTTTAATAGTAGTTATACTGTCTTTTGCGGTTGTGTGGTCTTGTGGTATGACACTCGCTTTCGGATCGGAATGTCCTGGGTTCGAGCCTCGCTCGGCGCATAGTTGAGTCCTTGGAAAAGGACTCCCACCGTACTCAGGTGTTAAATGATTACCTGGCCGTTAACAGCTTTGTCTCTGTCCGATAAAAAATTGTAATATCGCCTCACAGGCGTCATGCCCCGTTCAATATGTCAAGTGTTGCTGTTGGCCAAGGCCCCTTTGTAAAAGCGCATTGATTACGTTTAGTGGATATTGCGCTATATAAAAAAGCTCAATTAATGTCTTCTATGTTTTTACCCCTGAAAACTACGAACTTTTCCTACAGGTAGTTGGCATGTCTGCCCATACCCCACAACTCAGCACTAGTTACCCAACCACTGCAAAACAAGTCCGATAAGTCCCTGTCTCTAACTCACTGAACTCTCCCTCCTCACAGCAAAACCAATTTTAAATCACAGGAAACCAAATAATATAAAGAGACGGGGCGGGATTAATATGTAATGATAATATTGAAATTCCCCGAAAATCCTCGGGTGAATCTTGTTATAAGGTAAGCACCCATGCCGAATCTACCACGTTTTCTTGATTACCTCAAACGAGCCCACTAAGTCAGTAGCGGTCAGACCCTCCTGTGGTGTCCGATTTCCCGAAAGGCCCTTCTCTCCTTCTCCTACAGATGTCCTTCCCCCTTCTCACACCAAACCGTTGAGCCCACTGGGGCGTATAATCGGCCTGGAGAGACTAATTGCCTGGGCGGAGAGTTAAGAACACGGGTAAATATTATGGTTTGGAGGGCGAATGCTCGATTAAGCAACACTTGGGTGACGTGTTTTGAATTAAATAAATCTTCCCGTCTTGATACCGCTTGTATAAATACGATGTCCGTTCGGGAAACTTGTACTGGATACTGGATTGACACACGAAATTTCACGGTTTTAAGACCGTGAAGTAATTGAAACGGTTGCTCGGATGATCGGACATCGCTCAGCAGCAGCAGGAGCAGTGAGTGAGTGGCGGTCTTAATTTTGTTGCTTCAAGAATGAAGTTGACACAGAGCTCTTCTCTCTCTAAGTAGGGGTAATTTGTTGAAAGAGAGGCAATTCATGTTTGTCGCATTAGACACGCAGAGTTATCGGTAATGAGCAGACGTGAAGTGTCTCTTGTTGTCATGACTACCCTTAGGGTCACGACCTTTTTGTTAAGTGAGGTAGAATTAGTATTGTCATGACGTCACTGAAGTTTGATGAGTCGGTCTTTTTCGAGCCCGCGCTTTCCTCACAGAGCAGAAAACAAAAATAATTGGGGAAAAAAAAGGGGGGGGGGGGGGGGGGGAGGGATAGGGAAAGGAGAGGACACCAGAAAAGAAATTGAAAGCAAGATAAAAGAAAGCATAAGAGAAAGACAAAAGATAGAAAGAAGACGAAGAGGGGAAAATACAAAAGAGAAGAAGAAGATGATGATGATGATGATGATGATGATGATGATGATGATGATGATGATGATGATGATGATGATGATGATGAAGAAGAAGAAGAAGAAATAGGAGGGGGAGGAGGAGCAGGAGAAGGAAGCGGAAGAGGAATGGGAGGATGAGGTAAAGGAAGGATATGAGGACGAGGAATCAGGCGGAAGATAAGAATGAGAATAATGAGGAGGAGGAGGAGGAGGAGGAGGAGGAGGAGGAGGATGAGGAGGAGGAGGAGGAGAGGGGAGAGGAGGAGGAGGGAGAGGGGCAATAGACGGAGAAATCGAAGAGGAAAGAGAATAAGTGGGACAACTAAGGGAATATTATTAGGATAACGAGAAGGAGAAGAAGGATATGATGAAAGAGGCAGTATTCCACTCAAATAAAGATAAGATGGAATGAGTGTGGCTAACACGAATACCAGTATCGAATGTTTCCTCAGATGCCACCAAAGGTACATCGGGGCTTCCAGCAGGTGGCGTGTTTTCATACCATTAGAATAATCATTTTGAAAACACGATTCCTTGTTTTTTGTTTGTAGTGCGATGTGGTAATTGACATTATTTTCATATACAGCTCCATTGGTGCTATGTGTTTAGGTAATATACTCACGACATCCGCCAGCCAATTTAAACATACCAAAACACAAAACTGTAATCTTTAACGCTTATAATCTGATTGGTATAATTTAGTGAGAACTTATCACCAAAATTGCTGTTTAAAAACAATGATAAAGAGCTGAGTGACGTCAATTTCGTTCCATGTATTAAAATATGTTGTTTTTTTTTTTTTTAATAGCGCAATAGGCACGTATTGTGCTCAATGAGCTTTGAAATGGGTCCCAAACCAACAGCAAGACTAAGCGTGTTGGATAAGAGATAACACATGCAAGGCATTCTAGTCATTTTATTTTTTTTCGACAGAGGCAACTCTGTTACCGGCGAAAGGACTCATTTCACAGTTATTAAGTGTGGTGAGAGAATGAGTCTAAAGAGCATTTCCAAGGACTTTAACTATGCACTGCTCGGAGCGGGACACGGACCTTAGGACCATCCCATCCGAAGGTCCTGTGTTCGAGCCTCGCTCGGCGCATCGTTGAGTCCTTGGAAAAGACTCTTTACCCACATTCTCTCATCGCACTCAGGTATAAAATGAGTACCTGGCCGTTAACAGCGTTGTTCGAAAAAAATTGAAATATTGCCTAACTGGCGTCATGTCTCGTTCTGCATGCTACGTGTTGCTGTTTGTCAGGGACCCCTCGTTAAGCGCTTTGAGCAAGTTTCGTGGATATTGCGCTGTATAAAAGCTCCAAGCTCAAGTCTTCAACAGATGCTTTATGCAGAATACACACGTGTTCAGATGACAATCAATCAAAAAAAAGAATTCAACACTGATTCGTAATAAATTGATTTTTATTGGAAGACGATATTTGTATGACTGTCACGTGTTATGTCATCTATAATTAGATTGTATTGTGTTGTATAAACATTAGAATGTATAGTCATGAAATAACAATAATGTATAATATATTGATATGATTGATATAAACTGTTTGGTCATTTGGCTTTCAATTTGGTCTTAGAAAATGGTTAACAATATGAGTATTGTGATATAGTAATAATGGTGGTGGTGGGGGGGGGGGGGTAATGATGATGTTGTTGATGATGATGATGATGATGATGATGATGTTGATGATGATGATGATGATGATGATGATGATGATGATGATGATGATGATGATGATGATGATGATGATGATTTTCAAATAGTCACAATGGGGTGGTTTTTCTAGTCAATATAGAGAATGTTGTTTATCTACTTTGGTCATAATAGCATGTATAACATATTATCTTAACAATGTAATTCATATCGTAAATTATTATTATGCGCCGTTGGACATCCGATGGTCCCAGGTTTGAGAGTTTTTGCCAAGATAAGAGTCTTTTTAAATCGGTCGATATTTGAAGGACGATTTTTCTGGCCAAATTTTAAAACCCACGTCTTTCCACAGTAGAGCAGCAGTGAACTGGTTAACATACGATATGTGTGGCTGGCTGAGAAAACCCGGAAAGATGAGCAAATTTCATCAATTGAGGTATGTATACAGTGGTGTAGACCACATCTTTCTGATCATTTCCCACTTTAAATTTTCTTTCTATGTCTATAAGAGCCCAAGTTGTGAATTTTTTTCTGAATAAAATTTATTTGTTGCTATTGGAAACACTTTATCTTCGATTTTGGCTCATATCTCAAATCGAAGCTTGTCGCATCTTCCCGGGTTTTCTCAGCCAGCCTCACATATTTGACGGATATCGGTAATGATATTGACCCGAGACCCGAGACCCGAGACCCGAAAGACCGAGTCTACAAAATGCTTCCTCGAGGTCAATATGTGACCGATATATCGGTTAAAATTCAGATTATAACACCTTATTCTCAGATGAAATAAAAATTATAGAGTACGAAATGGAAAATTGAATGGAATATAACATTATAATTAAATGTCCGTACAAACATCATCAAATCGATCAGTGTAAATATTGCTGCTCGAAGCTCGAAGAATTAAATAATAACGTGAAGTTGAATGTAAGCTTCAATTTAATTACAAAGACAGATCAAATGAACGTTTCGGGTTTCACATCATCTCATTCATCTGTGGTGTTTCAATCATCCTGTTTTGTTGATAAAGGGGAAACCCGAAACGTTCATTTGATCTGTTTTTGCAATTAAATTGAAGCTTACATTCAACTTCACGTTATTATTTATCAAATCGATCAGATAAATCTATCCATATCTGACCCATATTTTGATAGAGACAAAGGGGAAAGGAGTAACGCGAAATAATAATAACAAGTTTACAATAATAATTTGTATTATGGCGTCACATGATCAAGCTTTAAATTTCACTAAACATAGATTCTTATAAAAGAAATATCCTTAGAATGTTTTCGAACAGTC
>NC_088361.1:22548797-22551297 GCF_034508935.2 Berghia stephanieae | reverse complement strand
TAGACCAATTTGTTATGGGTTCATTCATCGTTGTTGTAATGGAAATACTTTTCAAAAAAAGACAGCAAAATATTGTCCATTACAACAATGTTAAACCAAGCCTATCATTGCGTTCGATGATCAGACCTGTCAATGTGTACACGTCGATTAAATAGAAAAATGTGACCTTCCACGTCGATCTGGTATGTACTATGTCCGCATGGCCTAGATGACAAAAATAGATTTTACAATAGAGATCTATCAGATTTAGGCAATTGAATTTTTGTAATGTTTTGTTTTGTTTATGGTTTGGGTTTTTTATTTTGGGGGGGGGGTGGAGGGGGGGGGGGTGTGTGTTGTTTGAGATGGGGGGGGGGGGGGTTGTTTTCTTTTTGTTGTTGTGTTTTTGTATGTGTGTTTTTCTTTATTTGTTTTACTTTTGGGGGATTGGTTGTTTACGTTCATTTTGATTTGTTTTTTTTTTATAGTTAAAAAATCTATACTCCTTATTTTGAATGCAAGTATGATACGATTGTCAAACTTCATCATTTAGATTTATTGATCAATTTTCATGGTCTGATTGACTCCCGCTAGATACCAGATAGAGGCGACTGGACACACATTCAGTCATTAACGCTTACACAAATTATAATGGTTTTTCCAATATTGAGGTCAATTTGTGTTATCGTGAGTGTGATAAGACGTACGTGTTGATACATGGTGGAAATTCAACCGTTTGGAGACGATGTGCACTTATTTTCAGGTCTGATAACCCAATTTATTATGATGGGGCTCACTGTTGTCATGGAAATCTAAAAAAAAAAAGACACAAAATATTGTCCATTAAAACAATGGTAAAACTAGGCCCATAATTAGCATTCACCTGCATATATGTACACGTCGCTTGGAAATAATACAATCCACACAGGATAATTCCTACAGACAATTGAATCCGGAACAAAGTCGGAGAAAATGACTTAACAAAGCATCAGTAACTATTTTGTCATTTTTTTCTCTTGATCTGTTCGTTTGTTTGTTTTACTTTGTTTCTCTTTTTGTTTTTGTTTTTGTTTTTGTCACCGTTTCCCGAAAACTCACATACTAGTTGTGTGGACCCTCATATGTCTGTTAAGATTTCCGGATTGTGAAAAACGCAAGAGACAAAGTTTGCATTGATAGGGTTTCTCTCCGCTGTGAATCCGTAAATGTTTGGTCAAAGTAGAACTGTCCGAAAAGGCCTTTTTACACATTCGACATCGGTACGGCCTTTCTCCAGAATGCGTCCTCATATGTGTTGTGACCGAGGAACTTTGAGAGAACCGACGTTGACAAACCGGACACCGAAAAGGCTTCTCTCCGGAGTGTGTTCGGAGATGCGCTGTCAGGTTGGCAGCCTGGGAGAATGACTTACTACACGTAGTGCATTTGTACGGCTTTTCTCCCGAATGAGTACGAAGGTGGGTTTTGAGCGTGCTCGGTCTTGCGTAAGTCTTGCCGCATATTCGGCAAAGATTCGTCTTCAAGAATCCGTTCTCCAAACCGGAAGTTGTAACCGCTGATAACGCTGCCCGCTCAGGCGTTGTGCTGTATCTGTGATGACGTTTGATCGAGTGTGGGTGATGGTTGTGGTGATGGTGGTGGTGGTGATGGTGGTGTGGATGATGGTGTCTATGTCCGATTTGGCAGAATTTCTCTTTGAAAGGTGGTTCGGTTTTGTAGTACACTCCTCTAGGATCAACCCCGCCGATTTGTCTGTATTCGGGTACGATGTGGCTTAGCTGTGGTGTGTAGCCGTTGCATTGGTTTGACAGGGACGAACCCGATGAAGAGGATCCGTATTGAGGTAATAGTGGCGCTGCCGAGCCGTGGTGAGTCACTGTAAGAGGTGGTTGAGGTGGGAGAGTTGGAGGTGGGCTGGGTGGCTGGATCATCCAAGCTTGGCTCGGATTTCCTCCAGTACAGTTATAGTGGTTAGGGTTAGGGTTAGGGTTCGGAGCCATCCCAACGTTCATACTCATTGAGACGTTAACGCTCATTGATGGGAAGTGTACATTTGTTGATGCTTGCCCCGGGTGTTGTAACGTGGGGCTGAGGCAGGGTTCTGGGTATTGAGGGTATTGTGAGTGAGTTGGAAAAGGTTGTCCGTTGTACGTGCTCTGCATAACCAGGGAATCGTGGTTGACTGATGAGTATGGGGGTAGAGTCTGAGAAGGGGGTGGTGGTGGTGGTGGGTGGTGGTTGTGAGGGTAGGTGGAATGTCCGTGGCCGTGACTGTATGACGAATGAGGTCCTGGGGACGGGATGCAGTATCCACCTGTGGCGGATGTAGGCCCTATGGAACTAGGATATGGGGATGAGCCTAGGTGAGGCATGGTGGACGCCGAAGACGATGAGGCAATAGATGACGATGTCGATGTTAGCGGTGGTGGGTGATGCGTTGGCGGTGGTGGTGGTGGTATTAGGGGTGGCGGTGGAGGTGAAGGTCTAGAGGACAGTGGGGTGAGAGATCCTCGGAGTTCTG
>NC_088361.1:22540040-22548699 GCF_034508935.2 Berghia stephanieae | reverse complement strand
CGAAGAAGAAGAACAAGATGAATAAGAGCAAGAACAAGAACTAGAAGAACAAGACGAAGAAGAAGAACAAGATGAAGAAGAGCAAGAACAAGAACAAGAAGAACAAGACGAAGAAGAAGAACAAGATGAAGAAGAGCAAGAACAAGAACAAGAAGAGCAAGAATAAGAACAAGAAGAACAAGGTGAAGAAGCATATTTTCTAATTTTGAAATCTTAAAACAAGATAATCACACAATAGTATGTACTCACATGACCCCAGACAAACGGAATAATAATATCAAAAATCAACAGAACTCCATTCTCTTCCTAATTCCCTGTCCATGTCCGGTCATTCTCGGCCCCCATCTCCTAACGAAGTGTCCAAGAGTTAGCCAGCCGACCAATCCCCCCTTCCTACCTAGCCACTTACCACTCGGGTAGGTATAACACTAAAACCTCTAGTAAGTGTAATCCAAACACATGTGGATAGTGCACCACAATGTCCAAACCAAAGCCGTCTTTTACGACAGAAGGACTCATGTGTGATATGAGACCACATTGGCACTGCCCCTGCCTCCGTTAACTCTTTCCTTACCGATCATTTTCAGTATTTTCCCAAAATGGAAGGCTTACCCAGCAGAAAAATTGATTTTTTTAAACTCAATCTCTCTACAAAATAACTTTATGTTCTTATCAAGTAAACAAAGATCATTGTGATGTACAAAATCACTCTGAATAAGAAAAAACAATTTATATTGTGTCGTAACAAATGTGACGATTTTGCTGTAGGTGGTAAGGAGAGGGTTAATATAGAGAGTAGGATTGTCACACGAGCGCCAGGGTTCGACCTTGCTTTTGTTTCTAGGGTTCTGGTTTGTTTTTTGTTTTGTTTTGTTTTTGGTTTTTTTTTTTTGGGGGGTGGGTTTGTTTTGTTTTATTTTTTTTTTTGTTTGTTTGATTTTCGTTTTTTGTTTTTTGTTTCTTGTTGTTTTTTTGGGGGTTTTTTTCTTTTTTGTTTGTTTGTTTTCATTAATTGGTGTTTTGTCTTTTCTTTTTTTTAATCTATTTATATTTTTTTGCTTACAATGTAGTATTTCCCCAAATTTTAAAGGCCTTTTGACGATAATTATTTCTTTTGTTTTCGGGGTTTTTTTAAAAATTGAGCCGCTGGTTTTGGTAACGAGTTCCGATAGCTAAGTCAGTAGACCACTCGTTTCACACAGAAAGTGACCGGAATATATCCCGAGGGGAAGTCGACATCTTTTTTTTTTTTTTTTTTTTTTTTAAAGCCTGTGTCCACCCAGCAGTGATTTGGTTTTCTATGTGTGTTAGATATCTGGCGGATTTTCATTTGCGAAAGACTAGCGTACAGTCCATTTGATACTATAGACATCGGGTAAAACTCCGGCTTCATGACTCTGAATAACTATTTCTTTTTCTCAACACCTAGCACATTTTAAAACTTTATTTTAGCAGGTTAGTGAAACCCTTATCGTTCAATCTAAATTGTTGGATCGTTTTAAAACATCTGGAACATTCTTTTGAACCATATCACTCCCGACTGGTATTTTCCAAAACCCCTTACAAAAAAATATACTTAACGTGCTCAAAGTGCTTTACAAGGGGTCCCTAGCCAACAGCAACACTTAACATTAAATAGCACGAGTCATGACGCCTGTAAGGCGATATTGCAATATATTTTTCCGACAGAGACAACGCTGTTACCGATCAGGTACTCATTTTACACCTCAATACGGTGAGAGAATGTAAGTAAAGAGCCTTCTCCAAGGAGCGAGACTCGAACCCTGGACTTCCCAACCCGAAGGAGAGTGTCATACCGCTAGATCTGGCATACTTTTGTGAACAAAATCACTTCCGACTGGCATTTGCCATATCCTTTAAGATGTGACCACCCTCCTTACTGTATCATCGATCAGATTCTATACAATGACTAAATCTGGCACCAGTTTTCCAACTATAAGCGTCTTTTCATTTGAATAGGGTTCCAAAGTCGTGACGTCACTTCCTCTTTAAAACGCCCACAGCTACCAAAAGTGGTTCCACTTGGAAATCGGTAAAATCGACAGATCTCGCTCTTTGACCGATGTAGACAATCAAATGAATCAAATGTAAAAGATTGAACTATTTTAGCAAAGAAAATTTCGATCAATTTGATTTATTTAAAAGCAACTCTGTACTCGAAGAAAAGACCACAGCCAAGGCCTTCTAGATACAGGGCCTTGCCACAGCTTGAGTGTGGAACCAAAATGGCCGTTGTGCGGCTAGAATATGGTCCAGTGGTATGACACTCGCCTTCGGATCGGAAAGTCCCATGTTCGAGCCTTGCTCGGCGCATTGTTGAGTCATTGAAAAGGTCTCTTTACTCCCAATCCCTTCACCGTACTCAGGTGTAAAATGGGTAGATGGCCTTAAACAGGATTGTCTCTGTCGGGTAAAAAAAAATGCAATATCGCATAAAAGGCGTCATGTCTCGTTCTACGTGTTTCGTGTTGCTGTTGGTTAGGGACTTTGTAAAGCGGTCTGAGCACGTTTAGTGGATATTGCGCTATATAAAAGCTCGTTGCTAGGCAGGTCGTGTGATGTCGCACTTTTTATCCTTATTGTGTATTTGACATTTGCCAGGATGACAAAATTAACTCACTCACCCCAAACACCGACTATATCCGTAGTTTACCCGAGTAACTTTTACCCCATGCCTATTTAATACATTTTTCTGAGACAAATTAGACGTCTATAGGCGTAGTATCAAAGCTAATGTTTTTAGTTTTTACATGTTAATGGTAGTTGACTAAAATTGTCTATGTACATGCTCATTTCTAATTACATTTTTTTCCAATTTTGAAAAGTAACAAAAATCTCTAGGATTGAGTTAGTTAAAATATTTGACAACAAACTCGTTGGTATCTTCTAAAAAAAGGATGAAGCATTTATTGTGGGCGATTAATATAAACATACGTTTCAGTGGTTTAAAACAGATTTATTTTCTGTCTAGATTTTTTCCCATACAATTTTCATGTGAGAATAAAGCCGTGAGTAAACAATCTAAATGACGAAACCATCCAGAAGTGGTTTTGTCTTTAAAATGTGCAATTTTTAAATTTAGTCTTACCAGTAAAATCGCAACATTATGGTTGTTTAAAACCACAAAACTATGTTCGTTTATAACCATTAAACGGCGGTTGTTTAAAACCACAATACGATGGTTGTTCAAAACCACACACTATGGTTGTTTAAAACACGGATGGTTGTTTAAAACCACGATACGATGGTTGTTTAAAACCACAATACAATGGTTGTTTAAAACCACAATACGATCGTTGTTTAAAACCATAATACGATGGTTGTTTAAAACCATAATACGATGGTTGTTTAAAACCACAATACGATGGTTATTTAAAACCACAATACGATGGTTGTTTAAAACCACAATACGATGGTTATTTAAAACCATAATACGATGGTTGTTTAAAACCACAATACAATGATTGTTTAAAACCATAATACGATGGTTGTTTAAAACCACAATACGATGGTTGTTTAAAACCACAATACGATGGTTGTTTAAAACCATAATACGATGGTTGTTTAAAACCACAATACGATGGTTGTTTAAAACACGGATGGTTGTTTAAAACCACTAAACGATAGTTATTTAAAACCACAATACGATTATTGTTTAAAACCACAATACGATGATTGTTTAAAACCACAATACGATGGTTGTTTAAAACCACAAGACGATGGTTGTTTAAAATCACAATACGATGGTTGTTTAAAACAACAAACTATGGTTGTTTAAAACCACAATACGATGGTTGTTTAAAACCACAATACGATGGTTGTTTAAAACAACAAACTATGGTTGTTTAAAACCACAATACGATGGTTGTTTAAAAACCACAATACGATGATTGTTTAAAACAACAAACTATGGTTGTTTAAAACCACAATACGATGATTGTTTAAAACCACAATACGATGGTTGTTTAAAATCACAATACGATGGTTGTTTAAAACAACAAACTATGGTTGTTATAACCACAATACGATGGTTGTTTAAAACCACAATACGATGGTTGTTTAAAACAATAAACTATGGTTGTTTAAAACCACAATACGATGGTTGTTTAAAAACCACAATACGATGATTGTTTAAAACAACAAACTATGGTTGTTTAAAACCACAATACGATGATTGTTTAAAACCACAATACGATGGTTGTTTAAAACCACAATACGATGATTGTTAAAAACCACAATACGATGATTGTTTAAAACCAAAATACGATGGTTGTTTAAAACCACAATACGATGGTTGTTTAAAACCACAATACGATGGTTGTTTAAAACCGCATAACGGCGGTTGTTTTCTTTTGCCAGTCAAACATAAACAATGCCTGCTTTTTGTTTGCCATGAAGTAAGTGTAAAAAAATAAAAATTGAATTCTCACATAAAATACTATTTCTACTTCAGCAAGGTTTTTGTAAACAATAACACGAAGGCATAAATAAAATAATTCAACAACTCCAAACCAGGCCTAAACATGGAAACATGTGAGGCAAACGTCATATTGTAATAACTGTAAGTCTTGGACTTCATTCTGTATTTATAGCTATAGATAGTTCGAAGATGACGTCACACATGTCTTTGTTATTATTTTTTGCCACCAGCGTTTATGCGTAATGCTCGCTGAACTGTATTAATCAGACTATAAACGTTCATGGATACACACAGTTTTGTGTGTTGGTCCGTTATACTTCCGGGTGGCAATGTTATGAGCTTCCTAGCCAAGCGCATACTATATATTGATATGTAGTTGTAAAGATAACAAAATTAGTCATTAAAACTGTGCATATTACAGCCGTACTCTGGAAATACACGTGTTTAAAAATCTTGCCAGAAACGCTCCTTTCAAATAACAATCGATTTAAATGAACCTCATCTTGGCAAAAACTCTCAAACCTGGGACTTAGATGGATCTCACGAGGTCCCAGTGTTTTTGCCAAAATGAGAGTTATTTAAATCGATCGATTTTTGAAGGACAAGTTTTCTGGTCAAATTCTTAAATACTAATTTATCCAAAGTACGGCAATTAGCCTAACAGGCTAATTATGAAACATAGATTGATATTACAGGACCAATTGGATTCAATAGTCTGATGTCACGCCGCCCGGCAACGGCGGCCATCTTGGTTCTATCAAAGAAAATTATTACTTTTTATTCTCCATGCTGGCTAGAACTTTTCATATGTCTTGTGATCAGAATGTGTAGAAGTCAAAATATGATCAAATTTATGGGGATTTTTTTTCCCTCTGGATACGCTTTTATGCTCGCCGGAGAAATATTTCATACAGGCGTCCGCCATTGTTCCGATAGTTAAGAGCCAGTGTTACTAAGTTACCATGCGTCATTAGGAAGGAAGTGACGTTATGACTGTTGAAGAGTATTGCGATTATTTTTAAAAATCCCGACTGCATTGGGGATCGATCTTGATCCCTTTGGATGGGAAGCAAGTGCTCTACCTCTTAGCTATCGGAACGAACCCCCAAGGGGATGATGGGATGCATAATTCAAATTTAAAAATCTTCCCAAAAAATGTAATATCGTCTAACAGGCATCATGTTCCGTCCTACATGTTAAGTGTTGCTGTTGGCTATTATTAGGGATCCTTTGTAAAGCGCTTTGAATACGGTTATTGGATATTGCTCTATAAAATGCTCAATGTTTTGTTGCTTGGTTTTTGTTTTTTGTTTGTTTGTTTGTTTGTTTGTTTGTTTGTTTTTTTTTGGGGGGGGGGGGTTGTTGTTGTTTTATTATTGTTTTTTTTTTTTGTTATATTGTTTGGATGTTTGTTTGTTTTGTTTGGTTTTGCTTTGTTTGTTTGTTTGTTTGTTTTTTTTTTGTTTTTTTTTGTTGTTGTTTTTTTTGGGGGTTTTTTTGTTTTTTTTTTTTGTTTTTTTTTTTTTTTTGGGGGGGGGGGTTGTATTATAACACCGAACGACAACCGTTTAAAATATGACAATATCGATCAAGACATACATTCTAATATAAATCTATTTTTATTTGAACATAGTCATGGATTTAAACAATACACATAATATTTCTTTCTGTCATAAAACTTCACCCCCGTTATCCAAACGTCTCTCCTGCTCCGTCCGCCGGCCGTCATGTCCGCATGGCTACTTTCAACCAGGCGTTTTGCTTATATTACATCCCTAAGCTTGTGTCTAAATAACCAGAGCGGTCTGGAAGTCATTTCATCAAAATGTTAGTTCGAGTTCTTTATGAAGTCAAAACAAACAGAAAACAGAGTTGGTCTGTATAAGAGCCCTGTACGTAATGGGATACGAGTCGTCCCCTGTAAACTGACACAACGGAGAGCCGGGGCGACCCAACCGCGCATATTAATTTTGAATAAACACTCGAATGAACCCCGCGCCTTTGACTGCCAACTAACTATGCCTAGATGATTTCAGCTACTGGCGAGTCAAGGGTTTGTAGGATGTGGTCATTTCCATGTACTGTAGACCTTCCAAGTACTACGAAAAATTCGTAGTAATACGACTGTTTGGCTCCAGCTCAATCCCCTCTGTACACTCTCTGATTAATAATAAATTATGAATACATTGAGCTTTATATAGCGCGATATCCGCTAAATGTGCTCAAAGCGCTTTACAAGGGGTCCCTGGTCAACAGCAACATTTAACATGTAGGACGGGACATGCCGCCTGTTAGGCGATATTACAATTTTTAGGACAAAGACAACGCTGTTAACGGCCAGGTATTCATTTTACACCCGAGTACGGTGAGAGAATGTGAGTAAAGAGCCTTTTCCAAGGACTCAACGATGCGCCGAGCGCGAGGCTCGAACCCAGGACCTTCCGATCCGAAAGCGAGTGTCATACCACAAGACCACATAGCCGAAACGTTGTTTGTTTTGTGTTGTTCCCTTATATATGAGTCACATCTACTCACTTTAGTTTTCTCTCCATTTTACTGGCTCATTTAGGCACCTCTAGCTTTGGTTTTCCTCTGATTCCTACGCTCCAGCTACAACAGAACTGCACTCTCCTCTTTGACTCAATAAATCTTATTGAAAAGGAAAGTTTTGTTCCTCATATCCTGTACTATTCAGGACTTAACCCTCTCCTTCCCACCTATTGGAAAATCATCACATTTGTTACGAGGCAACCGTCACTTTTATCATCCAGATTTCATTTCTTTTTGCTATAGCGATAAAAACTTGACATTCTGTAATAGAGCCCTTATTGTCGAACAATAGAATGTGCTTGTTGCTTTTCTGTTTGAGTAAGAAATGTCTGTTTTTGTGTTGGGTGGGTGTGGAGTTTTGGAGAAAATTCTGAAAATGGCTGGTAAGGAGCATGATAGGCAAATTATTTATTTCTAAAGCTATTTAGAGTGGATTTTGCTTTATTATTTTTTTCCCATGGAAACTACGAATTTTTGACATTTCAAGTTGGCAGCTCTGGTACCGTAAACCGTAAACACCGTAAACCGTAAACCGTAAACCGTAAACCGATACCGTATTGCATCCGTTGCTGTCTTTAAAACCGTCTTTCAGAGCATTAGGGCTAATGGAGTCGTTTATCCAGGTTCCTATAGAAGAAACGAATATGACGTCACTCAGGTCTTTGTTATTGTTTTTAGACAACCATCGGGGTGATAAGTTATCACTCAATTATATTAATCAGACTATATAGATAGTTCAAATATGACGTCACTCAGGTCTTTGTTATTGTTTTTGCCATCCGCGTTTATGAGTAATGTTCACTGAACTGTATTAACCTGACTATAAACGTTCATGGATACACACAGTTTTGTGTGTTGGTCCGTTATACTTCCGGATGGCAATGTTGTGAGCTTCTGAGCCAAGAGCATACTATCTATACGTTAAAGGCTACACATAGTTTTGTGTGTTGATATGTTTAATGTGGCTGGCGGGTGTCGTAATTAGTTTCCCTAAACTCATAGCATCAATAGCGTAAAAGGGACCATTGCAGTTGTTTGATCCACGTTGAATAGGACGCTCGTCTGCGGCAAAGTACTTTTCGCCAGATCTAACTGAGCCTGCTGGGTGGAAAGTGGGGGGGGGGGAGGGGGGGAGGGGGGGGGGTCAGGAAAAAATCTCGTGTTCACCCGGAATCGATCTTGGTCCAGTTGCATGTGAAGTGATTGCTCTGCCAACTGAGCTATTCAGGACACCCGCTTTACCTAAAGAGACCCAATAATTAATCAGTGGATTTTTGACCAATCAAAACCTTGAGAAATGCTCTTTACTTACATTCTCTCTGTGTACTCATGTGTAAATGAGTACCTGGCTGATAACAGCGCTGAATCTGTCAGAAAAAAATATATAATATCGCCTGACAGGCGTCATGTCTCGTCCTACTTGTCAAGTGTTGCTGTTGGCTCGGGACTGTTCGTAAAGGGCATTAAGCACATGTGTGTTTGTGTTTGTTATTTCGTTTTTAAGAGTTTTACGGCGCTGCAATACATCGAGGTAGATCGTCTCAGCTCAGAAATAAGGAAGAAAATGGGGAAATAAAAAAAGTTGTAGATTTAAAATTGAAAGCCTTCCTGAGACCCGAGATGTTAAAACGGTATTATATCGTGTTGACCTTTTTGCTGAACATTTGA
>NC_088361.1:22514332-22529332 GCF_034508935.2 Berghia stephanieae | reverse complement strand
ATGATGATGATGATGATGATGTGATGATGATGGTGGTGGTGGTGGTGGTGGTGTTGGTGGTGGCGGTGATTGTGGTAGTGGTGGTGATGGTGATGGTGGTGATGGTGGTAATAGTGGTGGTGAAGCTGATGATGATGATGATGATGATGATGACGACGACGACGATGTGATGATGATGATGATGACGACGACGACGATGATGATGATGATGATGACGACGACGACGACGATGATGATGATGATGATGATGATGATGATGATGATGATGACGACGATGATGATGATTATGACGACGACGACGATGATGATGACGACGATGATGTTGAAAATAATGACGACCACAACAACGATGATGGTGACAACCAACAAAGTTTATACTCCACAAATTTAAAAAAACAACAACAATGAAATCCCCTACCTTTGTAGTATTGAGTACGATATTATGGTCGAGACCGGTGATGCAGTTGAAGCGATAAATCCAAGTGATTGAAGGAGCACAAGTTAAAAACTGAAATCTCGTGGTCATGGTGCTGCGTTTGAACAGCTTCTGTCTTTTAAATAGTCCGTGGTATGTTTGTTCTACCAACGTCCTCGGTGTAACTGGACGCCTTCTGTTGGGTCTTGTCAATGTCTTCCTCTTATTCTTCCTTTCTTTTTCCAAATCAACCTCCTCCTCCTCCTCCTCCTCCTTCTTCTCCACCTCCAACACCGTTTCCTTCCTCCGTCTACTTTTACGTCTCCCTCCTTCTAATTCTTCTTCAGCAGCATCTCGCCCCAATTCCGTGCAAGGCACACGCGGGCGTCCATTTGCCTGACAATCTGTAAGGTTTCATCTGCCAAAATCAAGTCTCGATTTTGTTTATCCGTGGAGAAGAACTGGTATAGAAAATAATGATCAAACGAGAATAAAGAATCGTAAACTCGTCTCGTCGACGTTGAATTGACAGCCTTTTTTATATATTATTATTATTATTCTAATCCGTTTTACTCTTTGTCTGATAGAAGACTGCCCGTGAATAAAAAAACATTCAGCTTTATTTAATATTTAGATATTACGTATAGAATACCTCCTTCTTTCCTGGATAATTTTCGGATTTATTTTCTTGAAAATAAAACTATATTTTGCATTCACTGTAAGAACTCTCCTCGACTTGAAAAGCAATAAAATAATCTAAAATGCAATGGGAAATCACTCGGATAATTCAAACTAGTCTCGTCTCAACGAGGTGTTTACTCTAACACTCATTCCTGTGTGAATGCTGCAAAGAGGGCTCAGGATGAAATGGCGACGTTTTAAGATAAGTATTCACAGTCGGAGTTGTTGATGGATTAATTTAATTCCTATTGTGTGTCTTTGAAAAGAACGAGAAGACAAGTCAAGATAAGAAGACGCATCGTTGAAACAAGTCTGGGATCTGAATGAATGAATGAATTCTACGAAAGACGAACATTCCAAGTTTGTTGATTGACGGAGGAGGTAGAGAAAAGGAATAGATGCTGGTGAACTGGAAATAGAAGGGGTAAGGAGTTTCGAGGACCGTGGTGATACTGGGGGGGGGGGGGGGGGGGGGGGGGGGGGGGGGGGGGGGGGGATAAAAGGCAATTCTAGAGAGATGATTGGTTAGAGATGAGAGAAGCCGTTGTAAATTCCCTGAGATTCCTCGCTTTCGATACTTCCCCCTCATCTATTTGTGTTGGAAAGTCAGAGAAGCCCCTGATGAGAGGGAAAACGGTTGAAGTTTGGGCACGTGCGAAGATGATGAAAAGAGGACATTGAAAGGCATCGGAGATCAAGCCTTCCCCCCCCCCCCCAAGTCCCTTCATCTGTCCACCCGTACGACCGACCGTACGTCCGTCCATACGTCGATCGTGAGTAGTGAAATCGTGAGTGAGTGAGTTGTAATCGGTTAGTGAGTGTGTGTGAGTTGTAATCGGTGAGTGAGTGTGTGAGTGGTCGTGAGTCTAAATTATGAGCATGAAGTGAGTATCGAAGCCCGATGACGCGTGCGCAGATTTTTTTGAATTTGGAATGGGCGGGGCTTAGAAGTTCAAGAGGTGCCTGGGAATCTCTGAAGGGACACGATTGGTTGTTGACGTGAAAATGGGCGGGGAAGACATCGTGTTGAAAATACAAAATCAATATTTTTCAAGAGCTGATTGGTTAAAAATATTCCACACCATTTTGTGATATAAAACTACGAGTACAACATCTTTCTTATTGCTTTCAATGACACAGTAAATAGTCCTGAAGCAGTTGATTGTGTTTTATGGCTGTTCTTTCCTTCAATGACCGGCTTCTCAACGTAATAATAATAATATGATGTGTCTGTTTTCCATCAGTCACGATTCGGAATCATGAATTCCAAATTATCATGACAACTACAAAAAAAAAACATGTTGTTACAATCCTTGGTTGTTTTGGTTTGGGTTGATGTGGGTTTTTTTTTTTTAATTCATTGCCAGATTATTAAAGCGGGCTAAGTACACGATATGGCCGCTGACCAAGTTTTAGTTTTATATCCTAAATTATATATATATATATATATATATATATATATATATATATATATATATATATATATATATATATATATATATATAAGTACGGCTATGTGGTCTTGTGGTATGATACTCCCTTTCGGATCGGAAAGTCCTGGGTTCGAGCCTCCCTCGGCGCATAGTTGAGTTCTTTGAAAAGACACTTTACTCATATTCTCTCACCGTACTCAGGTGTTAGATGAGTACCTGACCGTTAACAGCGTTGTCTCTGTCCGAAAAAGTTGTAATATCGCCTAACAGGACTACATGATAAATGTTGCTGTTGGCCAGTGATCCCTTGTAAAGCGGAAAACGTGCTCAAAGCGCTTTACAAAGGGTCCCAACAGCAACACGTAACACGTAGAACGAGACATGACGCCTGTTAGGCGATATTACAATTTTTTTTCTGATAGAGACAACGTTGTTAATCGTCAGGTATTCATTTTACACATGAGTACGGTGAGAGAGAAAAAGAGAGTTAAGCGCTACGCACCGCTCACAGCGGGACTCGAAGCCAGGACATTCCGATCCGAAGGCAAGTGCCATACCACGTGACCACAGAATCCAATTTCGATTAATCCTCTCCTCCCCTTACCACCCATAGAAAAACCGTCACATTCATTACGATGCAGCCAACAGTTTTCTTATTCTGATTTCATTTTGTTATAGTTAGTTATAGCTATAAAAACTCGACACTGTGTCGCAGAGCTCAGTTTCCTGAACAAAATATAGAATAAACTCGTTGCTAATCTGTTTGAAAAATCTTTTTTTTTTTTTTTTTGTTGGATGAGTATGATGTTTTAGGTAAAATGGAGGAGGAGGGGGATGAAAAGATGGATAAAAAAGCGGGACAGGAGGAGGTAAGGGGAAGCGGTAGAAGAAAAAGTGAAGGAACGGAAGGAGACGGAGGAGGACGGAAAGGAAATGAAAAGAAGAAGAAGAAGAAGAAGAAGAAGAAGAAGAAGAAGAAGAAGAAGAAGAAGAAGAAGAAGAAGAAGAAGAAGAAGAAGAAGAAGAAGAAGAAGAAGAAGAAAAAGAAGAAGAAGAAGAAGAAGAAGAAGAAGAAGAAGAAGAAGAAGAAGAAGAAGAAGAAGAAGAAGAAGAAGTCAAAGAGGAGGAGGAGGAGGAGGAAGCAGAAGAAAAGGAGGAGGAGGAGGAGGAGGAGGGGTGAGGAGGAGGAGGAGGAAGAGGAGGAGGAGGGGTAGGGCGAGGAGAAGAAGAAGAAGAAGAAGAAGAAGAAGAAGAAGAAGAAGAAGAAGAAGAAGAAGAAGAAGAAGAAGTTTTATCTATGGGTGATATTATTATGAAAACATTATATCAGTCTAAAACTATTTGCGTACTACGTCATCCATCCATCGGTCACGTGTCACCTTTTATCTGATCAGTACTTTTATTAGACGAAGGAGATTCCATGTCTGATATAATTCAATATCACACCCCGTTTATTTCATGAACTTTGAACTGTTATCAACTACCGTATTCGAATCGATTTTTTAATTTGATATTTCTAACACGATAACGATTTTCTGTTCTAATATGGTTCAAAGTATGAATGGAAAGTCATACTTGAAAACAAAAAAGTTCTTAAGATTTATATATATATATATATATATATATATATATATATATATATATATATATATATATATATATATATATATAATATTGTTCACTAAAATTGTTTTTTTTTTAAATTGACAAATTAAATTAGAAAGTGCGGCTATGTGTTCTAGAACTTTCGGATCTGTTCTAGGTTCGAGTCCCGTTCTGAGAGGCGGATATTTGAGTCCTTGGAATAGATTGTATGCATATGACGTCACTCAGGCCTTTGTTATTGTTTTTGCCATCCGCGTTTGTGAGTTGTTCTCACTAAACTGTATTAACCAGACTATAAAAGTTCATGGTAACACAGAGTTTGTGTGTTGGGCCGTTATACTTCCGGATGGCAATGTTGTGAACTCCTTGGCCAAGCGCATTCTATCTATAGGCTCTTGACTCCATTTCGCTCCCCGTATACCCACGTGAGTACCAGCCGTTAACAGCGTTCTCTTAACATAATATATAGAACTAGACATGACGCCTGTTAGGCGATATTACAATTTTTTTTCGACAGAAACAAAGTTGTTAATGGCAAGCTACTCATTTTACACTTGAGTATAGTGAGATAATGTGAGTAAAGATTATTTTCCAAGGATTCAGTTTTGCCCCGCCCAGAGCGGAGCTTGAGCTAACTTACAGCCCGACACTAACCAAAAAATGACGTTGAAAGACAAGTCTTTGGCCACAAAAGAAAACAAATCGTGAGTTGTATTCAATAGGTCAACCAATTGAATCACTTGTTTCCTTGAGCTCTACTAACGACAACTCACTAGGCGGTGCACAAACCTAAAAAAATGACGTCAAACTGTAAACCCTCTTCCGCGCATAGTTGAGTCCTTGGAAAAGGCTCTTTACTCATATTCTCCACCGTACTCAGATGTAACATGAGTACCTGTTCGTTAACAGCGTTGTCACTGTCAGGAAAAAATGTATTATCGCCTGACAGGCGTCATGTCTCGTTCTATATTTTACGTGTTGCTGTTGGTCAATGATCCTTTGTAAAGCGCCTTGAGCACGTTCAGTGGATATTGCGCTATATAAAAGTTCAAGCTCAAGCCCAAGTTTGTATAGATAGTATGCAGATGACGTCACTCAGGCCTTTGTTATTGTTTTTGCCATCCGCGTTTGTGAGTTGTTCTCACTAAACTGTATTAACCAGACTATAAAAGTTCATGGTTACACAGAGTTTGTGTGTTGGTCCGTTATACTTCCGGATGGCAATGTTGTGAACTCCTTGGCCAAGTGCATTCTATCTATTGGTAGAACTTCATGACCCAGATAGCATTGTGCATCCGTGAAACGGGGATTCCCGTTATATAAATATAAATAGCTCGTTTTTCTTATAATTTGTTTACGTTGGCTCTTACGGTTTTTTGTCGTGTTATGAATGGTATTTACGGCAGTGGTATGCATTATGCAGTAATATACATTTATGATGCGATGACAGACAGACCATTAGAAGGAATGAAAACTACCACATACGTACTACATTCATTCATTCATGCATTCCTACAAAATACTTTCAGCATTGCCATAAAGCATGGCGGAGGAAGAGATGGGAGAGGTGGGGGGGGGGGGTCATGCTTGATTGATGTTGAACATAATAATGATGACGTCACATTTGTCATCCTACATCATGACTTTTTCCGCTGTGACGTAGTAGTTAATTGGACTTATCTTATTGATATTGAGAATTGTGTTTATAATATAGTATGACTTGCCTAATTAAACGAAATGATATACCACGACCAATGTATATATATATTACCAGGTCTGAGAATCGAACACAATTATGGGCTTGTTTAAAAAATATTGTAACATTTTACGTTGGTTTGATAGTATTTCCATTATAACATTGAGACTATACAGTTTTGGATTATCAGACCTGCGGAAAAGTCCACGTCTACCTCTACCTTGCCTGTGGCTGTGGATTGTAAAAGGATTAAGAGCTCTGAGTAGCGCAAAGTTGAGTCCTTGGAAAAGGCTCTTTATTCACATTCTCTCACCGTACTTAGGTGTAAAATGAGTAACTAACCGTTAACTGAGTTGTCTCTGTCGAAAAACAATGTAACATCGCCTAACAGGCGTCATGTCTCGACTTTCATTTTAGGTGTTGCTGTTTGTTTGGTTCCCCTCGTGAAACGTTTACTGGATATTGCGCTATATAAATGCTCTAGCTCCAGGTTTTGTTGTGTTTGACTGTCTGAGTGTGAGATGGCCGAGTGACCAAGCCACTTCACTATCACACGAGGGTCACGGCTTTGAAATAAAACTCTGGTTGATCCCAAAGTATTTTCATCAGATCTAAATAAGATCCAAACACTCAATTACAGTTTTGTAGACGGGAAAAGTGGAGGAGGAAAAGGAAGAATATGAGGAGGAGGAGGAGGAGGAGGAGGAGGAGGAGGAGGAGGAGGAGGAGGAGGAGGAGGAGGAGGAGGAGGAGGAGGAGTAAGGTGGTGATGGTGGAGAAAGACTTCGCGAAGTCCCAGGTTTGAGAATTTTTAACCAAGATGAGGGTATTTTACATGGAGCGATATTTGAAGGACGAGTTTTCTGGCCAAATGTTTAAATACGTATTTATCCAGAATACAACAGCTAACGGATTAAATCACATGACAGGACTTGACCACTCATTCCTGGTATTTCTAGGGTCGTGTTTGTGGTATGTCGTATCCGGGCCATGAACAGAAAATCGTGACCAATTGTAACAAAACAATTCGAAATCATCATTACCCATTCTGAAATGCGCAGTTTTGAAACATTAGCAGGCCAATGATTAAAAATGGATATACAAAAGGCTTCAACAATCGTGACGTCACTTCCCTCATTAATAACGCATAGTAACTTAGTAACTGGTTCTAAACTTTCGGAACAATGACGGACGCCCTGATGAAATACTTCTCCGACGAGCATAAAAGTGTATCTAGAGGAGAAAAGCATTATACATCTGATCATGTTTTGACTATTATACATTCTGATCATATGACATATGAAAAAGTTCTGGCCATCATGAAGAATAAAATGTACCGATTTTCTTTGTTTAGAACCAAGCTGCTCGTTGCTGGGCGGACGTGACATAAGACTATTGAATCCTATTGGCGGAAATAGGGAAAAGGGTCGCCCAAAGACTAGATGGTTGGATAAGGTAAAAGACGATATGAAAGAACTGGGCCTGGAGGAAGATGATGCTATGAACCGAGATGCATGGAGATGTGACATTCATTATGGCAACCCTGCTTAACGCGGGATATGCCCAATGAAGAAGAAGAAGAAGCTAATGAACAAAAATGAATATAACAACAAAAGATCAACCATGGATTGTTTCGGGCTCAAATCACTTCATCAGCCAATGACAAAAACAATATATTTTTTGCTATTGTTATTGTTACAAGACGAATGCAATGAGACGTCTTTAGTGTTTCATTCATCGTGCTTTATTAACAACGGGGAAATCCGAAACGTCCACATTATCTGTTTTCGATAATTACTTCTATTCTATTTAACTATTGTTATTATTTTAGTTAAGCTTTTTTGTAGCCTCTTTTCCTTGCTTCATCACGGATTTGACCCAAACAATGTCACACGCTCTCTTTAGCCAATTAACCGCCGTATTCTGGAAAAACTCGAATTTAAAAAAATTAGCTAGAAAGTTCGTCCTTCAAATATCGATCGTTTTAAATCACTCCATCCTGGCAAAAACTCTCAAACCTGGGACTTCACAAAGTCCCAGGTTTGAAAATCATTGCCAAAGTGAGGGTGATTTAAATCGATCGATATAATTTGAAGGAAGAGTTATCTGGCCAAATTTTTGATTACATTCTATGTAGAGTGCTGGAGTTACCTGTCCTATTTCCTTAAAAGTAACGATAAATCAATCAATCAATAAATAAAATTCCTTTTATTCATCCCATAGGGGAAATTTGTCTTTAGGGTATATTCCAAGGGAATACTGGAATAATCCAGGCGTCAGCCGCAGTGCAAAGACCTTACCGCTGAGCAACGCTGCCCCTCTCTTCATGTCATTCGGTCTAAATACGTTCCACGATTTTTCCACCTTTCATCATGTCTAATTATTATGCTTATAAATGTTACCTGTACGGAAATGGTCACCGATGTAATGTTTTTTCGCATACCAGTAGCCGTTCGTCTCCTGGACTTGTCACGTCATCATTTGTCATCGTACAAAGAGACAGACACGTGATTCCTACCAGTTTGTATTGTGATGCTATGCGTTTAGTTAAAATACTCACAACATCCACCAGCCGGATTTAAAAGTAGTTTACCAACACACTAAATCATGTGTAGCCTCAAACGGTCATAGCCTGATTGATGGGATTTAATTAGAACTAATTATGTAAATGGATGGCTAAAAACAATAACAAAGGGTCACTAACCAACAGCAGCGGATAACATGTAGAACGAGACATGACGCCTGTTAGACGATAATATTATAATTCTTTTTTTACGACATAAAAAAATAAAACAAAATTGAGCTTTGTATAGCGCAATATCCACTAAATGTGCTCAAAGCGCTTTACAAGGGGTCCCTGGTCAACAACAACATTTAACATGTAGGACGGGACATGCCGCCTGTTAGGCGATAATACAATTTTTCGGACAAAGACAACGCTGTTAACGGCCAGGTACTCATTTTACACCTGAGTACGGTGAGAGAATGTGAGTAAAGAGCCTTTTCCAAATACTCAACTATGCGCCGAGCGCGAGGCTCGAACCCCGGACCTTCCGATCCGAAAGCGAGTGTCATACTACTAGTCCACACCCCCTAAATATACGATTTTTTTTTTTAAAGTTAAAGTAGACAGCAGGTCCTCTATACCAATCATATATAACCCGTCGCTTCCAAACGGTAGTATCTCGGGATGTTGTGGATGTTAGAAAATTCAATTATCGTCAAAAATACCAGACTTGTAGTAAGATTTGATGTTTTATTGAGGAAAATAATAAATGTCATTTCTTTTAAAGTGATACAGATTAAAATGTCAAATTTCTGACTAGTTTCACTTTAAAGTCACTTTTTTGACATGAGCTTAATCCCGACATAATACCGTTTTGGGCACGGTGGGGCGCATTTGACTTGAACTTTCATAAAAGGGGGGGGGGGGGGGGGGGGAGAAGGGCGTCCCGATAGCTCAGTTGGTAGAGCACTCGCTTCACACGCAAAGGGACCGAGGTCGATCCCGGTGCAGTCGAGATTTTTATTCCTGCCCCTCTGTGTCCACCCAGCAGTTTCTGGGTCTATTATATCTGACGGAAAGTACTATGCGATAGACTAGCGTCTTAACCAAAGGGTAGCGAGTAATTGCTCCTGTCCGTTTCACGCTACAGAAACCGGGATAAACTCCAACTCCATCGGTCTTATGGCTCAGAAGAACTACTTTTTTTCATTTTGATAAAGTGCAATATCCACTAAACGTACTCAAAGCGCTTGACAAGGCTATTAAAGATATGCATCAGTAAACTGTCGTACTCTGGGGAAAAACAACCCAACTCGTATTTAAAAATTTGACCAGAAAACTCGTCCTTCAAATGTCGATCGATTTAAATGACCCTCATTTTGGCAACAACAACAAAAAAAATGTTCAAACCTGGGATTCGTGAATCATTCCATCAAGTTCTGTTTCAGTACATTTCAATTTTATAGAAAGAACGAAATTGACGTCACTCAGCTCTGTGTTATTGTTTTTAGTTTAGCCAGCCATTTTTATGAGTGGTTCTCACTAAATTGTATCGATCAGACTTTAGATATTCAAGGTTACACGTAATTTATGTATACGTTGGTACGTCATATCCGGCTGGTGAATGTTGTGAGTATTTTACCTAAACGCATAACAAAAATCGTGGACAAAAAGATATTTTGAAAGTTATATCCAAATTCCTTACTGTGAAGTCTTTTTTTATTTTATTTTTTTTTTTTTTGGTTTGTTTTTGGTTTGGTTTTTTTTTTTTTTTTTTTTTTTGGGGGGGGGGGGTTTCTTGTTAGTTTTGTTTTGGTTTTTTGTTCGCTTGTTTGTTTGTTTTGTTTTTTTTTTGTTTGTTTTTTTTCTTGTTAGTTTTGTTTTGTTTTTGTTTTTTGTTCGCTTGTTTGTTTGTTTTGTTAGTTTATTTTTGTTTTTCTGTTTATTTGGGGGGAGAGAGGGTTAAGTTTAAGCATTGATATCATAACACTGTAACAAATAGAGGACAAAAATGAGAAAGTGTTCCCATGTTTGTGTCAGGCGTTCCACAGGGCGGCGGTTTGACTCCATCACGATCTGTCACTGGTACATAAATTATTCCCAGCTTACCAGTAAGACCTGGTGTCCGGTTAAGCCATGTCTATAAATATCACAGATCCCAGGGCTTTGGCAATTATCATGTGTCTTTTGATATTCGCCTACATTTCGCCTGGGATTTGTACATTGGATGCATATTTTATGTTTTGTTAATGAATTTCTTAACGATTTTATTGTCATAAACAATTCAATTATTCTCTTTCGCTCTGTGACTGGAATCAGTTTTGAACATATTAAAATAGAAATTCATTGATATAAAAATATATTTTTATATCCTATCTAGAAATACAAGGTATCTCAATTATATACAAATCGTTAAATAACGATTAAAATATTATTTAGAATTTCAAATTCAGTGACAGTTTCATATACTTTGGTGATTTGTATTCATTCTCGTGTTCAGGTAAGATCTTGTCGTGAAATCTAAATTTTGATAAACTGTTCTTGAGAGCATAGTAATATAAGTCAAAATTTATTCTACAATTATTTTATGCAATAAAATTGGATTGGTGTGAATCGACATGTTCTTGTTTGCAAGTATGATAACCCACATCATTAGGGGCTCATTGTTGTCATGGAAATATTCTAGAACCAACGGAAAATAGTGTCCATTACTACAGTGTAAAATAAAGCCCATAATTGCGTTTGGTTAGCAGACCTGCGAATATGGGCACGTCTCTATGTCGACCTATGTATAGATAGAATGCGCTTGGCCAAGGAGTTCACAACATTGCCATTCGGAAGTATAACGGACCAACACACAAACTCCGTGTAACCATGAACGTTTATAGTCTGGTTAATACAGTTTCGTGAGAACAACTCACAAACGCGGATGGCAAAAACAATAACAAAGGCCTGAGTGACGTCATCTGCATACTATCTATACATATTTGCAGATCTTCTAATCGAACGCAGTAAAATGGTCTGCGAACCTGACGCAATTATGGGCTTGATTCAACATTGTTGTCATGGACAGTGTTCTTCGTCGGTTTGAGAGTATTTCCATTACAACAAGGGGACCATAACAAATTGGGTTACCTGACCTGTAAATCCATACACGTCGGTATGGACTGACGTATACTCATTTACATATTTGTTGCCCCAAATTGTTACGTTCTTATTTAATTTTTGTGTTGGAAATAGTCTCAAACCAACGCTAAATATCGACCATGACAACAATGTTTAATCAGGCCCATAATACGATTCAATAGTCTGATGTCACGCCGACGGCGGCCATCTTGGTTCTAAACAAAGAAAATCATTACTTTTTATTTTTCATGCTGGCAAGAAATTTTCATATGTCTTGTGATCAGAATGTGTAAAAGTCAAAACATGATCAAATTTATGTGTTTTTTCCCTTTGGATACGCTTTTATGCTCGCCGGAGAAATATTTCATACGGGCGTCCGCCATTGTACCGATAGTTTAGAGCCAGTGTTATTAAGTTACCATGCGTCAGTAGGAAGGAAGTGACGTTACGACTGTTGAAGAGTATTACGTCAAGTTCTCAGACCATTTCTACGTTCGGTTAGCAGACCTGAAAATATAAATAAATAAATAAAATAAAATTCCCTTTATTCATCCCCAAGGGGAAATTTGTCTTTAGGGTCTATTCCAAGGGAAGACCGGAATAACCCAGACGTCAGCCGCAGAGCAGCGCCGCAAAGTGAGCTAGGGCGAGGTGACTTGCTCAAAGCCACACAGGGCAGCGGCGCGGGTGATTGAACTCGGTAACTTTTGGGTACGAAACAAAGACCGTAGCACTGAGCCACGCTGCCCAGTGCACACAAATTTGCACACTTCTGTGTGGACATCTATAAAATAGTGGGGTTTTATCACAATTCCTGCACCAGTTTCAACACACATCCACACATCACAATCCATTGTTATTCATAAACCTTCCACAGCCCCCCCCCCCCCCCCCCCCCCCCCCCCACACACACACACACCTTTTCTCAATTAAGTAGATAAATAATATAAACGCAAAGATGTGACCCATGGACTCCAAACGGTATTATGTCAGGATGATGTAGACATTAGAACATTCAATTTATCATAAAAAATGTCAGACTTGTAGTGAGATTTGATGTTTTATTGAGGAAATTAATAAATGTCATTTCTCAAACTGACACAGATTAAAATGTCACATTTCTGACCATTTTAACTTTAAAATCTCTATAGAACAAGTCGCGTATTCAAGCCCGTTTTCGACTACTACTTGCGATAATCACTACCACTACCGTCACCACCACCACCACCACTACTCCCACCACCACCACCACCACTACTACTACTACTACTACTACTACTACTACTACTACTACTACTACTACTACTACTACTACTACTACTACTACCACTAATACTACTACTACTGCTACTACTACTAATACTACTACTACTACTACTACTACTACTACTACTACTACTACTACTACTACTACTACTACCATCACTGCCACTACTTCTACTACTACTACTACTACTACTACTACTACTACTACTGCTGCTGCTGCTACTACTACTACTACTACTACTACTACTACTACTACTAATACTACTACTACTACTACTACTACTACTACTACTACTACTACTACTACTACTTCTTCTTCTTCTAGGTTCCATGCCTGGTCCAGGCTTCGGATACTGCATGAATTATCTCTCTCCATTCCTCCCTGTCTCTTGCCTTTTCAAACAGCTCTTGGATTGTTAGGCTGGTGAAGCCCTTCAGTTGGTCTATGAGTGTTTTTCTTTGTCTCCCCGGGCGCGTTTACCAGGTATTTTTCCACAACTTGCCAGGTATTCATTCTTATCTTTCCTTACTATGTGTCCGAAAAAGGATAGTTGTCGATCCACTATTAAGGGCATTAGTTTCCTTTGTTGGTATGTTTGTTTTAGCACTTCTTCGTTCGTTTTGTGTGCAGTATACGATATTCTCTGCATCCTTCTCAAGCACCACATTTCAAAAGCTTCAATGTTCTTTTGTGTTTCTGCATTTGTAGTCCAGCTTTCGCATCCGTATAACAAGATTGGCCACACGTAGCACTTCAAGACTCGGAATCTAATCCCGAACGACATCTGTTTGTTTTTCAAAATGTTTCCCAGGTCCATGAAGGCCTGTTTGGCTTGAGTTATTCTTGCTCGTATGTCTCGGTTACATCTTCCATCTGTTGTCACTATTGAACCTAGGTATTTAAAACTTTCTACGTTGGTAAGTTGCTCGCCGTGAATCGTTATATTGCAGGTGTTGTTGTTTTCGGGGTTTTTCTGTATTACCATGCATTCCGTTTTGGTGATATTCACTTCCATTCCCTTGGCTTCACTATCTACTACCACTTTGTCAACAATCTTTTGAAGTTGGATTTCTGATGTTGCAATGAGTACCGTATCGTCTGCGTATCTTATATTATTTATGTTGTGACCTCCCACTTTTATTCCCTCCATATTATTTATGCCCCTCATGATTGTTTCTTGGTATAGATTAAACAGATCTGGTGAGGCAACACACCCTTGACGGACTCCTTTCTTAATAGGAATGGAATTTCCTGTAGAGTTTCCGATTTTGATAGATGCCTGCTGGGTGTAGTATAATGTTTGCATGAGTCTGAGGTCTTTCTCATCAGCGCCAATGGAGTGCAGTTGTTTTAGTATTTCTTCGTGGCATACTCTATCAAAAGCTTTTTTGTAGTCGACAAAACAGAGGTATAGTGGGGTCTGAACCTGTATAGCTCTTTCACTTAAAACACGGAGGAGGTATATTGCGTTCCTTGTCCCTCTGTCAGGTTGGAATCCATATTGTTCTTCTGCGATTTCGGGTTAATCTTATTCCTTAGCCTGTTGATAATTATACGCAACAGTATTTTGTTGATGTGGCTTATTAAACTTATAGTTCTAAAATTTTCGCATCTGACTGCACCTGCTTTCTTTGGTATTGCTATGAAAATAGAGTTACAGAGATCTTCTGGAATTTTCCCAGTATTGTATATATTGTTGAATAATATGTGAAGTTCATCAATTGCCAGATCTCCTAGGCTTTTTAATACCTCTACAGATATTTCATCAGGGCCTGTTGCTTTACCATCCCTCATTCGTTCCATGGCATGTTCAATTTCACTTTTGGTGATGTTTGGTCCGCTTAATGGTTCTTTGAATTTCAGTGGTGGTTCATTTCTATTTGGATCATTGTACAGTTCGCCTATGTATTCTACCCATCGGCTTTCTATATGTTGTTCTTCAAATAGCAGTTCCCCTTGTTTGTTTTGGATACAACTTCCTGCTGCTTTGCTTTTCCTTTTCCCTGATAGTTCTTTTATTCTTTGGTGAGCTTGTTGGGGGTTGGGTTTGTATTCTCTTTCGATTTCGCAGCATTTCCAGTCTAGATAGTTCTCGTGTGCCTCGATGCATTTGGATTTAATGTGGTTGTTCAATGTTTGGTATTCTGCAGACCCTCTGTTGCATTTTCGTCTTTCTTCAAATAGGTTTAGAATTTCATTTGTCATCCATTCCTTTTTGCTGTTTATTTGAGCTATTGGTAAATGCTTTTCTGCAGTTGCTTTGACACACTT
>NC_088361.1:22494332-22509332 GCF_034508935.2 Berghia stephanieae | reverse complement strand
GCTGGTACAACAACGGGCACCAAAACCATGTCAACAATTTGGCCAGTCTCTATTGGATGGGTGAATTCTAAAAGTAGATAAATACAAAGTCTATTCTAGATTAAACAAACAAAATAACAAAAAACTTAAACCTGTTCTACTATGATTCGGAGATTTTTAAAAATAGTGAATATGGTTTGGTGATTGATTATTAATGGTATACGTTTAAGTAAAATATTCAATATTTCTGCCCGCCAAAACAATGTTAACAACATTTTTATAACTATGTTTAATCTTAAGCGTTTTTATTCTATGATGGAGAATTTGGTGAGAACTGATTATATCTCTGGCGGTCTAAAAGCCATAACAAAGAACCGAGTGATGTCAACGTCATTCATCCTATATTTCTAAAGTAAATACATTTCTATTGTATATTTTGCTGATTGAGTAGATAAGGGTAATTGCGAGAGCAAATTAATGTTGATATTAATGCGGGTGATTGAACTCGGTATCTTTTGGGTACGAAGCAAAGACCACACTATCCCTTCAACAATGACTTCAACAATAACAATGACTGCCATTCTGTTGATAATGAAGGTTTCTTAGTTACTAGTCTGAGACAAAACGATCTAGTTCTACTCAAATAAGTAACCAAGACTTTAGGTCTAAGGGTACGTGATTTTAGTCTGTGGTCTTCTTAGTAAACAATTAGCTCAAATTATAAGAAACGATTTTTTTTTTCAAGTTCTTTACTAAAGTCACTGACTAAGTGCTAGTCATGCTGCATAGCGAAGGAGCCATTCATTATTCTAAATGTCTTAATGATTATATGCAGGCATGACTACAAGAACCAAATATTCCTAGAAATAGAGCATTTTGGCTCCAATTTCACAACTTCATCAGCATCTCTAAGTCATTAAAACTTATCGAAAATGAAAGTTGATGCCAGACTATATAATTTCAAGGCTTTTGAAGTACTCGTATTATTTAATCGTTTTGAGAACAAATTCTTGATTTTTTGAAGTTAACAAAGGGACTACAATTGTTATCTTGTAAGTCAAATAATCGTTGTTTTGTTGTAGGTATGAAACGGCACATTAGACTTTAAAAAAACACCCATGATATTATTATATTGTATAACTATTTAATGAATGTTACGAGATAGTCGATTATTTAATGATGTATCATAGATCTCATTAATGTGTTATGGGTGAACGCATTGTGTGTTTGAGTGTCTGCATGCCATGTGTGTTTGTGAGCATGTGTGTGTATGTGTGTGTGTGTGTGTGTGTGTTTGTTTTCCTCTTAACTTGTGAGGCTGATTTGTGCATACATCATTGTATCCCTTCGCAGAAAAAAACAATCTTCACCAGCCCCAATCTCCTCCCTGCCTTGATAAAAACAAGGTCTGGCTGCGTGGTTTGACCAGAAAATTGATACAATGCGGTTTGAATGTTGTCCTAAATTCTGGACAATATCATGAATCCACAAAAATATCTTCTATCGACCTTTCCATGCAAATATTGCCAGATTGGTTCATTGGCGGCTTTGTATAATATTGAGTTCCAAAAAAAAAACCATTCCACGGTGCCTGCTGAAGTCCATATCAAGATGGAAATGTAGGGGAGCTAATATTACATAACACAATGATCTCCCCTGTTTTCATGGCTGTGTATAGAGGACATTAATACCCGTTTTGCAAAGAATGGAAAGAATTCCTTGTTCCGCACATCAACAATAGAAGATGTCCTGAAACAAACATATAAGGATAGAAAGTTGCTCAGGATTAAAATTGAGAGACAACAACGTTTCTTCGGACAAGTCATGTCGTGTGAAGGGAAAGTGTGAGTTTGTGGCGGTGAGCGGCAAATTTCAAGATAAATGTCCTAGGGGAAGACACGAAGACAACGTTCCTGACACACCTGAAGGACTTCACTGGAAAATCACCTGGTCAGCTGACAGAATCAGCGTGAGACAAAGATCTGTGGAGTGGCACAACTCGTGAAGCCTCTGAAGCCTGGGACGGGCATGGAACTTGGCGATGAAGTGTTTTTGCATTTTTCATAGTAAGACTCAATCATAGAAATTGTAATCCCAGACTGGTGTATAATCTTCCTCTCACCAAATCCAAGCATCAGTAACACACTGGAACTACTACAAAACACGTATAAGGAAGAGTAGCGTCCCTTGATTAGACGTCACCGGCGGAAAAGTTATTAGAGAGAGAACGTCTTGATGGTTGTGCGCATACGTCTCTCGTCCTCGCTTCCGGTGAAAGTGGCATGAGACACTTCACCGAAAGCGAGGACGAGAGAGACGCATGCGCAAAACCATTTTGACATTCTCTCTGTAAGGTGACGTCCAAT
This sequence comes from Berghia stephanieae, assembly GCF_034508935.2. Classification (NCBI taxonomy): domain Eukaryota; kingdom Metazoa; phylum Mollusca; class Gastropoda; order Nudibranchia; family Aeolidiidae; genus Berghia; species Berghia stephanieae. The sequence goes on along the minus strand of NC_088361.1, from coordinate 22,506,987 downwards.
CAAGGGACGCTACTCTTCCGCTAATCTCAGTCCCTATAACTTCTTCGTCATTGCACAAGACCGTAGGACGAGACCTCAGCTAGTGGTCGCTGGTTCGGATAAGTAAGTAAGTAAGTAAGTAAGTATCCCATCATGGAATTAGAAATAGATCATTATCATAGAAGAGAAATTTGGTAACACTGCAAGGATATTGCAAATGGAAGTATGAATGCATTTTAATGTGTGTATTGGGAATGGACGTTGGGCGTGCTTGTATATACATATTATAACTAATCTAGCTTCGATCCAAAGACTGTATTCATGTACACAATCAAATTACAAAACTGTATCCAATGAAATTACTTTGCTTGGTGGAATTTGAATCGATTTGAGATTAAGTGATCATTTATAACATGCCCATATTTCATTGTAATGGGAGATGATAAAAAATCAACCTCAGGAAACCGAAACACACTCAATTGGATTCAGTAGTCTGATGTCACGCCGCTCGGAAACGGCCGCCATCTTGGTTCTAAACAAAGAAAATCATTACTTTTTATTCTTCATGCTGGCTAGAAGTTTTCATTCCCTTTTCGTATGCCTTGTGATCAGAATGTGTAAAAGTCAAAACATGATCAAATTTATGGGGGTTTTTTTTTTCCTCTGGAAACGCTTTTATGCTCGCCGGAGAAATATTTCATACGGGCGTCCGCCATTGTTCCGTTAGTTTAGAGCCAGTGTCATGCGTCATTAGGAAGGAAGTGACGTTATGACTGTTGAAGAGTATTCTAACAGAGTGAAAGTTCTCGAAGCAAATCTCGTTTTAAAAAATAAATAAATAAATAAATTCCCTTTATTCATCCCCAAGGGCCAATTTGTCTTTAGAGTCTGGTCCAATGGAAGACTGGAATAACCCAGACGTCAGCCGCAGTGCTCAAGGCCACACAAGAGGCGGGTAGTCGAACTCGGTACCTTTTGAGTACGAAGCAAAGACCATACCGCTGAGCCACGCTGCCCCATTGACGGTCATAAAAGATTTAAGTGAACGTTAAGCTGCTAGAAACGTTTGACTGTAAAAGTCGTTGACAACAGTTTCAAAGAAATAACAAATTACTTGATACAGTACGATTCGGGGTCAAATCTCTTCTTCAGCTAAGGACATAAAGAAGAAAAACAGCAAGACGTGGCGTAGATTCCAGAAAGGCAAAGAAGACAAAGAGATCTCCCGATTCCCTGGGCACTACTCACTGTTTTAATGGTTTTCTATATTGGCTGAAGAAGGATTTTGAACCCAAAACGTTCCCCATAATGTTTTTTTTTTGCACTTTTCAGAGCTGTTATAATTATTTTGACAATACTTTTAACATTCCCAATGGATGTTTTATCTCTTTCCTTTGATTGTATGCTGGATACATTATACTACTATAATTTATTTGAATTCTTCATAATCTGAAAAGGACAATTAATTCAACTTATTGTTTTTTTTGAAAAATAAAAATAATGTGTTTCCTTGTTTTCTTGGATGTCAAGAAATATTTCTATTGTTTGGTTGTTGATGTTGTTGTTGTTGTTGTTGTTGTTGTTGACTTTTTTATAGATGTGTTTGGCTATGTGGTCTAGTGGGATGACACTCCCCTTAGGTACGTAGTTGAGTCCATGGAGAAAAGGCTCTTTACTCACATTGTCTCATCGTACTCGGATGTAAAATGAGTACCTGGCCGTTCACAGCGTTGTCTCTGTCGAGAAAAAAATGTAATATTACCTAACAGGCGTCATGTCTCGTCCTACATGTTAAGGATAGTCTATGAGCCCCTTGTAAAGCGCTTTGAGCATCTTTATTGGATTCTGTTCTCTGTAAATGCTCTAGTTCTCTTCTTTTTTATGTTTAACAGAAAGTACAGCTGAAACCCCAATCAAATACAAAAGAAGTCTTCACTCTTATTCCACCCCTGAGCCAGATGCCAAATCATAGTCGGTACAAGAAATATTTTTGTCAAGTAATTCGTGTGACCCTTTCTCTTTCCCAGTTATCTCTTCTTTCTTCCTCTTTATTTTGTTTGCATGTTATTTCTCGAACACTATCTTAAGCAAACATATTCAAACACCGATCTCATGGGCGCCGAATAATTTTTCAAGTAATTTTTGACAAACATAATATGCTTGGAACGATACCAAGTCATGTAATCGATACCAAGAGTTTGCATGAATTACCAGCGAGAAAATGATTGGATAAGGGTAGTAGTCCAGGGGCGTGGCAATATTGATTGATTTGGTGCCTGGCAACACATCCGTCTGTTAAAAATGGATTATAGCATTTGAAATAAAATAAAACTGAGAAATGGTAAATACCGCCTCTTACTGACTTGAGTAAGTCTTTTCTGTATATTTTTTTCTTTCTTTTGTATTTACAATAAATATAGCATTTTTAAGTCATTTTCTTGTGATTCTGGCACCACCTAATACTGAAAGCATGCCACGCCACTGGTAGTAGTCATAATATATGGAGTTTTTTATCACTTAAACATCCATCCTCACTACACCCCCCCCCCCCCCCCTCGTCCTATCCATCTAACCTCTAAATAAATAGAATTAATTCGGATTCTAAAAGTATTTTTTAAAAAAACAGGTGTCGACTACCAAATCAGTGTTTGGCAATAAATATAGCTAGGCAAATCTTTTCGTCGCCGTAAAGCCATGGCTTGATGACGTCATCGTTCTATCATCACAAACGGGTTCCAACACTAGTCGGTATGCTGGGAGACCTTCCATAAGCTCCTACATCCCAAGTATTCTTGTTCTAGTAGGGGGTTTGGGAGGGGGGAAACTGTTTTGGTTTCTTTTTAAAGTCTCCCCCCTCCCAAACCCCCTACACTAGAACTTCTAGTAGGGGGTTTGGGAGGTGGGAGACTTAAAAAAAAGTTTTCCCCCTCCCAAACCCCCTACTAGAACAAGAATACTTATAATAAACGAGCTTTTATATAGCGCAATAGCCACTTAACGTGTTCAAAGCGCTTTACAATGGGTCCCTGACCAACAGCAACACTTAACATTTAGGACGGGACATGTTAGGCGCCTGTTAGGCGATATTACAATCTTTCGGACAGAGACAGCGCTGTTAACGGCCAGGTACTCATTTTACACCTGAGTACGGTGAGAGAATGTGAGTAAAGAGCCTTTTCCAAGGACTCAACTATGCGCCGAGCGTGAGGCTCGAACTCAGGACCTTCCGATCCGAAAGCGAGTGTCATACCACAAGACCACATAGCCGCACATCCCAAGTATTCTTGTTCTAGTCGGGGGTTTGGGAGGGGGGGGGAACTTTTTTTTTTTTTAAGTTTCCCCCCTCCCAAACCCCCTACTAGAACAAGAATACTTGGGATGTAGTAGCTTATGGAAGGTCTCCCGGTATGCAAAATTTCTTGGCCGAAACAGACGGAGAACAGCGTGCATGTCGTACGCCTGAGTGATAACAACTAGCAGACGTCGGGACAAGCAAACGAGGGCGCTCCATCTGGGAGGATGTGTCTTCCTGTCACCATGACAACTACGAGATTGACCTCGGTGACGGCTCCAGCCCCTCAAGCCTGATGCAAGGGGAGATAATGGTGTCAGTTATGGTAATAACATTATGCCGATGACAGATTACCCCCCTTGATTTGTCAACAAGACATAACAAATAAATAGTACGGATCATGGCTAACTTGTAAATAAAAATGGGAGAGTGAATCTTTGGCCAACTGGCAGCGGTTCAACGTGCGTGCAAACAGCTTGGGTTCGAAATCACTTTTCTCTACCGGCTAATGAGTAAACACTTCACCCCATTAACGTCCAATACACCCCCCCCCCCCCCCCCCCCCCCCCGTCCACTTGAAGGAAATATTGATCTGTTAGATTATGTAGAACACTTACTTCTAAAAATACAATAACAATTCAGTGAGCTATTTCAACCAAATACAATGGATAGAATAAAATACAACAAACACTCAGAAGGCAGAGATACATAATTTTATTGAATTTAAAAATAAGTGATTTTTTTTTAATAAGAAAAATATAGTCGCAATGGCAATGTTCCTGGGTGGTTTTGATAAGAGTAAAAGGGTAGGAAAAATAACTGAGTGATAAATTGATTACTCCGACCGATTTTAAAAATATTTGTATGGGTTTGTTTCGGGTTGTTATTTTTGGGGGGTCTTTTTTCGGGAGTGAGGGGGTTGTGTTTTTTTTGTAGGGCTAAGACCTTTATTTGGGTTAGCCTTGTCAATTTGTAATTTGTGACCCAACATGACAACCTAGTATTATTTCGAAATGAATGAGATTGATATTTTTAAAATAAAACTGAGTATGAAGTCAAAATAATGAGAATAAGGAATTTTACTAGTTTTGTTTTGTTTTGGGGTTTGTGTGTTTGGGGGGTTTTTGTTGGTTTTTTTTTTTTTGGTTTTTTTTTTTTTTGCTTTGTTTGCTTATTGTTTTTGCTTTTTTCGAATTCCACTCGCTTCACACGCAAAGGAATCAAGATCAATCTCGAGTGGAATCTAAATTCAATTTTCGGGGTAAAATTCATCACCACATAACACCGTTTTGAATCGGTGGGTCACTAAGTTCCATGAAACAATCTAGAGAAGTCGTGACGTCGCACATTCCTCTCTTCCGGTACAAAATTCCTTTGAAATGTGTAACCAGTCCTCAGGTTACACATTGAATCATAAGGTGCTATAATTGCTTTGGTAGCAGGATGTATAGACAGATTCTTAATATCACGTGACGTAGAAGAGCGAGGATGGATGATGATCTTTATTGACGACCAGCTTGTATTTAAGCAAGAAACTAAGATGCCATCACTTAGAAAACAGAAGATCAGTTGCCCAAAATATCTATCCAGTCTTCAAGAAGAGTGATTTTACACTTCCATTCAGTTTGGAACCAGTATTTTGACATCACACATCTGTTCCCTATTGGATAATATCATTGTTTAAGATGAGATGCTATAAAATTATGTGTACATTGTTTCGTATTAGATTGTTAATCTTTACCTTCCGTTTCGTGATATTTTGTTAATCTTTACCCTCTGTTTCGAACCAGTTTGTTAATGTTAACCCTTCCCAGACCACAGATAGGCCGGTTGACAGGATGATATTAACCCGTCATATGCCGGGGCTGTCGTGTTTGTCGCACTGAAGACCGGATTGTCACAGCATTGCTGGAATTAATTCGTCAACACGACGGTAAAATGACACAAGATGATGGGCCGTTTGCTGGTGTTGAAGGAGTTGATGGAGCGATTAGAAGAGGAGGTTTGTAGCAAATGGTATGGATGGGATTTGGGATGCGGTTTTGTGTGATGGTTAGTGATTGTTTGCAAGTATTTTGTGTGTCTGTATGTGTGTGTGTGTGTGTATTTGTGTATGTGTGTTGTGTGTTTGTATGTGTGAGAGAGAATGAGGAGGAGAAGGAGGAGGAGGAGGAGACAGAGAAGGAGGAGGATAGATAGAGAGAAAGAGAGAGAAGAGATAGATAGAGAGAGAGAGGGGGGGGAAGAGAGAGAGATAGAGATAGGTATTGGAATAGAGATAGAGAGAAAGAGAGAGAGAGAGAGAGAGAGAGAGAGAGAGAGAGAGAGAGAGAAAACGGAGGGAGTGGAGATGACGATGTTTGATGAGTCAAAATAACAACTTAAAAGTATATAAAAATATGAGCATTTATTAAAAAGCGCAACACCCACTAAACGTGCTCAAAGGTCTTAACAATGAGTCCTTAGCCAACAGCTAATCTGCCTATACAACCTGCTACTAAAATAATATTATTATTTAGAAAGGAAACAGCAAACTGGCGTTGTATTTATAAACGCGTACGATGCGTTCTAGTGCGACGGGTTAATGAATGTTCAAACTTGCAAAGATCATATGGTGCAAAAAGACCTTGAAGTTGTTCTCTTCACTCTTAGGGGGCGGGGGGGGGGGAGAGAGAGAGAGAGAGAGAGAGAGAGAGAGAGAGAGAGAGAGAGAGAGAGAGAGAGAGAAATCCACGTCGCAAAGTCAGGAAAACAGTCAAATTTAGAAGATTGAGATGGATTGGTATGGTCATATTTGCCGGATGTAGGAGGGGACGGTCCCATAGTATGTGGACGGTCCCGAAAACAGTTCTTTTGCGGACACCGCAATAGAGGAAGGCCACCGGAGACGAAAAGTTCCGTAGATAAGGAAGTGAGATGGCATCCTTTTGGTTGGACTTGGGATGGGGAAGGGGGGCGGGGGGGGGGGGGGGGGATTCGAAGGCTAACGGAGGACAGAAGTCACTGTCGCTCCTTATTGTAGACCTTTTAATGTGTTGATGAAACGAAGTGATTTCCTTAAGGAGCACTAAATTTCATACAGTTGATATTATAAATTCAAAGCTAAACCTTGGAATAAAATAATATAAACAATTAAAATGTATTTGGTTTGCACAAACAAGTAAAGATGGCGGCTTTCTTTCGACAATCAAACTAAAAATCTTCTCTAGTCAAAAGATTATCACCAACTGACGTTTACATATATGCAGGTCTGACATCCGAACCCGCCTATGACCCTAGTTTAACATTGTTGTAATGGACAATATTTTGCGTCATTTTTAAAGATTGAGCCCATAAGGAATTAACCGGTAGATAACCACGCCTCTCGGACAATCGTCATCATGTATACAATGGCAGTGATTGGTAGACACAGCAAACTACACAGGTTTTACTATCGATGGTATGAGTTAAGTAAAATACCCACTGTTCTACCTCTTGATCAGTAGAATCAGCACAGAAAACTATATGTAAACTTAAACGTTTTTAATATGATCGAGAAAACCATGTGATAACTGGTCACCCATCTGTCAATATAAAAAGAATAACAACGATCAGATGGAGGTCGAATTCGATCACGTTAGTGTTTATAAACAACCAACTATGTTTGTCCGAGCACGTGTGAAGGTGTGTCACTGGTTAATTAGGATATCAAACCTGCAAATAAATGCACTGCGTCACCAACAGAAATCATGAATCATGCACACAATCAAATCTACAAGACAGTAAGAATATTAACCCTTTCAGTCTGAGCAGTTGGTTTGACAAGGGACATAACCAAATAAAAACATGAAAATTCTAGTTTCGGTTTAAACAACTCAGTTATTTTAAACAGTTGACGTACATATCCAGTGCACAGATGTTGAACTTTCTTTGTACGTGAATCTATTAATGCGCGTGTGTTAACCACTTTTGGACAGCAGATGGGAAAAGAAAGCGGGGAAGACCCAAAGAAACCTAGCGAAGGACCATGGAGAAAGAATTAAAGGAAGCAGGCCTGTCCTGGAACACAGCCACCGCAAAAGCAGCCGATCGCAAAAAATGGAGATGTCTGGTGGATGCCCTATATGCCTCAATGCCCGAAGAGGATTAAGTAAGTAAGTTAACCACTTTTTTAAAATATCATTAACTCCATTATAACGATGGTCCGACTAATTTCTCTAATGTTTAACACGTTTTTTGTCCCCTTTATAATGGTCCACTCTTTGAATTTCACAAGTAACAAATACGTGACGATCAATGATAACTATTTTGACATGAATTGTTCACAAATATTAATTAAATAAACTTTCCAAGAATTATTGGTCTTTTAAAATCTCTACAGGTTCCGAATTGTAGCGGGAGTGGCATAGACAACTGGTTTCTAGTTCTATTTCTAGTGTTTTGGACAATTAGAGAGGTGGTGAGAGATTAAAGCCATCAGCTGGTCAAAAAGAGCACAATAAAAGATTATCTTCAATTATTAGAGGAACAATGTCGCCTATTCTGACTGATCAGTATAAAAGAATAATGATGATGATGATGATGATGATATAATAATAATAATAATAATAATAATAATAATAATAATAATAATAATAATAATAATAATAATAATAATAATAAATAATAATAATAATAATAGTAATAATAATAATAATAATGACTTGGTTATGAAAAAGAATAGACTTTGCCATCATCATCTTCATATTTATCTCCCTTACACCTCTGTTCCCAGTCAGGCCAATATTTGTTTTTCATCCTTTCACAATAATCAACCAAGTTGGGAAGCTCACCTGTAAAAAAAAAAAGAAGAATAATAATAATGCACATAAGACTAACATAATATTATTTAGACCAAAGGTTAACAATGGAACATTAGAGCTATAGATAGAATGCGCTTGGCCAAGGAGTTCACAACATTGTCATCCGGAAGTATAACGGACCAACACACAAAACTATGTGCATCCGTGAACGTTGATAGTCTGGTTCATACAGTTTAGTGAGAAGTACTCATAAACGTGGATGGCAAAAACAATAACAAAGACTTGATTGACGTCATCTTCGTTCTATCTATATATCATATGCCATTGTACTTTTAGTTTGCAAAAACCAACCATAGTTGTTAGTGTCCACTGAATATCACGTTTCTTACACAAGAGAAGACTTATAATTTTTTACACTCCCTTCACTGCCAAACAGTTATCGTAAGAATCAATACTATTGTATTTTTTTTTAATCAAACCATGCTTTGAAAGTCAATTAACAAATGCTTTACAATAATTTACCAAAATAAAAAGTTCCCCCCCCCCCCCCCCCAACATATTTGCTTATTGAACAATCGGTATGCGCTTGGCTAGAAGCTCACAATATTGCCATCCATAAGTATAACGGACAAATATACAAAACTATGTGTAACTTAAACATTTATAGTCTAGCTAATACAGTTTAGTGAGAATTACTGTAAACGTGGATGACAAAAAGCAATAACAGGACGAGAGACGCATGCGCACAACCAACATGACGTTCTCTCTCTAATAACTTTTCCGCCGGTGACGTCACAGACTATGGTGACGTCCAATCAAGGGACGCTACTCTTCCGCTAATCTCATTCCCTATATAATTATGTACACGTCGAGTCGATGCCTTCCAACGCTCGTGGTTTCAAACCTACGACTTTGACGTTTCGAAGATACAAAATCAGCTGTTTTAATTTGGGCGCTAAGAAAGAAAAAAAAAAGAAAACTGACGAAAATCAATAGTAGATGCTTCTATCCTAAAATCAAAACAGGTAAACGAGGGCTCGGGGTGAGAACGTGGCCTTCGTAAAGTTATGGCCTGACACTGACCAAAAAATGACGTCAAAATGCCAGTCTTTTGCCACAAAAGAGAACAAATCGTGAGTTGTATTCAATAGTTCAACCAATGAAATAACTTGTTTCCATGAGCACTAATAACGACAACTCACTAAGCGGTGCAAAAACCAAAGAATGACGTCAAACTGCCAGTCCTTTTGGATTTTAGTATCAGGCTATAACATAACGATGGCTACGGTGAGACACGAGGGGGAATAACAAACATATTGATAGCAACAACTCATTGTGTGTACCGGTTACATCCCATTGATTCTATTTCTCTCAACATCGTGAGGAATGAAAACGTATTAATTGGAATTCATCAGTTGATGCTCAGTATTTCTCCTAATATGGTACTACTACTTCTACTAATATTTTTATTAATAACAATATATTTGACATTATAAATAAACATATACAAATTATTATTATTATTATTATTATTATTATTATTATTATTATTATTATTATTATTATTATTATTATTATTATTATTATTATTATTATTATTATTATTATTATTATTATTATTATTATTATTATTATCATTATCATCATTATTATTATTATTATTATTATTATTATTATTATTATTATTATTATTAATATTATTATTAAAGTTATTATTATTATCTATTATTATAAGCAATCAAATTTATTCACAAATACGCGTGTTAATTTATTGTGAAAAAGTTGAGAGAGGCGTGTAAATAACCCAGTGTTCTGATAACTCTTATGTCTGGAGGTTTTCGGTTCAATTCCAAACCGAGGACGCAAGGACCCTTTATGTGATTTTGTCTAGTATTTTTCACCCTGTGTCCAAAACACTGGATGGCGCAGCGCTTTCTTAATTTCATATCACGCTTATCTTCAGATTTCATATTGTTTTAAGTTCATAAAATATAGATAGTGTGCGCTTGGCTAAGAAGCTCACAACATTGCCATCCAGAAGTATACGGACCAATACACAAGACTGTGTGTATCCATGAACGTTTATAGTCAGGTTAATACAGTTCAGTGAGCATTACTCATAAACGCGGATGGCAAAAAACAATAACAAAGACCTGATTGACGTCATCTTCGAACTATCTTTAGAGTAAATCCGTTAAACCTCGATTCCATCCTTCACTTAATCGCGCGGCTAATTGGTCTTGTGGTATGACACTCGCCTTTGGATCGGGAGGTCTTGGGTTCGAGTACCGCATATGGCGGTTTATGGTTGAATCACTGGTAAAAAAAAAACCTCTTTACTCACATTATCTCACCACACTCAGGTGTAAAATGAGTACCTGCCCGTTGACAGCGTTGTCTCTGTCGGAAATAAACTGTAATAATGTCTAACACGTCTTGTTCTACATGGTATGCGTTGCTGTTGGTTTGGGATCCCTTGTAAAGGGTTTTGAGCATGTTCAGTTTTTTGTATATATCCAGAGGAAAAAAAAAACATAAATTTGATCATGTTTTGACTTTTACACATTCTGATCACAAGGCATATGAAAAGTTCTAGCCAGCATGAAGAATAAAAAGTAATGATTTTCTTTGTTTAGAACCAGATGGTCTCGTTGCCGGGCGGCGTGACATCAGACTACTGAATCCAATTATTGATTATAAAGACCATTACTAAATTAAATGAGAAAATCAAAAGCTCATGAAATGATCGCTCTTCAAGAAGACTATTGACCCTGAGACAGAAATAGGGAATGAGATTAGCGGAAGAGTAGCGTCCCTTGATTGGACGTCACCCATAGTCTGTGACGTCACCGGCGGAAAAGTTATTAGAGAGAGAACGTCATGTTGGTTGTGCGCATGCGTCTCTCGTCCTCGCTTCCGCGCACAACCAACATGACGTTCTCTCTCTAATAACATTTCCGCCGGTCACGTCACAGACTATGGGTGACGTCCAATCAAGGTCATCTTAATATATAGATATCTAAACAAAACATTTATTGTTATCAAAAGAGTTTAATGTACGACACTTTAATAGTTCTGTGGTTATGGTAAACCTTACTTCTGACAAAGTGTTCATGTCTTGTGGTCTTCATCTGCCATACGATCATTGCCAACATCCCAAACACGGAACAGTCAATTTCATACGGTGAGGTCCCAAGCATGAAAGGTTTGCTACCTGGAACGATAACAATTGAAAAATGGTATAAAAGGGTTTTCCCCCTTTTTTTTAGATATGGGGATTATTTCCCCTAAAATGTCGCATTCGGTCTGTTATTTTATTAAAACTTAAAATTCACACAAATCTAGGGAAATTCTTGTGTCAATTGATGCTTAAAATAAAGTTTACGTTTCAATTTACTTCATGGATGGAATATCTTGAAAAGTAGAAAAATCTTTCAAAATGTTGTTTCTCTGTGTATTTCTTAAACAAGTCATAAAAATGATCTACTCACTTCAACTTCTTTTTTAGCAACTAGCTTTGATGAAAACCAAGTCTCATCGCTAATAAAGTGCGGCTATGTGGTCTTGTGGTAAGATACTTGCTTTCGGTTCGGAAGGTCCTAGGTTCAAGCCTCGCTTGGTGCATAGTTGAGTCCTTGGAAAAGTCTCTTTACCCATATTCTCTCACCGTACCTGGCCTTCAACAACGTTGCCCGTATCAATAAAAAAATTGCAATATCGCAATACCTGCAATAACGGGTGTCTGGTGTTGTTCTACGTGTTGCGTTGTTGCTGTTGGTCAGGGACCCTTTGTAAGCGCTTTGGGCACATTTAATGGATATTGCTCTTTTTTTTTTAAGCTCTCTTTAAAGAAAAAGGGGGAAACAAGGAAAACAGGTCTGTTGTTGTGATAGGTGGATAATGATTAATTGGGAAGGAGAATGGCACAGAGGTACGTTCTCTGCTTCGGAAGTACCACGGATAATTAAAAGGCAGATATGACAGTAGACGCTTTTTATCGGTTAATCGACTTGCTGATGCCACCATGTTGTTTGATATGTAAACAATGATGGGATGATCAGATGAAGTAAGAGATATTGTGTGTGTTTGTGTGTGTGTGTGTGTGTGAGAGAGAGAGAGAGAAAGAGGGAGAGAGATATAGAGTGAGAGACAGAGAGACAGAGAAGAAAGAGAAAAGAAACAGTGAGAGAGAGAGAGAGAGAGAGAGAGAGAGTGGAAAGAGAGGGAGTTAAAAGGGGGAAGGAAAGAGATAAATAGAGAGGGAGAGAGAGGAGCAGAGAGGGTGAGAGAGAGAGCGAGACAAGGGAGAGGGAGAGATAGATGGAGAGAGAAAAGGAAGGAAAAAGAGGAAAAATTATGGTCCAAAGACTCTCTCTCTCTCTCTCTTTCTCTCTCTCTCTCTCTCTCTCTCTCTCTCTTTCTCTCTCTCTCTCTAAAAGATTGATGAACACTTACCAAGAAAATGTGACAAAGCTCTCAAGTCTGCCTTTGCAATGTCCCAAATCTCGTGGTCCGAGTGTCTGCCAATACCCTGACCCCACAGTTGTTGCCTCAGTCTGTATCCCATGCCTTTCTTGAACAGCATCGTCTTCCACCAGGGGAA
>NC_088361.1:22444332-22489332 GCF_034508935.2 Berghia stephanieae | reverse complement strand
AGGCTGGTGGGTTATTATTTTTAGATACCGTCATACATTCTGTTTTAGATATATTCAGTTCCAGTCCCATATTTTCACTACTCCTGACTACAACATCCAGTAATTCTTGTAGTTCATGTTCAGATTCTGCCAGTAGAACCGTATCATCTGCATACCTCAGATTTGTTACATTCTTTCCTCCAATACACACCCCCTTCTTATGTTCGATATCTCTTAATATCATTTCACTATAGAGGTTGAATAAATCTGGAGACAAAACACACCCCTGCCTAACTCCTCTTCTAATAGGTGTAAAACTGCTTAGTTCGTTGTCAACACGCATTGCTGCTTCTTGTTCCCAGTACAAATTCCGTAATATTCTTAAATCTTTACCATCAATGTCCAAGGATGATAGAATTTTGAATAGTTTTTCGTGTTGTACTTTATCAAAGGCTTTTGAATAGTCGATGAAACACATATACAGATCTTTATTTACTTCAATACATCTTTCCATCAGCATTGATAATGTGAATATTCCATTTCTGGTACCCTTGTCCTCAACAAAACCAAATTGCATCTCCCCAATTTCAGGTCGTATTTTATTTCTTATTCTTAGTAAAATTATCTTCAAAAGAATTTTTGTGAGGTGGCTCATTAGGCTAATAGTTCTGTGTTGTTCACAATCAACTGCCCTGGCTTTTTTGGTAGTGCTATAAAAATGGATCGTTTCATATCAGTTGGCATTTTTCCTGTGTCATACACTTGATTTAGAAGGTTTGTGATGAATTCAATCCCCCATTCACCCAGGCCAGTCAAGGCTTCAATTGTTATGGCATCAGGTCCTGCAGCTTTTCCATTTTTCATGCTTTTCATGACGTTCCTAACTTCATCTTTCATTATAGAAGGCCCTTCCAGTTCTTTTATCATAGGCATTTCTCCTCGATTATCAAAAAAAAGTTCTTCAATATATTCTGACCATCTGTTTAGAATGCAGTCTTTGTCCATGATGGTGTTTCCACGCTTGTCTTTGATGCATCCACTTTTAGCACCTGATTTAGTTTTGTTTGTCACTTCTTTGATTTTCTGATGGAAGAATTTGCCATTTTTTTCTTTGCAGGACATTATATAGTGACATAATGTTGATATATTTTAGAATAATAATAATCATAGGTTCAAAATTACTCATAATAGATCTCGCATCTCTATTCGGATTTGAACTTGAGACATTTTCGTGCGATAGATAGGCGCCTTACAATTTGATCAATAAAGAATCGTTGTGTGAATACGACACATGGTCGAGAGCAAAACACTTCGCAAAACACTAAGTTTTGTTTAATAGTTAAACGCCTTACCAATTATCAACGAAAGGGATCACCATATGAAATCGACACATGGTTAATTGGTGAATTTAGCAACAAAGTGTCTGTTTGCTGTCACCCTTGTCGTCTCAAACAACCAATTTAAAGAATTATGTAGTTTTTCCAGTTATTTACTGTACTGGGATGGAAGAATTATCATGTATGGCTGTGTTGTTTTTTTTTTTTCTTGGGTCATTTTTCTAAAGCGGGTCTTGTAGTTTGTAATTTCCGTCTTAAATGCCATTTGCTTTATTTTTTTAAATAAGACGACGGAGAATTTTATATAATGCAATTAAAGTAGGTAGCGTTCTTGTCTAGGTCTGGTAAAATAAATGAGATGACGTCATATAATCCCCGTAGACAATGTTGATATTGTAGAAACCTCCGGTATAGAGATTAGAACATGAATTCGAAATCAAGACGTTTTGGTATGGTAGTTAGACAATCTATCCATCGACAAATTAAAACCTCTTCACTATGTGAATACGACTAGTAGATGGGTGCAATCGGAGGTGAATGTTTTCATTGAAATTTCACGTAGGATCAATTAAATAGAAATACATAATGTCCATGTGTCCACACAAGTTAAACCCAATATCATGTTTTACAGTCATATTCTCTTTTTCCAATATCATTTTTGGGAACACTTTGATTGGGTTAATGACAACTTTACATCTGAATCAAAACTAAAAAGAATTGATGACAAAAGCTTTTGTAAAACCCCAACAACTTTTAACACACGGACTTATTTAACTTGACTGCTTTTTAATTTAAAAATGTTCTTGTCTGATATAATACTTGTGCCCGTCATTTTCAACATGCAGCGGGTTTCGTGTTTTGTATCATGGACTTGAATTTTTTTTCGCAGCAAGAAATAAATAAATGAAACACAACAATCATTACAATACACAATATTGATTGATCAATTACTTAATACAATAACATGTCCTTGCTCTGCTGTTGACATGGCTTTCAATCTTGTATGTATATATAATGCATTATTATATTATTATGGTTATCTTCTATACGCGCGCGCGCGCGCGTGTGTGTGTGTGTGTGTGGTTGTGTGTGCGCTTTGCATGTCACGGTTAAAGATATATGTTTGTACACCACATGAGTACATTTAAATTGAAATACTATCTTTACCACGTGTATCGTTATTGTAATATTTAATCAATAGATTTATGGCATTACTAATTAATATTAAGGGCATTCAAAGGATCTTATCCTATTTTGCCCTATACCACATGTTATGTTTTTTTGCCAAGTTACTCACTTCGTGAAATAGATTTTGATGAAAAAAATGAAAAGACAATTCCATCACTTCATGTCCTACATTATGGTTATCATACCAAGACATAACCTAATTGAAAATGTAACAAAAATTTTGTGTAGGAATAGTAAATTTTATGAACCAGGTATACATTATCTCTATTTATGACATTAAACCATGAATGTTTTTAACGCACATTTTCAGGGTTTGATACTATATTTACTGTACTTCTCCAGTAACATTGTCGAAGTTTTTAAATATTTGATAGCGGGTGGTTGGATGGGAGCATCACCCTTGAATCATATACCTATGATGTTCGCATGGGTGTACGATCCGATAGTGATGTCGTTTCTTCTTCTCTTTACTAGCCTATCCTGCTTCTTTGGTTTGTGATTGTATTTTTGACAGGGGATATTTTTTTTCCTGTATATCCTCTGCCTGTTTGTTCTTGGTTATTTATAATTTAGCTTATGATATCTTTATGATTTTGATTGACATTTGTACTATTTTTGTTAGATTGCTTGTTTTTTTTTTGTTTCAGCGGTCTCTCATATAACCTCAATTGTGTTGGAAGAGACCTAAAGCAACAAACAAACAAAAATATTTGATACCACAACACTTTTAGATAACAGCAGGTGTTTTTTTTCCTCAAATTTTATCGATCTGAGCAGATAATATATTTTATCCCAGTGAAACGATGTCCTAACAGCTGCTATATTTTTTTTAAGATGATAACCCAAATGATCAGTAACATCCAATGTGTAAGACGTAGACGTGCAGTCTTTTAGGCGGTAGTGTAATATCATACAAAAACATCTGTCAAATGTGTAGTAATACCTAATGGCGATTTACAAGACGGTCAAAATTTATTAAATAAAAGTTTTCAGGACAGAATGTATCAATTGAACCTAAGAAATTATTTTTTTTCAAAGCCCAAATGTGTGTGATGTAATTGATTTTTTTAAGCTAAAATTTATTAAATATAAGCTTGATAGCAAAAATTTTCCTAACCAAAACATTTGAAGTAAAACATTGTTGGCTAAAAATGTGAAGTTAAATGTTTTCTTACCAACATTTGGGAAGTAATCATTTTTAGGTCAAAGTTTATGAAATACAAACTATATGACAAAAATGTATGAAACTAAAGCTTTTTGATCAAAATAGTGTCTGGTGAAAAAAAAAAAATAAAATAAAAATTAAAAGTTTTCTGGTCAAAATGAGTGAAGTAAAAGATATTTTGACCAAAATTTATAAAATAAATTAATATGCGTGTAAAAATGTATGAAATCAATACTTTCTATCCAAAATCTATGCAATGAAATGTTTTTAGACCAAAATGTTTGTAGTAGTAGTATCTTGATAAAGTTTATGAATAAAGTATTATTTCTAACAAAAATATGTGAAGCAATAATTTTCCGACCAAATTGTCTGAAATGGACGTTTTCCAATCAAAATGTGAAAAGTAATAATGTTCTGACCCAATATTGAAATGAAAATTTTCTGTCAAAAATTGTATGAAATTAAATTTTTCTGGTCAAAATGTGTAAAGTAAAAGTTTTCTGACCAAAATATAATAATATTATGACCAATGGTTATGAGATCAGAATACATATTCTCTCCAAATTGTCATTCTATCAAAAAATTGTATCAAATTTAATTTTCTAATCAAAATGTGTGAAGTAAAAGTTTTCAGGTTAAAAATTGTATGAACGTTTACCAGCAAAAATGTATGAATGTTTTCTGGCCAAATATATGAAGTAAACAATTTTTTAGGGGGTCAACAATTATATATTTAGAATATTCTTTTGACAAAATTGTAGGAACGTCAAAACCACTGAAATAAAAGTTTTCAGGATAAACTGTATTAACGAAATTTTCCAGGCAAAATTTTGCAAAGTAACATTTGTCTGACTAAAAGATGTAAAGTATACTTTTTCTGACCAAAATGTGAGAAAATAAAATGTTTTCTACTAGAACTTCATAAGGCAAATGAAACTTTTTTTGTTGACAAAACGTGTGCAGTAATAGTTTTTCTGTAAATGTATTGTATCATAAATTATTGAAACCGTTACAAAATCAAAGACTTTTCCATGTCTTTCGCTTTTTGAGGCCTTCTCGAGGATTTGACAAAGGCAGAAAGTTTTGAATTTTCAAAGTGCTGACTACTTACCCTGCAGAATTACCATCGACAGAGTAGAGACATAGCAGATATGACTGGTGATCCTATATTATTACAGACAGAAGCAGATATGTCCTACAATTGTTGTAGAGGTGCGATGTCGGATACGACACCCAAAGTTTTGCCATAATTTTCAATTTTATTTTGTTACCATTAAAGTATAACGTTTTTAGTCGTCCTTCTAAAATTATCAATGACATGATTAATGTCGATCCCACAAAGGTTATGAGTAAACCTTTGTTCTTCTCCCCGGCAGGGACCAAATAGCCTCAACTACAGTCGTGCGGGATATCCTTGAACAAGACAGTTCAAACCCTAGTTCAACCTATTTCCAAACAAAAAATACTCCTTACAAAACCTAAATGGTTTTGGAAGAGGTTATTCAAAACCTGCATTTGAAGTTCAATCCTCTTTGTTTCACTCTTTTAGCTCCAAAAGTCGATGGAATCACTTCGTAGTTTAGTAAACCAAAAACCAAAATCAAAACCAAAACCAAGCTCAATGTCACCCAAAGATAAGATAAGGGATATGAAATAGAAATCTCACCAAAACGTGTAAGATTCGAACTATTTCCAATGAAAAAACAGTTTACCAAACCTGCATTTGAATTGCAACCCTCTCTTTTACACTGTTATAGCTCCAAAGGTCGCTTGAATTACTTAGTAGTTTAGTAAACCAAAACCAAAACCAACCCAGAAGATAAAATTAGGGTAATAAAGTGCTAGACGTCGACCCAAAATGAGTGAAGTAAAAATTTTCTCGCCAAATACAGGAAACAAAAGTGATCTGACAAAAATACCAAAATGGAAGTTTTCTAACCAATTACGTGTGAAGTAAAATTTTCGTGACTAGAAAATTGTAAAGTTGGAGTTTAAATTTTCTGGTCAAAATTTATGAAATAAGGCTGTTCTGTTCAAAATCTATGAAATTTAGTTTTATAATGAAAAAGAATTAATGAAATGAAGGCTGCACACGCTAAAATGTATGAGAAAAAATATTCTGATCAAAATGTTTGAAATGAAAGTTTTCAGGATAAATTTTATGGCGTAATATTTTATATCTGAATAATATATATATACATAACGTTTATAGCTAAATTTTATGAACTAGCTTTTTGTTGTTGCTTTTTTTTTTTATCCTAATGTGTGAAGTAAAAGTTTTGGGCCCAAAAAAAATATTGTAAAGTAAAAGCAAAAGTTTTTCTGGCCAAATTGTGTACAATAAAAATTTCCTGGCCAAAATTGATGAAATGAAAATTTTCTGTCCATATAATGTATGAAACGTTATCTTTCTGGTCAAAATGTATGAAGTAACGGTTTTCCGGGTAAAACACATGAATTAAAAGTTTGCTTGCAAAAATGTGTACAATAAAAGTTTTCTGGCTAAAGTATATAAAGTAACATTTTTCTGGATAAAATGTACGATGTAGCGGTTTTCAGGCCAAAATGTGTGAAGTTTAAGTTTCATAGCCCGAAATGTGTTATGTAAAATATCAGTCAAAAAACCTGTGAAATAAAAATTTTAGGGTCAAAATTTAGGAAATTAAATTTTTTCTAGCCAAAACGTATGAAATGTAAGATTTTTTTTTACCAAAATGTGTATAGTAGAAAATTGTTGCTATGATAAAATCAATGTTTTGTGTGTGTGTGTGTGTGTGTGTGTGTGTGTGTGTGTGTGTTTCCCCAAAAATTATGAAATGCACGTGTTCTTGTCCTCAACGCAAAACAATTTCTTGTCAAAATTATAAAATAACTGTTTTCAAGCCAAAATATATAAATTGAAAGTTTTCTGACCAATGTAGATACTTGAAGTAATATATTTTTGGTCAAAATAATTGAAGTAAAAGTTTTCTGGCAAAATATATATGAAATGAAAGTTTTCCGGTCGATATATGTGAGATAAAAGTTTTCTTGTCAATATGTGTTTAGTAATATTTTGATGACAAAATTAATGGGTTTTTTTTTTGTTTTTACCCAAATTTATGAAAAGAAAGTTTTCTAACCCAAAAGGCGAAGAGAAATCTTTTTCTGGTCAAATCGTATAACATCAGTTTTCTGACCAAAATGTTTGATATGAAAGTTTTCTAGTCAAAATATTTCAATTCAAAGTTTGTTGGGTTTTTTTGTTGTTTTTTTTATTTCTTTTTTTATTTGCTGTTTCTTTCGAAATATTTATCTATTTATATATTTATTTTTCATTTGTTTTTTTGTTTTGTTTTGATTTTTCTTTTGTCCAAAAATACATAAAGTAAAAGTTAGCTGGTCAAAATGTAGTACTTCAATCAGATTTTTTTTTTAAATTTCATACATTTTGACCAGCTAACTTTTATTTTATGTATTTTGGGACAAAAGAAAAATCAAAACAAAACAAAAAAACAAATGAAAAATAAATATATAAATAGATAAATATTTCGAAAGAAACAGCAAATAAAAAAAGAAATAAAAAAAACAACAAAAAAACCCAACAAACTTTGAATTGAAATATTTTGACTAGAAAACTTTCATATCAAACATTTTGGTCAGAAAACTGATGTTATACGATTTGACCAGAAAAAGATTTCTCTTCGCCTTTTGGGGTTAGAAAACTTTCTTTTCATAAATTTGGGTAAAAACAAAAAAAACCCATTAATTTTGTCATCAAAATATTACTAAACACATATTGACAAGAAAACTTTTATCTCACATATATCGACCGGAAAACTTTCATTTCATATATATTTTGCCAGAAAACTTTTACTTCAATTATTTTGACCAAAAATATATTACTTCAAGTATCTACATTGGTCAGAAAACTTTCAATTTATATATTTTGGCTTGAAAACAGTTATTTTATAATTTTGACAAGAAATTGTTTTGCGTTGAGGACAAGAACACGTGCATTTCATAATTTTTTGGGGAAACACACACACACACACACACACACACACACACACACACAAAACATTGATTTTATCATAGCAACAATTTTCTACTATACACATTTTGGTAAAAAAAAAAATCTTACATTTCATACGTTTTGGCTAGAAAAAATTTAATTTCCTAAATTTTGACCCTAAAATTTTTATTTCACAGGTTTTTTGACTGATATTTTACATAACACATTTCGGGCTATGAAACTTAAACTTCACACATTTTGGCCTGAAAACCGCTACATTGTACATTTTATCCAGAAAAATGTTACTTTATATACTTTAGCCAGAAAACTTTTATTGTACACATTTTTGCAAGCAAACTTTTAATTCATGTGTTTTACCCGGAAAACCGTTACTTCATACATTTTGACCAGAAAGATAACGTTTCATACATTATATGGACAGAAAATTTTCATTTCATCAATTTTGGCCAGGAAATTTTTATTGTACACAATTTGGCCAGAAAAACTTTTGCTTTTACTTTACAATATTTTTTTTTTTGGCCCAAAACTTTTACTTCACACATTAGGATAAAAAAAAGCAACAACAAAAAGCTAGTTCATAAAATTTAGCTATAAACGTTATGTATATATATATTATTCAGATATAAAATATTACGCCATAAAATTTATCCTGAAAACTTTCATTTCAAACATTTTGATCAGAATATTTTTTCTCATACATTTTAGCGTGTGCAGCCTTCATTTCATTAATTCTTTTTCATTATAAAACTAAATTTCATAGATTTTGAACAGAACAGCCTTATTTCATAAATTTTGACCAGAAAATTTAAACTCCAACTTTACAATTTTCTAGTCACGAAAATTTTACTTCACACGTAATTGGTTAGAAAACTTCCATTTTGGTATTTTTGTCAGATCACTTTTGTTTCCTGTATTTGGCGAGAAAATTTTTACTTCACTCATTTTGGGTCGACGTCTAGCACTTTATTACCCTAATTTTATCTTCTGGGTTGGTTTTGGTTTTGGTTTACTAAACTACTAAGTAATTCAAGCGACCTTTGGAGCTATAACAGTGTAAAAGAGAGGGTTGCAATTCAAATGCAGGTTTGGTAAACTGTTTTTTCATTGGAAATAGTTCGAATCTTACACGTTTTGGTGAGATTTCTATTTCATATCCCTTATCTTATCTTTGGGTGACATTGAGCTTGGTTTTGGTTTTGATTTTGGTTTTTGGTTTACTAAACTACGAAGTGATTCCATCGACTTTTGGAGCTAAAAGAGTGAAACAAAGAGGATTGAACTTCAAATGCAGGTTTTGAATAACCTCTTCCAAAACCATTTAGGTTTTGTAAGGAGTATTTTTTGTTTGGAAATAGGTTGAACTAGGGTTTGAACTGTCTTGTTCAAGGATATCCCGCACGACTGTAGTTGAGGCTATTTGGTCCCTGCCGGGGAGAAGAACAAAGGTTTACTCATAACCTTTGTGGGATCGACATTAATCATGTCATTGATAATTTTAGAAGGACGACTAAAAACGTTATACTTTAATGGTAACAAAATAAAATTGAAAATTATGGCAAAACTTTGGGTGTCGTATCCGACATCGCACCTCTACAACAATTGTAGGACATATCTGCTTCTGTCTGTAATAATATAGGATCACCAGTCATATCTGCTATGTCTCTACTCTGTCGATGGTAATTCTGCAGGGTAAGTAGTCAGCACTTTGAAAATTCAAAACTTTCTGCCTTTGTCAAATCCTCGAGAAGGCCTCAAAAAGCGAAAGACATGGAAAAGTCTTTGATTTTGTAACGGTTTCAATAATTTATGATACAATACATTTACAGAAAAACTATTACTGCACACGTTTTGTCAACAAAAAAAAGTTTCATTTGCCTTATGAAGTTCTAGTAGAAAACATTTTATTTTCTCACATTTTGGTCAGAAAAAGTATACTTTACATCTTTTAGTCAGACAAATGTTACTTTGCAAAATTTTGCCTGGAAAATTTCGTTAATACAGTTTATCCTGAAAACTTTTATTTCAGTGGTTTTGACGTTCCTACAATTTTGTCAAAAGAATATTCTAAATATATAATTGTTGACCCCCTAAAAAATTGTTTACTTCATATATTTGGCCAGAAAACATTCATACATTTTTGCTGGTAAACGTTCATACAATTTTTAACCTGAAAACTTTTACTTCACACATTTTGATTAGAAAATTAAATTTGATACAATTTTTTGATAGAATGACAATTTGGAGAGAATATGTATTCTGATCTCATAACCATTGGTCATAATATTATTATATTTTGGTCAGAAAACTTTTACTTTACACATTTTGACCAGAAAAATTTAATTTCATACAATTTTTGACAGAAAATTTTCATTTCAATATTGGGTCAGAACATTATTACTTTTCACATTTTGATTAGAAAACGTCCATTTCAGACAATTTGGTCGGAAAATTATTGCTTCACATATTTTTGTTAGAAATAATACTTTATTCATAAACTTTATCAAGATACTACTACTACAAACATTTTGGTCTAAAAACATTTCATTGCATAGATTTTGGATAGAAAGTATTGATTTCATACATTTTTACACGCATATTAATTTATTTTATAAATTTTGGTCAAAATATCTTTTACTTCACTCATTTTGACCAGAAAACTTTGAATTTTTATTTTATTTTTTTTTTTTTCACCAGACACTATTTTGATCAAAAAACTTTAGTTTCATACATTTTTGTCATATAGTTTGTATTTCATAAACTTTGACCTAAAAATGATTACTTCCCAAATGTTGGTAAGAAAACATTTAACTTCACATTTTTAGCCAACAATGTTTTACTTCAAATGTTTTGGTTAGGAAAATTTTTGCTATCAAGCTTATATTTAATAAATTTTAGCTTAAAAAAATCAATTACATCACACACATTTGGGCTTTGAAAAAAATAATTTCTTAGGTTCAATTGATACATTCTGTCCTGAAAACTTTTATTTAATAAATTTTGACCGTCTTGTAAATCGCCATTAGGTATTACTACACATTTGACAGATGTTTTTGTATGATATTACACTACCGCCTAAAAGACTGCACGTCTACGTCTTACACATTGGATGTTACTGATCATTTGGGTTATCATCTTTAAAAAAATATAGCAGCTGTTAGGACATCGTTTCACTGGGATAAAATATATTATCTGCTCAGATCGATAAAATTTGAGGAAAAAAAACACCTGCTGTTATCTAAAAGTGTTGTGGTATCAAATATTTTTTTTTGTTTGTTGCTTTAGATCTCTTCCAACACAATTGAGGTTATATGAGAGACCGCTGAAACAAAAAAAAAACAAGCAATCTAACAAAAATAGTACAAATGTCAATCAAAATCATAAAGATATCATAAGCTAAATTATAAATAACCAAGAACAAACAGGCAGAGGATATACAGGAAAAAAAAATATCCCCTGTCAAAAATACAATCACAAACCAAAGAAGCAGGATAGGCTAGTAAAGAGAAGAAGAAACGACATCACTATCGGATCGTACACCCATGCGAACATCATAGGTATATGATTCAAGGGTGATGCTCCCATCCAACCACCCGCTATCAAATATTTAAAAACTTCGACAATGTTACTGGAGAAGTACAGTAAATATAGTATCAAACCCTGAAAATGTGCGTTAAAAACATTCATGGTTTAATGTCATAAATAGAGATAATGTATACCTGGTTCATAAAATTTACTATTCCTACACAAAATTTTTGTTACATTTTCAATTAGGTTATGTCTTGGTATGATAACCATAATGTAGGACATGAAGTGATGGAATTGTCTTTTCATTTTTTTCATCAAAATCTATTTCACGAAGTGAGTAACTTGGCAAAAAACATAACATGTGGTATAGGGCAAAATAGGATAAGATCCTTTGAATGCCCTTAATATTAATTAGTAATGCCATAAATCTATTGATTAAATATTACAATAACGATACACGTGGTAAAGATAGTATTTCAATTTAAATGTACTCATGTGGTGTACAAACATATATCTTTAACCGTGACATGCAAAGCGCACACACAACCACACACACACACACACACACGCGCGCGCGCGCGCGTATAGAAGATAACCATAATAATATAATAATGCATTATATATACATACAAGATTGAAAGCCATGTCAACAGCAGAGCAAGGACATGTTATTGTATTAAGTAATTGATCAATCAATATTGTGTATTGTAATGATTGTTGTGTTTCATTTATTTATTTCTTGCTGCGAAAAAAAATTCAAGTCCATGATACAAAACACGAAACCCGCTGCATGTTGAAAATGACGGGCACAAGTATTATATCAGACAAGAACATTTTTAAATTAAAAAGCAGTCAAGTTAAATAAGTCCGTGTGTTAAAAGTTGTTGGGGTTTTACAAAAGCTTTTGTCATCAATTCTTTTTAGTTTTGATTCAGATGTAAAGTTGTCATTAACCCAATCAAAGTGTTCCCAAAAATGATATTGGAAAAAGAGAATATGACTGTAAAACATGATATTGGGTTTAACTTGTGTGGACACATGGACATTATGTATTTCTATTTAATTGATCCTACGTGAAATTTCAATGAAAACATTCACCTCCGATTGCACCCATCTACTAGTCGTATTCACATAGTGAAGAGGTTTTAATTTGTCGATGGATAGATTGTCTAACTACCATACCAAAACGTCTTGATTTCGAATTCATGTTCTAATCTCTATACCGGAGGTTTCTACAATATCAACATTGTCTACGGGGATTGTATGACGTCATCTCATTTATTTTACCAGACCTAGACAAGAACGCTACCTACTTTAATTGCATTATATAAAATTCTCCGTCGTCTTATTTAAAAAAATAAAGCAAATGGCATTTAAGACGGAAATTACAAACTACAAGACCCGCTTTAGAAAAATGACCCAAGAAAAAAAAAAACAACACAGCCATACATGATAATTCTTCCATCCCAGTACAGTAAATAACTGGAAAAACTACATAATTCTTTAAATTGGTTGTTTGAGACGACAAGGGTGACAGCAAACAGACACTTTGTTGCTAAATTCACCAATTAACCATGTGTCGATTTCATATGGTGATCCCTTTCGTTGATAATTGGTAAGGCGTTTAACTATTAAACAAAACTTAGTGTTTTGCGAAGTGTTTTGCTCTCGACCATGTGTCGTATTCACACAACGATTCTTTATTGATCAAATTGTAAGGCGCCTATCTATCGCACGAAAATGTCTCAAGTTCAAATCCGAATAGAGATGCGAGATCTATTATGAGTAATTTTGAACCTATGATTATTATTATTCTAAAATATATCAACATTGTTTAAAGTGAGTGTTATTAACTTATTGTGAAATTCAATACAACAACCGTGTCGGTTTCATGAAAGTTTAACAGCCTGTTGAAATAAATATGTAAGGAACAAATGGATCTTTAATCAATACAACGCAATAAGACTTTTTTTTATACTATTGATTATGTTTCATCTTTTTTCGCTGAGTAAGCTTTCTGCGCGATTATGGGCTTTCAGAGAAGACAGGAATCGTAAGAAAACGACGAATTGTGTTGATCACGACCATGAGTCGTGGTCGTGATCACATACCGATTCTTTATTGATCAAATTGTAAGGCGTCTATCTATCGCACGAAAATGTCTCAAGTTCAAATCCGAATAGAGATGCGAGATCTATTATGAGTAATTTTGAACCTATGATTATTATTATTCTAAAATATATCAACATTATTTAAAGTGAGTGTTATTAACTTATGTGACGGTGCATCTTCGTATCTATTCACAGACATTACATTAGGACAATGACATTAAAACATGGACTTTTTGTTATCTATTTTTTAAATCTTATCAATATAGCTATCGCACATCTAAGACGGCAATAATTACAAAGTGTATAAAACACACAACAATAATACAATCAACACAAGGATTAGATATATCTTATACTATAACACAATTACACTATAATAAAGTAATCATAATACATATTTTTCTCCTGCGCATGTATGTTAAGAAATAATTACAAAGTGTGTAAAACACACAATAATACAATTTTAAAAATAACTACAAAGTGTGTAAAACACACGACAATAATAAAATTAACACAGGTTTTACATATATATCTAATACTATAACAAACTTACACACTACTATAATAAAATGATAATACACATTTTACAATTTAATAACGGTTTCTCCTACACATGTATATTAACGACATTAATAATTACAAAGTGTGTAAAACACACAATAATACAATTAAAAATAACTGCAAAGTGTGTACAACACACAACAATAATACAATTGACACACCTATTACACATGTGTAATACTATAACACACTTACACACTATTGTTATAAACTGCTGATCATGCAATTTTTTATTTAACAATTTAACAAGGGTTTCTCATGCTTTTTATATTACTACTGACGACGACGATGATGATGATGATGATGATGATGATGATGATGATGATGATGATGATGATGATGATGATGATGATGATCATGATCATGATGATGATGATGATCATGATGATGACGATGATGATGACGACGATGATGATGATGATGATGATGGTGATGATGATGATGATGATGATGATGATGATGATGATGATGATGATGATGATGATGATGATGATGATGATTATGATGATGATGATAACAGTCATTGACAAAGACCACACTACTTACTTGACGAACCATCGCAGCAGGAGACTGATAACTCCAGCAGTACTCAATGAAATTACCAACCAGATCATGTTTCTACTTATTGGTTTGTCAGATACACAGAGCTATCGGTATCCCTATGTTTTCTATTGATCCTATGCGTTTAAGTGAAATACTTACTACATCCGCCAGCCGGATAGCACGTACCAACACACAAAACTATTAGCTATGAGTAACCTTGAACGTTTATAGTCTAACTTATATAATTTAGTATATAATTTAGGGAGAACTTATCATCAAAATTGTTGTCAAAAATACAATAACAAAGAGATGAGTGACGTCAATTCGGTTCCTTCTATAATTTAAATACTTATACAACTTATACATGCATCTACCATACGCATAGCCTATTGCTCAGAATTTATATTTGATTAGCACTTAAAACAATAATAAAATCAATACATC
The DNA here is from genome assembly GCF_034508935.2 of Berghia stephanieae. Classification (NCBI taxonomy): domain Eukaryota; kingdom Metazoa; phylum Mollusca; class Gastropoda; order Nudibranchia; family Aeolidiidae; genus Berghia; species Berghia stephanieae. The sequence goes on along the minus strand of NC_088361.1, from coordinate 22,474,464 downwards.
ACTTTTTCTACCAACAATCAGAAGAAAAGAACCGCGAATAAAAATGATTTAAAACACTCCAAAATTCTCGATGTTTATCGATTTAATAAATCCACCAAAATTAAAACTTTTAACTGAAATATTTCGGTGTTTTTCTCCTTAAATCCAACGTCTACGAATAATATTTTCATCTCAGTCGGTATTGCTGGCATCACAGCTAAACCAACCACAACCTATTACTTCGTCCAACTGCACAGATCCTGATCAGTTTTGACAACCCAAAGCTGAATGTCAAGGTAACGAAATAAATACAGACTGTCCAACCACTACTACCACCCTCTCCCCATCCCCCCTAATGCATCCATTCTTTTAAGTAAAAAAAGAAAAAAGAAAAAAAAAAAAAAAAAAGAAAAGAAACGCAGGCAGACGCAAGAAAAAGGCTAATGCCATGACCTGCTCGAAATGCAAGTTCGTCGCACCCGAATGGGTTTAAAAGGTCAGAGTTTATTATGACTGTCAGTCAGTCAGTCTGTCCGTCATTATGGATGGACCAGCAAGACCTTGGCAGAACGTGCTCGTGTTAGTTACAAACAGTAAAACGTACTAATAAATTCTTTTGTCATACGGATCACAACGTGCTCTTATTTTCAGGTCTGACAACACAACCCAAATGGGCATGATCTATATTACATTTCCAAGTGCTCGAGGTCATTGGTCACGTTGCAAAGTGTGCTCAAAATGACCCACATAGCGAAAAGTGTTCACAGTTTGAGAAATATCCAACGTTACAATTGGTCATTTTGCTCAGCATGACTTATTGTATGTTTACAACTTTCATAAACAAAGCAGCGTGTTTAGATACATTGAGAAATATCCAATCGTTGTACAGCAACATATCATGTGATCGATGACTAGGTTAGACGAAAACATGAATATAGATCGCTCCCATTGTTATTGGTTCATTGTCATGGAAATTACAGTGGTCACCGTTTATATGCACTCCGGCTACAACCACGATCTGGATTTTTACTATATTATGTACTTCTTTATAAACACGTTCATTGAAACGGGCTCCGCTTATAAGCACTCTACATTTGCTGACCATTTCTTTAAAATGACAAAATTAATAAATAAATAAAAATAGATAGAAAGAAAATGAATAATTACAGACAATTACCAAAGAGGGGTAACAAAAACCATCAATATTATGCTCTGCAAGTAACATATTTTGGTTCACACTCCACACCTCACTATTCTACTATCATTACCTCCCTTGCACAAATCAATTGACACTACAGTGGTGAAACCAAAGAAATATAATCTTTGATGAAACCAACAATGCACGTCCGTCATTAAAGCTTAACGTGATAACAATAGGTTCGTTGGATCATTGAAACGGTACGGGGATGACGGGGAGGGGGGGGGGGGGGGGGGGGGGGGGGGGGGGGGGGGGATAAAAGCAGTGGCGGTTCTAGCCTATTTATAGAGGTGGGGCAAAGATGATTCGGTCATATATATATATATATATATATATATATATATATATATATATATATATATATATATATATATATATAATATATATATATTTCAACTTTTAAAAAATAAAATATTTCAACCACATATAATCACATTCACAATGAAATGACAATACCAGTAGATTTTAATTATTCCAAACGTAATCAAAAAGGAATCACGAAAGAGAATACAACAAAAAAATAAAGCGACGAGACAAAATGCGACAACACCTTGACAATACAAGTCCATTTCGTTCACTCGAAAAATTAAAGAGATGCTTTAATCCCTCAACGGCGAGATTGATATTTCTGTTACATTTTCAGAAGTACGTAGTAACTTTAAATTTTTCATCGAGAAGCAACAACCGCGATATGACTCGAGTTTCATTCAGAGCTCAAATTGCATCATTTTTACTGCTCTCTTGGTGGTTAGAATGATTGTGCCGGTGGTGGTAGCAGTTGGAATAATGGTAGCGGTGGTGGTGGTGGTGGTGGAGGAGGAGGAGGAGGAGGAGGAAGAGAAGACGGTGAGGGAGGATGTAATTATGGTAGTGGTTTTGGTGGTGCTGTTGGTTAGAATGATAGTTGTGGAGACGATGACGAAAATTATATGATGATGTTGATATTGTTTTTATTGCTATTGTAGTACTTGTTGTTAATGTTGTTGTTGTTGTTAATGATGATGATAATGATGGCAACGACGATGTCGTCGACAATGATGATTACCGTACGATATGACAAAGTTTATTCAATCGTAGGCGTTCGCCATTAAATCATACAATTTGATGACAACATACATGAAAGTGGAAAAAAATGGTAAATGGAACCAAACAATAAATTGATACCATTAATAACCACAAAAAAATACAACAATCGTAATACCACCAATACGTACAACAACAATAATAATAATAATAATAATAATAATAATAATAATAATAATAATAATAATAATAATAATAATAATAATAATAATAATAATAATAATAATAATAATAATAATAATAATAATAATAATAACAATAATAATAACAATAATAATATTACCATCATCATTACTACCACCACCATCACTATTACCATCACCACCATCACCATCATTATTACGTTTCCAATCCGTTTTTCTCGTTTTTAAAAAAAATTGATACCTTAATAGACGAAAATTCCGGTGATTTTTTTAAAGGATAGTTAAAATATCTACCATTTTATTAACCCTGAAAACTACGATTTTTATTTTCCTATTTCAAGTAGGCAGGTCTGCTATGACAAGTATCAGTTCCATAGTCAAAAAAAGACAAATTAAAAACAAAGTTTACTTAATCTTAGGCTTTCGCCAATAATTCATACAATACAATTAAGACAAATTAAATAATGCTACCAATCTCTCCTCATGCATTAGTTAGACTATAACAATAACGACCGTGTTATCTTTACTCCTTACCCAACCAACCCCTAGCTTCCCGCCTCTTCATCGCGAACTATCTTATGTATGTATTAGCTTCAGGACGGGCAAGTACGGAATCTGCCCACCCTTCCTTTAAACGTCTTTATTTCCTCTATAACTTAGAATTCAACTCTCTCCTTTCTCAGAAGAGTATTTCTCGTATACTAATTCAATTGTTGAGTAAACCAAAATGGTGGTTGTATTTTATATATTTATTTAGTCGTGACTTCTGAATAAAAGTGTTTTATTAGAGGGAATGCAATAGAAAATACATTGTTTTGCAAAAATATTTAGTCTGGCAATAAAAATACAGCGGTAATTACTTTAAGAATTTTTTTTTAAAAGGAACAAATTAATTTGTTTAAAAAAAAACAAAAAAAAAAAACAAAAAAAAAAAAAAAAAAAAAAAAAACAAATAAGACAACAATTTAAATAAATGAATTTTGAGAAGCACTAAAGAAAACGAGAAAAAAAAAGAAATAATTTAAATGGATAAACAAATATATTAAAACAACACGAGTTAATACTAACTTGATATAATATTAGTAAATTGATAAATTTAATTCAATACTGGAACCTTCCCAATGTTATTACATCAATGGTACCAGCACAAGTAAGGCAATAAATAAGAAAAAGTTCGTTTGCCAAAATCTCTATTTAGTGCTCACTGGTTTATAAGGTGGGCTCATTTGAATTAGCCCGACCTAGTACTAGAGAGGCCAGACAGCAAAATCACCGTCAGGCGACGTGACGATGAGATGACGATGTGGGCGGAGTGGAGTCGTTGGGAAAGGGGGGGGGGGGGAGGTGGGAGGTGATAAAAAAGAACAGGAGCGTATCCTGGTTTATGCATTACGGGGTGCATGGTGATTCGCAATCTATCAAATATACATACAAATTGATTTCAGTACGAAGCATCAAGTTTAAGTACTAACTTTTAAAATTATCTAATTTAAATTAGATTATTTCGGACCTGGTAATACAGCTTATAACTTGAAAAAAACAGGCTGGTATTTGCCCACCCTGCCCATTATTACCAGCCGTCCCTGGATAAAAGGTGAAAGCTGTGTAAGAGATCAGACTGTCACCATAATTAATCATCAGTGTCAAGCCACTCATTTTGATGAACACAGTTTGCATGTATGGGAGATTGCCGATGGAAGGTTGTTCCAGGAGAAAGCCTGCCGGCCAGGACAGTTCATTTGCACCGTGGCGTATGTCATATTTTGTGCTCACTTGCGTACATTTTGGTGACACTCCTATCTTTGTGACGTCAGTCTGATAGGCTGATACCAAATATCAAAAATGCCATAAGACCAGTGGTGATCTTTGATTAGTTGATTGTCGAAAGGGGAGGGGGTGGGGGGGGGGGGGGGGGATAGATGAGTCTTTTTTTCTTCTTTCTCTGATATAAATAGAAGGAAGTTGATGTCACTCAGGTCTTTGTTATTGTTTTTTGCCATCCACGTTTATGAGTAATGTTCACTAAACTGTATTAGCCAAACTATAAAAGTTCATGGTTGCATATAGTGTTGTTTGTTGGTCCGTAAAATTTCTGGATGGCAATGTTGTGAGCTTCTTAGCCAAGCGCATACTATCTATAGGTGCTTATGGTTTGTTTTTGTTTATTCTCACCGTCTATCGTTCCTTTTCCTCCCCTTCCTCTTCTTTCTTTAATATATATATATATATATATATATATATATATATATATATATATATATATATATATATATATATATATAATGTAGATCGAGCAGTGAAAGAATGGAGACATTGCCGTAGTTAGCGGCACCCAATAAATCACGTTGTATATTTTTGAAGTGCAGTCTGATTTCTGGTCCTTCTATGCAGATTGACAGGATTCGAACACATTGAATTCGTCGAGGTGCAGGTGCTCCTTGAGGTGGATTGCAACGACTTTTTATAAAATCTTTGAGAGACATGGAGGATTGGAGACAGGTCGGATGTTGTTCAGTTCTTCAAAAGATAGGTTATGTTAGACTTGTTAGAAATTGTCCATGTTCTGTAAGAGTTCTTTGTTTTACGCATCTGATCTAAGCTCCATTTGTATAGATTATCATCATCATCATCATCATCATCATCATCATCATCATCATCATCATCATCATAACCATCATCATCATTATTATTATTATTATTATTATTATTATTATTATTATTATTATTATTATTATTATTATTATTATTATTATTATTATTATTATTATTATTATTATTGTTTTATTAATACATACTATTATCTCGTACATTTCTTTGACCAAGACATTTATCCCCTATTGCTAACGTTACGGTTGACACCTGGATTATCTTGGTCTTTTTTCCAGATCGATCATATCAACAACAACAACAACAACATCAAATTATGTCCCCTTTAGATCAGTAAAGTAAATCACATGTCAGTTTTGTTGTGCGCTATATAAAAGCTCACTGTTTGTTGTTGTTTTTCTTTTTGGTTTTTTTTTTTTTTGGAGAGGGGGGGGGGGGGGGGGAGGCGTAATGTTCCTCGTCGTAAAACACAGTTAATGGTCGACATTAGACTAGCCGGTCCAAGAGACCGGACAGTGACACATTGTCTAGCCGTGTTGTTGTTAACTTACACATCCTGCGAAAAATGCCCATTGTCAAGGTCGCTCTGACATGTCATGTTCAGGTCATTGGACTTGATGGGGTTCCCTATGGTGCACGGTGATCCCAAACTTTAGTTGACTAGACAGACTTCAGCTCAAACAAACTTGGTTCGAATCCGCGTGGACCTCTCTCTCTCTCTCTCTCACTCTCTCTCTCTCTCTCTCTCTCTATCTATCTCTCTCCCTCTCTCTCTCTCTCTCTCTCTCTCTCTCTCTCTCTCTCTCTAACGTTACATCGGTGGGGTCTAACTTCCTGTCCAATATGTCCACGCTGTGGGCAAGAACCCGAGACGGCAGAGCATCTAGTCGAAAGGTGTGTTGTGACGATGCTGCCGGGCGGGTTTGCGACGGTGCACGAATGGGGACCGGACTTTGCTGATTGGGTCGATCGTCATAACATAATAGTGTGAACCATAAGAGGCTGCTGCCAAAGGGTACCGACTGCGACTACCCGCCTCGTTGTGTGGCCTTGAGCAAGTCACCTCACTCTAGCTCACTTTGCGGCGCTTCACTGCGGCTAACGCCTGTTATTCCAGTCTTCCCTAAGAATGGACTTTAAAGGCAAATTTGGGGATGAATAAAGGGAATTTGGTGTTATTCATTTATTATTTCATTTACATACGCTGCTGTGTCCATCTCGAAGGTGTTGCTAGGAGGATAGAAAACACCATATTTGATGGAAGGTCACGGCGACCTCTTGGGTTACTCCATTGTGGAGTGATTGTGTCGTATATGGTATGGAAGGCAATCATATCGAGAGGAAAGATATTACATTTAATAAGCTTCGTGATCCAATGCACATGTTGTAGGCAAGGCTGTATATGATATAAATGTACCTATACACGGAGTGTTTTTTTTTTTTTGTTTTTTTTTTTTTTTTTTTTTTTTTTTTTTTTTTTGCTTTTTTTTTTTTATTTTTTTTTATTTTTTTTTTTTTTGCATTTGTTTTTTTTTATTTGTTTTCTTTTTGTTTTTTGTTTTTTTTGTTGTTTTTTTTTTTTAAATTAATATTTTAAAATCATACTCTGATAAGAAACTTTTATCTTGAGAAATAGAAGAAATAACGATAATGAAGTAAATCATAATCTTAAAACCTTTTGAAACCAACGGGCGTTTTACAATAATAGTAATAGTAGTAATATACATTTATTGTCCACAACATTGAAAATGGTGGTTTACGATGCTCGAACAAATAAAATAAACATTAATAGAAATGTGTGGATCTCATAATAATATGATGCTCATAACAAATTTACTTTTCAATGCACACATACATCTTTACAATTTAATACAACAGAGAAAATTGCTTTCTATATGTCCACCGGTCTTGGATGCGAGCGAAATGAAGACGATATTATGTGAAAGAGCTGTTGTTAAGTTCTACTTGCTGGACACAGCGCGGTGAAGAGCACACTCTCTCTCTTCACCTGAACGCGACCATCGACTTCGCCAACTGTTTTTTGTGATTTTAGAGATGCGAACTCTGCAACAAAAAACAACAGGTGAAGCAGCACTAGCCAGATTGTAAATTTAGTGCCATATCTTTTTCTCAAACTCTTTGCGTTCAAACTCCCTTATGATGACCTCTTCTCAACCAATTTAATATTTAAAACACACACACACACACACACACACACACATACACACACAAAAAAATATAAAGAAAAAAACAACAACAAAAAAAACAAAAAATAACAACAACAAAAACGAACAAAAACAAACAACAAAACAAAACAAACAAAAAATAAAAAATAAAATAAATGCAAAACAGAGCTTTCTTGGATAGATCCTACCAACTCATAAACGCTGAACTCGGATGTAGATGAGTACATAGAGTAGAGATTGATGAATAGCATGAGAACTTATGTGTAAAATATGTGCCGAATGGGCAACATGAAAGGTCCTAGGCTTGACTCGTCAGACAATAGAGAGGGCCGACTGGGGGCCGACTGGGGACCGACTGGGGGCCGACTGAGGGCCGGCTGAGGACCGGGTGATTCCTGTCGACAGAAGACATAGTGTTGATGTTGTTGTTTTGTTTTGTTTTTGTTTGTTTTGTTATTATTTTTTTAATGGTGTGAATTATCTATATCTTGATATCTATACATTCATGGCAACATCTAATGATGTCGCGCAAAAGAGAATGTTAAAAAAAAAAAAAATTAACACACGGGGAACGCATCGAATTGGATTGAATCATATTATGGTGGAAAAGTGCTAGAAAAGTGATTGGAAAAAAAGAGGGGGGAGAGAGAGAGAGAGAGAGAGAGAGAGAGAGAGAGAGAGAGCATGCCTGCCATAAAGTCAAGCGTTGTTTGACGTGGTCAGTTATCAAATTAGTGACGATGTAAAACATACACACTTATACCCTTACCCTTCCTTGCGCTTCCCAATGCACATCCAATCTTCCTGATTGGTTTCGTGGAACCAAATTGACAAGTTATGCCATTCAAGTCGGATCGTCACTGTTATAACCATGTATTTATTTACATCAAAGTGGTGTTGGCTAATGTATGTATATTACGTGTCTTACTCAAGGACACAATGTCTTTGTAATGGATTGCAATCATTGTCACTGTTCGGCTATGTGGTCTAGTGGTATAACACTCGCCTTCGGATCGGAAGGTCCTGGGTTCAAGACCCTTGCGTCTATTGTTGAGTTGAGTTCTTGGAAAAGGCTCTTTACTCACATTCTCTCCTCGTACTCAGGTGTAAAATGAGCACATGGCCAATAACAGCATTGTGTCTGTCCGAAAAAATTGTAATATCGTCTAACAGGCGTCATGTCTCGTCCTATATTATGTTAAATGTTGTTGTTGACTTGGGGCCCATTGTAAAACACTTTGAGCACGTTTAGTCCATATTGCTTTGTATAAAAGCTCAAGTTTTGTCATGAAATCGCTCAGTCGTCAAGCCTAGTGCCGTATGACTTTTTAAACTGAAATGGTACAACAGACGTCACACAAATAAATAAAACTTTAATATCCTCAAAAACTTCAATCTCGTGGGACTGTAGATGCCACAAGTTAAAAAAATCACAAGGCAGTCAATCTAAATAAAACAACATAATAGACAGCCTTAGACTTGGAACCCGAAAAGATTGGTTTTAAAAATATTAAAAATATTTTTTATCTTGCTCTTTGTTGAAACAGTTAATATTTTTTCCCCCGTTTTATATCAAAAATACTTCCCTAAGTTGGACACATTTGGCCCCCTTTTATGGGCGATTTGATTCACAAAGCAGCAAAGACCTGGCAAATATGTCCGTCTACTGATAAGATGAGCAGCTCGACAATCAACAACTGAGAGAAAGAAGGAACTTGCTTTATCTATCTGAAACTGTTGATGCTGCAGGGTCCCTAAACGGGTTGCAAGTAAAATGGGTAAGTTTTTTTACAATCCATTGTCGGTCGTGCAGTATGCATTTAGTCTCTAAGATCAACAACGAACGCAAAGCTGTTGGCAATAACATTGAATGATAACATTGTGAAAGTTAGTGAATTCAAGAAATGATTGGCAAATAATAGACTCGCTCTAACTCGACTCTTGTCTCTTGAACTTGAGGCTCCACACAAACTCAATAATTACAATCAAATCATGTTTTCGTCATATGAACTATGCTCTTAAACGACTTATAGTTATGCAGGTTTGTTTTCCGAACGCAATTAATGGCCTAGTTCAACGTAATGGACAATAATTTGCGTAATTTTTTGAGATGCCCATTGCAACAATGAGTGAAGTGAAGTCGAAGTATGGTCATCATGGTAATGGTAATGGTGAGTATGAGTGAGTAATGAGTACGAGTCCATGATTATAATGACAGGCGTATCAGACCTGCAAATAAGTACACGTCGCTCTCATATAATCAAGAATATGTTTTTGAAAACAGCTGCAAGGCGCTCTCTCTCTCTCTCTCTCTCTCTCTCTCTCTCTCTCTCTCTCTCTCTCTCTCTATCTCTCTATCTATCTATCTCTCTTTCTTTCTTTCTTTCTTTATTCCCCCCCTCTCCCTCACTTTCTTTTTTTCTCTTCGCTTCTCTCTATATCTCATAAAATACAGTATTGTTCTCAGTTCTCGCTCTTTTAAAAAATTAGTTAGAATTAGGGTTATTTATCATTATCATCTTCATTTACAAATCATTTCCTTTAGGTACATCCAAAAAATGATACCATTATCATTAGGCAGATGGAGCTGAACTTTATTTTGTGTCAAATTAAAATGGCAATCTGATGGAAATTATTTTGTATTTGACCAGCAGAGTACTTTGCACCAGATCTAACAGACCTAGTTTTGATTTTAATGATGTACCGGTGGGTGGACAAATAACAATGGAGATCAGAACAAGATCTCGAACTCGACTTCACCCAGGATTGATCTCAGTCCCCTTGCATGCAAAGCGAGTTCTTGACTAGCTAAACTATCGGGAACTTAATTTCCTTACGTCTGCTTTAGTTTAATTTTAAGGAGATTGTGATTTTGATGGAGATAAAAGGGGGGAAAAAATCAAGGCTAATAAAATTATTCGAAACTGAAGAAGTGTGGATTTTGTCTGTATCTGATTCTGAATATTACTCGAAGTCTACTCAATTGTTCTATAAAATTGTATTCGAGGGCGAAGTGAGTTGTTGAATATAATATAGCTTCTTTTATTGGTGTTTAAGCTGAAGTACTTTGATAATCTTACACTTGAAGCTGTAGACAGGGTTTGATTTTTTATATGATTTTACACTGACCTATTTTCACCCAAGAGAATTGAAGCATTTTTGTGTAGCAGTTGAAGCCAAGTCACATCATTGTAACAACTTTTTTCTGTTCAAAATATTTTTTGACCAGAGAAGTTGTGGGAGTTTAATTATTATTTCTTCAGCCCTCAATAAGCAATGTAAAATATTGGTTGGCCTGTAAAAAGCTGATTCACATTTGATTGTTTCTCTCTTTCTTGTATCAAGTCAGAAGATCAGGGTCCAATTTTATGATCACTCACATCTCATAGACCGATTAGATTCGGCTTTTTAAAATTTTTTTACTCACAAAAATGTGTACTTTCGACGATCTGCACTTATCTTACAGTTTTTTTAAAAAGCCAATGTCAATAGCAACAGGACACTTTTTGTCTCTATGTCATTTGTAACCGACGTATTTTCCTTCCGAATCGAAGCTCTCTCAATCTCAAAATAGCTGCTATGTAGTCGATGTTATGATGTATCCTCCTAGTAAGCAGTCTCAGACTAAGCTTGAAGTCCGGCCTCAGCAATGACGAAATCTTGGCCAAACTTAGGCAGAAGAGGCCGTGATTGTAGTATGGGACTTGCTTAGTCAGCTCCCATAAAATCCAATTTTTTCAAGTCCTTGTCTTAAGTCAGAGACTAAGCGCTGCTCGTCCACGTTCACGAAAACGGGCCCTGGATTTAGAATGGGACAGCTTGTTCTAGTGCGAACTATGACATATTTGTTTTTGGGCACTCAATCATTTTACCTCATCTGCTTCAGTTACTTTCAGTTTTAGTTTTGGAAGATTGCATTTTTCATTCTAACTTTTTCATGACATTATAGAGATTTTATACTATACCTATGAATATTTACTCCTGGAGTCATTTGGTGTCTCGGCAATGGGTAAACATGTCTTGAGGGTAGAAAATCTGTTTAATTTTTTTTAAAGAGATGGCATTACAAAGAAAAGATCTCAGTCATTTATTCAGTGAATCGGATTGACATTTTGTCGCTAAGGCTAGGGTTCAGCTTTATTTCCAAAGAAAAAATCGACTTGATAAAAATAATAATGACAAGAATAACCCTATAGTTATTGTCAGTTGCTAAAAAAATTAAAAATTCTGTAGATCATCTGATACAGTACTTTTTTTTGGGTGTGTTTGTATGTGTGTGGAAACAACTTCGATTGAGAGTCAAGTTAAAGGGAAGAGGTACTTTTATTCTGGCAAGCACATGACTTGATTAAATAGATGATGTTGTTAAAAGATAGAGAGAGGTCTTTGGGTACTGGGGGACAAATTTTCCTTCACCTGTTTATTAAATATAATACAACTTATGATGGAGACTGTAGTAACATAAAAAAAAGGGGAAAAAATATTTTTTAATTGAAGTATCAAATGGTCCTGGCCTTTTTCATTTGTATATGTGACTAATTACTAATTATAAGAGCAACTGTTCAGTAAGAAAGATTTATCTAGAAGGTCATGTTAGCTTCCAGAAAAAAGTGTTTTTGTTGAAAGATGAACCATCTCACTTCTTTGTAATCAAACTCTGAAGTGAGGTGAAAGAGTTTGGCAATAGTAGGTGTCACAGGGTACCAAAATCTTTGAAAGTTGGCTTCAAAAGTATTTGTGACATCTGTAAGAATATTAATTTGGCTTTTGAAGTTAATTTGTGACAGAATATTTTAATGCTGTTGTTTTCTCCAGAATTTTGGACATTATTTGCTGACATTGGATTAGTTTTGTTAAAGTGGAGTTACAATTGAAAACAGCATTTTTGGAATATTTAACAGGATATGTAATGCCACATCCTCCCCCACCAACCATGACTGAATTTTATTTTCTAATTAAAAGCGTTCTCTGAGCATTGAGTTTTAGATCCGCTCACATTTAGAAATTTTATTGAGTAGGTTAAGGATTGCATGCATTATGCCTCTCATTTTTGCTTATTCAGTTTATAAATTTAAACAAGAAGATTATAAATTAAATACAGTGAAACACGGGTTGAATGAACAAGGACAGAATTCCCAAATTATCTCCTTCTTTGTCTTAGTAAATTTTACACAGCATCCACGATCGGTTTTCTCAGCTCAAGTCTACTGCAATATATTTTCCCTTTTATAATGCCAATAAAACCGAATTTACAACAATATCGAGGAACAAAGAGGAATGGAAAAGAACAAAGAAAGTCGGCTCACTAATTGGAGACACCGAGGATGTACAAAGAAGAAAACAGCTATCAAACGCCGCACTCAGTAAACTCACCAATGTATGGATTATAGGTGACAAAATAAAGAGAAAAACCAAACTGAAACTGTACCGTGCTCTTGTAAAACCGGTACTTCTGTATAACTGCGGCACTTGGGCGTTGACAAAATCCGAAGAACATCTGGATGCCTTCCATCGCACACAGCTAAGAAGGGTACTGGACATCAAATACCCAAAAAAAGATCTCAAATGAATCACTCTATAAGATCACAAAAGAAAGACCAATCTCCCTTGACATTTTACAACAACGATGGCAACTTTTCGGTCACATACTACGCAGGGACAAAAACATACCAGCTAACCAAGCCATGTCGGGATACTTCCAAAAACACAGGAACCTTTTCAGAGGAAGACCGATCACAACACTCCCTGTGATCCTAAACAAAAACCTCACAACACTTGGACAAAGCATTAGTCTCATAACGGCAGGGGACCTTGAAAATCTGAGAACCCTAGCAGAGGACCGGCAATATTGGAGACACCTCACACAGGAAATACTGGAAACAGCCAAGGCGACCCGATCTTTCGGTCGAGACGCGAAAGGCATCTAAGTCAAGTCAATGGTATTTTGAAAGGAGAGTTATTTATATAACCAAAGCCATTTAGTGCTGAAGTCTTGTGATTTATCTTAAATTAAAAATAAGTTAGAGTTGATCTCTAGGATAATGTTTTATTGGGATCATCTCAAATTAGTTTTCTAATCTGTTATATATATATAGTTATAATCATGTCAACATCTAATTACCTGTCATCTGCATTTTTTGCCAAATTGGGACCTAAAATTTGCCAGATTTTGCCAAAAAAAACCCCAAAATTTACCAAGAAATTTGCCAAAAAGACCAAAATTTGCCAAAACATTTGCAGAGGAGAACTCAGCGCTTCAGTTAAAATTAACACGCGATACAGAAAAAAATATATATAAAAGACAATTTATTACATTTAAGAAGGCTACATTATGAATGGCGTTGTTACAAAGATTTTAAAGGATCATTATCCGTAGAGAGTAGCTTCTATTGGTTTGGGCCCAGGCAAAGCTGCAACATTTCTCAAGTTCCGCACTTTTTTTTTCGTTATTTTGTTTTCGCTTCTTTTTTTCCCCAACATTTGCCACGCGATTTGCCAATTTTCCCAAAATTTGTCACGATTTGCCAATTTTGGGAAATTTGCCAAAATTTGCGGATCGCCCAGATATTTGCGGCTGCAAAAAAATGCAGATGACAGAATTACTTTTAAAATCCAGACACACAGATTACAGTTGTCGTCATAGCTATTTAAGCACTCTGTGTAATCCATCGTTGGCTCAGGGCTTTACTGAGCAATTAAATTGGCAGTGTACCTCAGATTTTGTATATCTTTATCTGTCATATATCCAGGTTAAAATGCTCAGTCTGTAGAGTCAGATTAAATTCTGTAGTAGGAATATTAATAATAGTAGTGGTAGTGGTGGTAGTAGTTGTAGTAGCATTCATTGCTTTGTGTAGTAGCATTCATTGCTTTGACCTTGAGGCAAGGTTCTCCAACTTCGAACCTTTGTAAATGTTTTTCTAATCCCCCCCCCCCCCCCCCCCCCACACCCCTGAAGAATGCTGTAAAATTTGAAGTCAAAAGTCAGCTTTCCAATATTTCACAAATTTAGAAATTATTCATGTGTCATCCAGCGTGTTTTTGAGTTTAATAACACGTTATAAATGGTACTGAAAAGGCAAGCATTTTTATTTTTTAATCTTTGATGTTTTAAATTTTAATGAAAGCAGTCAGTGTCTAATTATTTGGAATTCATTGACAATAATGCTCAGATTGCTTTGACAATATCTTTTTATAAATTATGTTTTCAATTTAATCACAAAGGGGTCATCTTTTCTTTGCTGGATTCTGGATTATTTGTCAACACAAGAATATTACAAATTCTATAATATTTTTTTTCAACTTTGCGCAGTATGTTTTTATGAGTTTTATAGTTTCTACAACTGAAATATCATTTCAGTACCAGTTGGATATTTTATAGGATTTATAACTTTTTAAAAAATATCTTAATGTTTTTTGTCCACGTCAAATAAAATATAATTTGGGTGTTTTGTTTTGCCGTCTCACAAATTACATGAGCTTTATATATATTTGGGTTTTACCAGTCGACGCCCTGGTTATTTGATCAAAGGTTGTTTATAGGGTTTTTTTCTTAGGTGGGGGGGGGGGGGTGTGGAAATATCATTTCTTGTTAGAACCACATGTTTATTCATCTTATCTACGCCACTACCACATTATCTCAATTCATCTGTGGTGTTTCATTCATCCTATTTTGTTGATAAAGGGGAAACCCGAAACGTTCATTTTATCTGATTTTGTAATTAAATTGAAGCTTACATTCAGTTTCACATTATCATTTATTTATTAGAACCACACAACATGGGTTCTTTAAAACATGAAAATGATGGCGACGATGACGATGTGCTTATTGAAAACTACGAAATGACGATAGTAAACCACAATATCACCATACCTTCTTTCTGACACATAATGAACCAGCAGACATACCATAGTTTTGTGTGGGGTTTTTTTTTTAGTAAAGAGGAAAGAAGAGATATGATTAAACAATCCGACAGCCCTCATCATCCCAGCAATAATCAGGTAGACTGGCGGTCGTCATAGATTACCCCGACTAGTAGTAGACACAAAGATTAGGTACACATACATTGTTGATATAAAATAAAAGTTATTAAATAATAATAATAATAATTATAACAATAATGATAATAATTATGGTGATGATGATGATAATAATGATAATAATAATAATAATAATAATAATAATAATAATAATAATAATAATAATAATAATAATAATAATAATAATAATAATAACAATAATAATAACAATAATAACAATAAATAATGTTATTTCCGACACTTGCCCTGAAATAGCTGTCTCTCTTTTCCTTGTATAATTTGTTAATACAAAGTTTCTATATATTATAATGCTACTACACTACAGGGCTGAAAGCTTGCTGTGTGTGTATTCATTATGGCACATTGGATACACCCTCTCGCATACACCCCCCCCCCCCCCCACCACCCCTCAAACACACTCACACACACTCGGGCGCGGTGAATTTTGATTGGTGACTCATCTAGTATTTTCTTATGGAGTCACAACAGAGCAAGAAAAAAAAACAAAAAACAAACCGAAGCAGAAACAGTTTAGTAGTAACAGTCATGTAGAAGTAGCTTATGGCTACACCTCTAAATTTATTTCGTCAACCCAGCTTCATAGTTTTAAGCGAAGTCAAAAATGCTTGGCATGCCGGCTTGTTTCACGGCATTTGCGATCATTAATTGTCGTCATCTGAGGTCAATGAACTTTCCTTACCCGTCCTTTGAGTGGGATTGATAATTGAACAAGTTTAAATAACTCAGCGCCATTGATGAAGAGCCTAATTGTTGTCGAATCCAACACACCTCCCCCCCCCCCCCCCCCCCTTTCTGGTTTTCACACACCTGTGGCTTCTGATTCCCCATAGGTCAAAGGTTATCTCTAAGACAGCAATGGAAGGATGATTGCAGTGATCAATGGGTATGGTGTGGTCTCGAATATTATTTGGGAATAGTTCTGTCTTGTCTCAGGCCCAGCTGAGTCCTTGTAAAATGCTCGTTACTCACATTCTCTCACCATACTCAGGTGTAAAATGAGTACCTGGCCGTGAACAGCATTGTAATATCGCCTAACAGGCGTCATGTCTCGTCTACATTTTAAGTGTTGCTGCTGGCCAGGGACCCCTTGTAAAGCGCTTTGAGCACGTTTAGTGGATATTGCTCTATTTAAAAGCTAAATTAAAAATTATGTTTTTACAATTGATTCCCCCCCCCCCCCCCTTTCCTCTTTTCTCTTTTATCGATGCGAGTGATTGTGGTGGTGATGGTGGCAATTGGCTCTAGTGCATTCTTTCCATTTCAGCACGATCTTCAATTTGCGATCCTCCTCAGTAAACCTGTATTTGTTCACATTTAATTGGTACATCCTACATAATATTTTAAAGGCCAATTTTGGCCTAATTAAGTTATTTTCCCCCTCCATCCAAATTCGGATTATTAAAACCTAGAATTGATAGGGAATTTGATAAAGCGTATTGATTGTTATTCTATACAGAGATGGCTATATGGTCAAAGTGACACTTCTCGTACAGAATGGAAGTCATGCTTATTGACTGATAAATGTTCTCTCTCTCTCTCTCTCTCTCTCTCTCTCTCTCTCTCTCTCTCTCTCTCTCTCTCTCTCTCTCTCTCTCTCTCTGATAGGACCGTTTTTTGTTTTTTTGTTTTTTGTTCTTTGAAATTCGAATTGTTTTTAAGTTGCCAGTGTCAGGCCAGCCACACCTATAATGTCCTATTGGTTTCAGCTTGACCTAAAGTATTCAATGAGATGCAGTTTCCTCATTTTGATATATTCCAAGCGTGACTCGTTCTCCATAATTAGGCCACCGCTCTATTTTACATTATTACTGATCATCAAAATACACGCAGCGATTTATGACATTTGATATTTTTAAACCTAGGTTTGTGTGTGTGTGTGTGTGTGTGTGTGTGTGTGTGTGTGTGGTTGGGGGGGGGGGGTATGTTACGAAATAATGTATGGTGCTCACAAGAGCCATTGCGAGTGCATTGAGGTAGGATAGTAATGTTGGTTTTGAAACAAAATGACACAATAAAATGTACTGAAATGGGGACGGGGGTGGAAAGTAAAATGAATGGTTTTATTCAAGGAAATTCTAGATACGATTGTCAAACCAAGTTTCTTCAATCCTCCTCCCCAATTATGATAACACCAGCATGGCTGTCTTCAATGAACGTGATGATAAGTCGATCAACTCAACGTTTATGATTCAAGTGTTGAATAAAATTGTCTTAATATACAACACATTTGTCGACTTCGTTTGAAAACTCCACGGAGCTTTTTATTTGGGCACGGATAGATATTTTCTGCATATATATTTTGCTCTCTTATCGGAACATTCTTTCTCAATGTAAAGAGCCGAAATGGTTTATATAGATTTATAGAAACTGATTGTATTCTAAGTAATGGAACCGCTTACTGTCATCGATTCAATACAAGTACTCCCACCTCATTGTCATACTCGCTAACCGGAACACACGATCAATGTGCTAAAAATAATGGGGTTTATTTTCGATGGGATTTGACGAAACAAATTTGGTTTTTCGATAAAGTCATCACGATGTCTAATCAGTCTCATTACACACCCAACCGGTCTTCATGTCAACTGTAAACACCGTGTAAAAATTGGTTTGGAGCCTTAGTGTTACAAAAATCCAATTTGCCAAATACCTATAATATAATTATTATAATAATAATAATAATAATAATAATAATAATAATAATAATAATAATAATAATAATAATAATAATAATAATAATAATACGATTTTCATATCCAACAACCCAGCAGCGTTTAAATAAGCATCGATGCTGTTTGTTGCCTCTTGCTTATTTGTAGAGAACAACCCAAAATCAGTCTTGTACTTCATCAAAGTTATCCGGTTAGATGATGGCAGAGCGATGAATGTAGTAGTAAGACGTCTATCGTTTGTCTGTAAATTTGGATAGCGTTACTCGTACTTATAGATCGGAACACACCCCTCAGAGGATTCTTTTTCTCACTATCTCTAATTTAAGGTTTATTGTGTGGTCATAAAGAGGGTGTCGAGCAGGGGAATGGTAGGGTACTCTTTAATTTGGCATCGTGGACTTCAATCTATAAATACTAAACCGACTGGATGTGAATCAAACTTTGGTCACTCCTTGTCGCTTAAATGAAACACCGCCGATAAACCAGAAACATCCCGTTAAGCCGCGTCCCCATTAACCCAACTGATAAATTTCTCCCTAACGACAACTAAACTCCTTTTCATAGAAACCTTTTATTTCATATATCTTGTAAAAATGTTTTTAAAAAATAACAACAAGAAACTTTTGCAGAACGAGTTAGAATTTACCTTAACTATAGATGTATGATAGAAACGTTTTTTTGTTATTTTGACCAAATGACAGGGGGAAAAAGTTTTGTGTCGTCGTGATTGTGCCTCAGATGTGAGTATAACCTTTGTAAATAGGATGGTTCCTGAAGAAGATATCCACTTTTGTGTGTGCGAAAATAAACTTACAATTATTGTAGAGTTTGTTGTTTGAAAAATGTATTCTTTTATCAGAGACCGGTTCATGCTACTGGTATATTGTATGTTTCACGTTAGTCAATGTGAGTATAGACAACTAGAAAACGGGTGTTTCGAAAAGAAGTCCGAGGCCATTTTATGGATTTCAAACCAATTACGTTGTAGTTTTACGTAACATTTTGTTTTTGTGGTGTATCATCTTTGAGACAAATGCAGTTTACACCTATTGAAACACGTGACATTTTGTGTTTGTGTTGTATCATCTTTGAGACATGTGAAGTTTACATCTATTGAAACACGTGACATTTTGTGTTTGTGGTGTATCATCTTTGAGACATTAGAAGTTTACATCTATTGAAACACGTGACATTTTGTGTTTGTGGTGTATCATCTTTGAGACATGTGAAGTTTACATCTATTGAAACACGTGACATTTTGTGTTTGTGGTGTATCATCTTTGAGACATGTGCAGTTTACATCTATTGAAACACGATAGTCCTTCGGAAATAAATCGATGGAGTGGGTATTTGATTTGATTTGTTTTTCTTCTAGTGATTCCCATTTTTGTTCTTGTCATCAGTCATTTCCCCCCTCTTGTTCTTCTAATTTTAAGGCGCCATAATGTTATAAGTATAGGCACTGTCGTATTCCTTTGTTTGTTGTGAACAAGAAGGCAAACTCGATTTATTTATAGACATGAATTACCTCGATATAATTACATATTTATTAATTTGTATCATTTATGTTGTTGTTTTTTAATTTGTTTATTTAAGGCAGAATTTTAGAAAATGAAATACAAATTTGAATTTATGCTGACATCTTTGTCAAGCGGAATGCCTTGCGTTAAAATGGAGTTCCATAAGGATCATGCCACTTAAGTTTTATTCGGGTTAAGGGGCTTCCCATCATCCAACAATGTGCTCGGTGCTACAACTAATAATAAAAAGAAAAACTCGGCATCGATCAATCGATTTCCAACAGACACCCACCCAGACCCAGACACAGCAATCCTCACTACACGGCCGCTCGCCTAGCCCGTCCCCGTCTCGTCTGCTGGGTGATGGTGGTGGTGGTATCGATCCCCCGACGACACTGTAACGGTGATGTCTGCGCCATTGTGTGTTATCACGACCCGGTTTGGGGGATGCTCTATCTGGCACCGGGAGATATTAGGGTTAGACATCGGAATAATAATACCATCCCCGATGACCGTGTATTCCTAAGAAATGTTAACAGTTGTCGGGTTTGTTTTACGTGTCCAGTGATTCGTTGTGGACGTGACGTCGTCTCCTTGTTTCGACTTCGTAGTCGTTGATTGGAAGTGGTCTGGTGTTTATTTTTAGCTTTTTGAAAACCATGGAAGATCTGTTTGACAAATAGGTTTGTTCTGTACGATTCGTGGATGATCTACTGTGACAAGCCTGCTCTTTTAATTTGCTACTGTTTTTATACTTTTAAATATTTCCATTTCAATGTCCTTTGTTGCCTTTTCTTGTATTTTTATGATTTGACTGTCTACTCCCACGGTGAAAATCTAAATTTTTAAACTTTGATTTAAAAAGAAAATAATTTGATTTTTATCATTTTAAAAATTATTTTGTCCTCACCTGATTCTGTGATCTAAGCTTATTCATCACATATCCGGTGTCCTGCTCTATCAAATGTTCCAGTTGAGACCATTTTGACCTGTAAGGTCATAAACATCTCCAGGTCCTAGACCTTAAGACATACGGAAGTTATACCGTTTAGTGATAACCGTCCGTCCACAATAATGTATAATTTGATAAGATTTTGTGTGAACTCTCACATCTAAGGCTAACGAATTGGGGGGGGGGGGGGGGGGATCAGGTTACGTCATTAAAATGATACTAAGCTGTTGGAGTTGTTGAAAGTTGCGATGGCCATGGCACGTGACATATGCTTTTTTTTTAAATGCCGTTTGTGCGGCTTTGTAGTCTTGTGGTATGACACTCGCTTTCGGTTCTTGAGTCCTTGGAAAAGGCTATTTACTCACATTCTCTCACCGTACTCAGGTGTAAAATGAGTACCTGGCCGTTAACAGCCTTGTCTCTGTACGAAAAGAATTGTATTATTATCGCCTAACCGGCGTCGTGTCTGGTTCTATGTGTTACGTGTTGCTGTTTTGGTCAGGGACCCCTTGTAAAGCACTTTGAGCACGTTCAGTGGATATTGTGCTATATAAAAGCTCAAGGTTTGAAGTAATGTATTAATGTTTTTATTGTTTTTGTTAATAGCTGAAGAAAGGTATTGAGCCCGAAACGTCCAGTGTTTGGTATTTTGATTATTTTGGTTGTTTTGATATTTTTTTTAAAAAGCTGTTATATCCTATTATCGTATCGCCCACCGTTACTATAGATACTGTACGCTTGGCTGAGAAAATCACAACATTGCCATCCTGAAGTTAATACTCATTTACGTGGATGGCAAAAAGCAACAAAAAAAAAAAAAAAAAAACAAAGACAAAGACCTGAGTGACGTCAATTTCATTCTATCTATATTCAGAGAAAAGTTGACGTTCCTCACCTCTTCATCATTATTCTTGGCCAGCCATTTTTATGAAGTTGATTCTCACTAAATTCTTAATCAGACTGAACACATTCAGGGTTACATATAGTTTTGTGTGTTGCTACCCTTTTATCCGACTGGCGGGTATTATGAGTCATTTTTTTGGCTAAACGCATAGCATCAATATGTTATAGATAGAACGACGTTCACGTCACTCAGGTCTTTGTTATTGTTTTTGTTTTAGCCATCCGTGTTTATACGTTATTCACACTTAACTGCATTAACTAGACGATAAACGTTCAAGGTTACACATAGTTTTGTGTGTTGGCCCGTTGTATTTCCGGACGGCAATGTTGTGAGTTTCTTAGCCAAGCGCACACTATCTATAACCTAATCCGCACACAAGAAAAGGGAATTGGGATGTTATTTGCCAAACACCTTCCCAATTCCCTTTTCTTGTGTTGAGGAAAGTCCTCTTTCGGCATTGAAATTCCTCCGAGTGGTGTCTGAAATTCCTGTGAGCCAAATTTAAAGTTGGCGTCTCTGTTCCGAATATTTATTTCTCATACATCACAAAAACAACATCCAATGTAGAGAATGTGGACGTGGATTTGTGAGTCAGCCACCCAAGACACGTTCTATCTCAAAGCCGTTACTCCGATCTTTGCTGATCGCTGGACACGGCCAGGCACTTAGTCAAATGGTATCATGAATCATCATCTGGGATCTCAATACATGGACTACAGACTCTCTCTCTCTCTCTCTCTCTCTCTCTCTCTCTCTCTCTCTCTCTCTCTCTCTCTCTCTCTCTCTCTTCAAACTCCGAACCGCCTGTTTTATTTTGTTGGTTTGTTTTTTTTCGCTCCCCTCCTGCTTTGAGTTTCTTAACTTATCGTACACACTCCCACCTCACTAAACAGAACCAACCAACATTTCATTGCTTGCAATGCTTTCATACTTGAAGTCTTCAGATTCTAAGCTTGAGCTCACTTTTCTCTAAGCTGCATCCGTGAGAAGGCAGATGAATTTTTCATTTTTTCCCCCGTGAATTATTGGCATCTTAACTAATGGGTAACCAGCATTCATTACTCTTTGCACAACAAAAGCAGTAAGAAACAGGATCTTAAACTTTTCTTGCTTCCATTTTTTTTTCTTTTTTCATTTCCCCCTTTCTTTTTGATATATTTTTTTTTCTGTCTTTTTTTTTTTTTCTTCTTCTTCGTGCCCCTTCTTATAATCTCTAAACTTGTATTTTCATTTCACCTTTTCTTTTTCCAGGAACGAAACCAGGGAAACACGCCAGAGATCCGTCCTCAGAGGAAGGGGACGGCAGCGACGATGCTCCACAGCCCAAAAAATCTCCCAAAAGTTCCTCGGGGAAAAAATCTAAAGTCAGCCGCCAGCAGTCTTCATCCAGTCCCGCCGCGGGTCCTACGTCATCCTCGCCACACAAAACCAAATCTGTAGACCCGTCTGGTCAGAAAGGAGCCGCCTCAGCCTCGTCGTCCGCGTCCCCTGGAAAGGAGAACATCCTAGGAGAGGGAGGAGATTCGGGCGTCTCTTTGACAACGCCGTCGAAGAAAGGAGGCCAGGTGGAGGAAGTGGTCGAGGAGCAAGTTATTCTGCCCAGTCACTTGTCTCCCGTGAGGATGGAACCTCGCGAAATGGAACCCCTTACCCCTTTGGTTATCAATGACAATCAGGATGTAACTATGAGGCGGTCCCACCATCACCCGCAGGCAACGTCCACGCCAGCGGCGAACGGCCAGATTGCCAGTATGCCTTTTAGTGAGTATTGTTGAATTAATCGTTCTGTGTTAGATTTAATTTACGTGTGGTGAGGATGCTGTGTTCTGTCTGTCGTGTGTAAATCTCTTTCTTTGATTTGATTGGGGGGGGGGGGGTTGGGGGGGTGCTGTGTTCTGTCTGTCGTGTGTAAATCTCTTTCTTTGATTTGATTGGGGGGGGGGGGGGGGCTGTGTTCTGTCTGTCGTGTGTAAATCTCATTTTTGTCTCTTCTTCTGGAGGCAAAACGTTGCGCATTGTAAACTGTTCTGCAATTTGACATGCCAATAATAGAGAACAATAGTGTGACGTTGAAATACTGGTTCCAATCTCATAGGAAGTGTAAAACCATCCCCTGGATGCGGGAATGAATACATACCTTGTGCAACCGAGTTTCTCGTTTCAGAGTGATGATATCTATTATTATCTAGCATAAATAAATTCTGGTCGTCAATAACGAACATCCATCCCCGGTCTTTAACGTCTAGTATTCATTAGAATCTGTCCATATACCCTGATACTAAAATAAATAGTTATCGCATCTAAATGAATCAGTATGTAACCGATCCATTGTTAGTACTCCGGTGTTTACGCACTTCCAATGAGCTTTGAACCGGAAGAGAGGAATCTATGACACCCAAGTCTTCTCTGCCCTAGTCGTTTTCTATTTAACCAACCCACATTGTGCGAACCTTCGTCTTTAACGAACTATTCCTCAACCCCCCCCCCCCACCCCTCCCTATAATTCTTTAATCGATTCGATTTTCACGGTCTCATGGAGAACAGATTATTATACGAATTGGAGTGTATGCCTATGTAACATTAGCACCACCGTCATGTCACCATCACTACCATCACCGCATTCTTCTTCATCATCATCATCATCATCATCGTCGTCGTCGTCGTATCTGCAGGAATGTGAACTCATGCAGAAATTGTAAATAAATATTTTTAAATAAGAAATATGTAACTATTATGATTTTATAAAAATTTTATTACAACAGTACACGATTGAGCAGCTATGGCCCCTCAAGGCCGATAAAAATTGATAAAAGACAGAAACGGGCGCTTAAATGACCTAAATAGTGTCGAAAGCGCCGTTAAACACCTAAAAACAAACAAACCAAAACAACATCGTCGTCGTCGTCGTCGTTATCATCATCAACACTTTCATTTTCAGCAGTGGTAATATGTATGTTACTATGACGTCACGGTTGTCACAACCTATGATTAATCCATATTTTTTTTTTCTCATCTCACCACTCTACCACAAATTAATCGTGGTAATTTTAACAGCTTTGTCCCCCGGTTATTGGGGCGTGAATTTCGTGAGAAGATTAAGTTCTATTTAATTTCCTTATGGCTGGGTGCCTTCCTGGAATTTGTGTAATTGCTGCGATAGCACCGTCACGTCATTCCCCCCCCCCCCCCCCTTCCGGCTTGAACATAAGACGTGTCTTGACATTTTACATTATATATTTATATTTCAATTTATCATCATCTCATGTCCGGTGGTTTTTCTTTCTTGTGTAGATTTAATTAACTCATTTCGTGATTGGGGATTTATCTTTTTTTTTTTTGTTTAATTAAGTGACGGATTTATATCTTTTCAGATTTTTCAGTTTAACCTAACGATAATAATCAAAATGGTAATATTATGCGCACATGTCATCATCATCATCATCATTTTTATTTTTATTATTATTACTATTATTATTATTTTATTATTATTATTATTATTGTTATTATTATTATTATTATTTATTATTATTATTATTATTATTATTATTATTATTATTACTATTATTACTGTTATTATTATTATTATTATTTATTATTATTATTATTATTATTATTATTATTATTATTATTATTATTATTATTATTATTATTATTGTTATTGTGCATATTATTATTATTATTATTATTATTATTATTATTATTATTATTATTATTATTATTGTCGTTGTTTTTTGTTTGTTTTTTTTTTCTCCCCAAAATTATTATCATCATCATCATCATTATCATCATCATCATCATTATGGCTATTACTATATCGATAATAGTCTGCTGTGTTACCTCATCGCTCATTGCCTATATATATATAATATATATATATATATATATATATATATATATATATATATATATATATATATATAATATACTACATATTATATATATTATAATATGGGCTGGCTGATATCGCTGACACTCGCGGCTTGTCTCAAAATCAATTTCTCTCTCACGGAGTAAATCGTTCCAGTCAGTCTAGAGATGGCATGCTATGATAAGGCACTGTGACGTAATATTGTTGTTTTCAATGTTGGCGTGACTATTGTGTTGTATTGTTTTGGTTTGGTTTATTGTCTGTGTTTTGTTCACTTGGAATTGTGTCTTGATTCTGTTTTGCCCAGACGACGCTTGCTTGTAAAGAGAAATTAATTGTCGGTTTCGGGAAACATTTTTTTTAACAAGATGTGCAAGGAACATTATTCTTCATTATTATTTTTTTTATTTTCAAAAGGAATTATAATTGAACACCTTTGTTTTTGACGTTGGGATACCGATAGCTCAGTTGGTAGAGCACCCGCTTCACAAGCAAAGGGACCGAGATCGATCCTATGTGCAGTCGAGGTTTTTTTATTTTTTTGACCTCCCTGTCTACCTAGCAGTGATTCGGTAGCTGGTTCTATTAGATCTGGCGGACAGTACTTTGCGATAGACTTGCGTCCTAGCAATTGCTATTTCACGCTACAGAAACCGGGATAAACTCCGGTTATAAGGGCCTGGTGGGTCTGAAGGACTATTTTATATATTGTTTTTTTCGTCGTCTTGATGGATGTCTTTTCATACAAAGTTATGGTTTCGGTGCGTTGCATTCACGGTTTCGAATGGGAGTTTTGAGTGAGTGATAGTCGTATTGTATTGACTGTGTGATAAAGTATACATAATTTTATATTATACGTTTGTTCGATCAAGGATTAAGTAGTATTTTAATGCGCTGCTCTTAAACCATTTTATACTATGGTAAGTTGATGTGTGTGTGGCTCGATTTTGTTCTTGTTGGTTAAAGTCTTTATAAAAGAGAAACCAGTTAAGCTTGTAAACCCCCCCCCCCCCCCCCCCACTTACAAACCCAAAAAATCTTGAGCTTGTATATAGCGCACTACCCACTAAACATCCTCAAAGCGCTTTACAAAGGGTCCATGACCAACAGCAACAGCAATACATTGAAAAGGAAAGATTCACTCGAATTTAATGACATCCAACACTTTAACTGATACATGTGTTAACCAAACGTTACTTTTTCTATTTTATTTGGTTTCAAAGCATCCAAATTTACATATTTACATAATGCGTGCGTAGGGTTAGTGGTAAGTGTTACACTATTGACTTTAACCCTCCACTGGCGAGATTATATTTAACTCTAACCTGAAATCAGTCTCGCTGTTTTCACAATGAGTAAACCAATAACAGCGATGCACTTTCAAGCTTCAATTTATTTTTAATCGTCGCACCATTGGAGCTGGGTTGTTTTTTTCTCTCTTTGATTGGAGCGGTTCCACGTGCCTATAGGGAATGAGATTAGCGGAAGAGTAGCGTCCCTTGATTGGACGTCACCCATAGTCTGTGACGTCACCGGCGGAAAAGTTAGAGAGAGAGAGAACGTCATGTTGGTTGTGTGCATGCGTCTCTCGTCCTCGCTTCCTCGCACAACCAACATGACGTTCTCTCTCTAATAACTTTTCCGCCGGTGACGTCACAGACTATGGTCGACGTCCAATCAAGGGACGCTACTCTTCCGTTAATCTCAGTCCCTACATTTGCAGGTCTGATAGCCCGAACTCATTTAAGTGCTTGATTTAACATTTAATTAATTTGCGTCGGTTTGCGAGTATTGTCCATTACGACAAAGGGCTTATAGCAATTTGGGTAATTGGACCTGACAATAAGTACACGTTGGACCGGTTAGATATGCAGATAAAAAAACAGATCGATGAGGCCGATAGAGGGGACGAAATTGATATCACTCATCTCTTTGTTGTTGTTTTTAAACAGCCGTTGGTGATGGGTTCTCACCAAATTGGCTAATAAATTCACGAATATCATTGCCATCCGGAAATATAACGGTGGATCAACACACAAATCTATGTGTAACCTTAAACAATAGATAGTTCGAAGATGACGTCACTCAGGTCTTTGTTATTGTTTTTTGCCATCCGCGTTTATGAGTAATGCTCACTGAACTGTATTAACCCGACTATAAATATTCATGGATACACACAGTTTTGTGTGTTGGTCCATTCTACTTCCGGATGGCAATGTTATGAGCTTCTTAGCCAAGTGCATACTATCTATAATAGTAATAGTCTGGTTAATAAAGTTGAGTGAGAATTACTCATACACATGGATAAAAAACCCAACAAAACAATAACAAAGACTTGAGTAACGACGTCTTTCTATGCATAAATAGAATAAAGTTGACGTCATTCGGATCCTTGTTATTGTTTTTTGCCATCCACGTTTATGAGTATTTCTCACTAACTGTATTATCCAGACTGTTAACGTATACTTCCGGATGGCAATGTTGTGAGATCCTTAGCCAAGCGCATACTATGTATAGATAGTATGCAGATGACGTCACTCAGGCATTTGTTATTGTTTTTGCCATCCGCGTTTATGAGTTCTTCTCACTAAACTGTATTAACCAGACTATAAAAGTTCATGGTTACACACAGTTTGTGTGTTGGTCCGTTATACTTCCGGATGGCAATGTTGTGAACTCCTTGGCCAAGCGCATTCTATCTATAGATGCTGTTCGCTTGACTAAGAAATTCACAACATTGCCATTTCTCTCGAGAAACGTTCGAGGTTACACATAGTTTATTAAGTGTGTTGGTGTATTATAATATTCAGCTGGCAGATGTCGTGAATATTTTACCCAAACGCATAGCATCGATAAGGAATAAAAACTTTGGTCGACTTCGACGTTAAAGAGTTAATAGGGAGAGGTAATGCAAAGCAAACAGATTATTTTGAATGTTAAATCCTTTTGTTTGTTTGTTGGTTTATTTTTGTTTGTTTGTTTGTTTTTTCAAGGTCTTAAAATTGTATCATGTTGTGTAAGTACGAGTCGATGCGTCGATATCGAGGGTTGCATAATAACTAAATTATTGGAAGTTTATGCAGTAAAACTAAATAAACGTATGCACAGCCGTTCCGTTCCGTTCATCGACATGTATTTTGTACTAGATATTATTATTAATGACATTATCATTGATATCCATACCATACCGGCAATGAAAACATTTGTCCACCGTCGCCGTAGTCTGTTCCAATGTGTTAGTGCATTTTATTTTATTTTATAATTGGCCACCACCGTGTTGCGTTACCGACCGATTGGATTAAAGATTTATTATTACCCCAGTCTACAAGTACATACCACATACTACTACTACATACTACTCGAAACAGCTTTCGAACCCATTGGCAGTTTATGGCTTGGCCTGTGTGGAAGATTATGATTGTGTCATGGTATGTATAGGGAATGAGTTTAGTGGAAGAGTAGCGTCCCTTGATTGGACGTCACCCATAGTCTGTGACGTCACCGGCGGAAAAGTTATTAGAGAGAGAACGTCATGTTGGTTGTGCGCGGTCCGCGAGGACGAGAGTCGCACGCGCACAACCAACATGACGTTCTCTCTCTAATAACTTTTCCGCCGGTGACGTCACAGACTATGGGTGACGTCCAATCAAGGGACGCTACTCTTCCGCTAATCCCATTCCCTATATGTAGTTCTAAGCTTTCGTACTTGGACTGTTTTACACACTGTACAGTGGAGTATTTGTGTTTTATATTTATTTACCCTATTTTTTTATCTATTTTTTTTTTTTTGTCACCATTTATTTACTCCCCCACTACCGGCATTCGTCGTTGTTATTTGTTCTATCAAGTGTCAAGCGGTACAGTTTTTTGGTTGTGCCCTGCATGCATAGTACATTATAATATGACATCATTTCTGTTGTGCGGAATTCAGAAATTTATCTAAGGAACGAAGTTGACGTCACTCAGTTCTTTCTTTGTTTTTTTTCCGACAGCCATTTGGATGATTTGTTCTCTCTTAATTCTATCTAGACCATAAACGTTAATAGTTACACCCAATTTTGTGTGTTGGTACAATTCATCAGGCTGGCGGATGATGTGAGCTTTTTACCTAAACGCATAGCATCAATATTTACTCTCTTGTTTATCTATTTATAGTCTTATCATCTAAATTGTTGTGGTCTCGTTGTAATGGGAAAACTCTCCGCCTATTGGATAATACTCTGCGTTTTAACACAATGAAAACTTCTAAGCACATGATTAGCATTTGGTTATCAGGGTTGTAAAATAAATACTAGTACGTAGTTGTATAGTTATCGGTCAAGTCCCAATGCCTTGTTATATATATATATATATATATATATATATATATATATATATATATATATATATATATATATATATATATATATATATATATATATATATATATTGAATCGTGTTGGATACAAATATGGTAAGAATAGTGCCTCGACATGTACCAATGGAGCGAATTATTATTTTAATATTTACCACAATGATTTTCAACATTGTGGTAAATATTAAAATTATATATATATATATATATATATATATATATATATATATATATATATATATATATATATATATATATATATATATATATAAGGCATTGGGACAAGAGGCCAAGAAGTGAATGTGTGTCAACAACCCCCTAAGAGTTGATTTAAATTTCAGTAGTGGAGGTAGCAGCACGAAAGACCTGTGTTTTGGTTGTGACAATGTACATACCGATTACGTCTTGACACAAGAAGGAAGGAAGGACCGGATTTTCATGGAGATTTTGTGTGTATCTTATTAAAATGATGTTGAAAATTACCTGTGGTGAATTATTCATAATGTAACCTGGGACCTGTTTTTTCTTTCCTCCTTTTTGTTGGTTGGATGTACGTACTGTTCATTGTCGCGTGAACAAAATGAGGAAAGGGACATCCACATCTT
>NC_088361.1:22419332-22441832 GCF_034508935.2 Berghia stephanieae | reverse complement strand
ATTTCGAAGTATTCGCAAAATCTACATATTGATGCTTTGCGTTTAGCCAGAAAAACTCACAACATTTCGCCAGCCGGATATTTTTACTATAAAAACACACACACACACACACACACACACACACACACATATATATATATATATGGGCTTTTATATTGCGCAATGTCCGCTGAACGTGCCCAAAGCGATTTACAAGGGGTCCCTGGCCAACAACAACACTTAACATGTAGGGCGTGTCATGACACCTGTAAGGCGATATTATAATTTTTTATCTCATGATTCTAACCGTGGACGATACCAATAAGGTCCGTTCGCCACAACATATCTTAAGTCCAATTTCGAAGTATTCGCCGACCTGCCTAGAACGACGGAAAAATCGTAGAATTACGAATTGTTTGGCTCCAGCCACAGAGCGGCATACGCCTATTTGACTCAATAAATACTGTTGAAAATGAACCTTTACAATAATAATAACAAAGTCCCGAGTGACGTCAACTTCATTCTATCTATAGATACTATGAGTTTAACGTCACTCGGGTCTGATCGAAGGAAAGAGAGCTAGATGTGACATAATATTTGTATAACCTAAGAACGGCCAAATCTGATTTTAAAAGCAATGCAGACTTCATGCGCACCACAGAGGAACGTGATACGTAGAGACAGCTGACCGACAAGGTGCTCAAGAGTGCAAGCCACGATGTATGATGAAGTACAGTGCTGCTCACGACGAACACGAAACAGTAACATCAAATTAAATATTGCTATAACGACACTTAACTTACACGTGTGTAACATAAAAGAAAAAAGTTTATCTTTTAGATCGAGAATTGTAACTGGTCACCCTCGGGTGATCAAAAGGTAGTGTCGAGTGTTGTTTCATGTCACCGCATACGTGATAATATAGGATTGCATACGTGATAATATAGGATTTCTTGTGTTGGGTATTCCTATTTTGTTGATGTTGTTGTTTTGATAGCCTTGGGCAAGCGAGCGTTTGATCAATACGCATATTAATGATGACGATAATGATGATGATGATGATGATGATGATGATTATGATGATGATGATAACAATAATAATAATAATAATAATAATGATGATGATGATGATGATGATGATGATGATGATGATGATAAGAAGAAGAAGAAGAAGAATATTAATGATGATGATGATGATGATGATGATGATGATGATGATGATGATATGGGCTCCAGTCCCGCTCTTCTCGGCACATGGTTGAGTCTTAGAAAAAGGCTCTTTCCTCACATTCTCTCACCGTACTCATGTCTCGCCCTGTCAAGTTAGACTAAGCCTGGCTATTGGCTAGGGACCCCTTTTAACTTGTAACGTGCTTTGACTTTGAACGCGGTAAGTTGATATTGCTCCATATCAGTGCTCTATTTAAGCCGGCATAATAATATTAACATCAAAACAATCAAGGATGGTTTGTCCAGTTTGGTATCTGTACTAAAAAAACTTGTCAAATATCGCTGGAGTAGTCCATAAAAACGTCTGACTTTCATGTATGGAGTGTTGCAGTTACCCACTTCATTCAGTGGAGTTATCTCATACCACATACCATTGTCATATTAGCGTGTCAATCAGAAGGACTTGCTACACCATGGCCCCTTTTTTCCCCTTCATATTTTCATATCCTATCGTGGTAACAGCGTAGATAAAACTCTTCAACACAATAGTAACCCTTTAACTGCGAGGCTGACTTTATTCGACTTCAAATCATGATTTGTAACCCGTGGTCTCATATATATATATATATATATATATATATATATATATATATATATATATATATATATATATATATATATATAATATATATATAATGTATTATGACTGGATAATGTAGATGATAGAAATTCAATTTATCGTAAAAAAAAAAAAATATACCAGAATTTTGGAGAGATTTGATGTTTTATTGAGGAAAACAATAAATGTCATTTTTAAAGCGACAAAGATTAAAATGTCAATTTTCTGACCATTTTCACTTTAAAATCCTTTTTTAAATTTTTACATAAGCTCCACCCCGACATAATGCGGTTTGGACACGATGGATTACATTTGACTAATCAATCTTTTGCTTATAACTGCAACCCTAATGAATTAAGCCGTGAGTCGTATTTCAGTTACTGCTCGTCTTGTGAAAACTAAATTATGATAACGATATTATGACATACAGTTAGCGTAAATCGTTGTGCGGCAATGTGGTCTAGTGGTATGACACTCGCTTTCGGATCGGAAGGTCCTGGGTCCGAGCCTCGCGCTCGGCGCATAGTTGAGTCCTTGGAAAAGGCTCTTTACTCACATTCTCTCACCGTACTCAGGTGTAAAATGAGTACCTGGCCGTTTACAGCTTTGTCTTTGTCCGAAAAATTGTAATATCGCCTAACAGGCGTCATGTCCCGTCCTACATGTTAAATGTTGCTGTTGACCAGGGACCCCTTGTAAAGCGCTTTGAGCACATTTAGTGGATATTGCGCGATATAACGCTCAATTTATTATTAATTATAATTATAATTAAATCAAATCCGCATGTAAAGGGTTAATATTTCTAGGGTCAATTTGACATAATATTTTGTATGAATCTACCACTTGATTGCCACAAATGTATCCGAATCTTTGGAGTTTGAAAAGCGAGACATGAAGAGGAGGAGGAGGACGCGATAGAGTCATCAAATTACATGTTGAATGTAAAACGTCTCGGAGCATCAATCGTGGGTGATGTCGCTGTATAATTATGTTTTACAATTAAGATTTCTTTTATATTTTTAACTTTGGATATATAATTTCCTCCATTTTCCAATGTTGCCCCGAAAATATACTTACTTACAATTGACACTGTACTTATCCTCTGACTCCGGCCCGTCACTTCCATGAGAACAACAAAGGCTATGAACACATCCTCTCTCTATCTCATGTGTCTTTTTAACGTCCATCCATAGTTCCTTTCATTAATCCATCCATTGCTTCATCCATTACTGGAATCTATTTCTCTCCTCCCCCAGTCATTTCTAGGTCACCTCAGAATACCAACGGAAAATTGGTGAAAGTATATCATTATAATCTATTTCACACATGTTCAGTTCACGGGGAGCTCGTTTCCAACCGTAACCATACTAAATTGGTTTGACCCCCAAAGAAATTACTCTCAAAAACAAACAAAAGAAACAAAACAAAAACAAAACAATGCTATCCCCTGGCGATTGCATCAAATGCTTTCATTGTGTTTTGTTGAATGATGACTTTTTTGTTCTCTTTAAAAAAAAAAATTAATATATATAACAAATCAATTAAAAAAAAAACTGAACTTTTATACGGAATGAAACCCGGGGTTGAATTGGAATAAATAGAAGAAAAAACATCTAAGTCCGATATTAAGCTATGATTTAGAATTTAAATGGGAATTTCAAAAAAACAAAACAAAAACAACTAAAGCAAAAAAATAAATATATAAATAAAATAAAATAAAGAAGAAAAAACAAAACACCCCCCCCCCCCCCCCCCCCCCCCCAAAAAAAAAAAACAAAACAAAACAAAACAAAAGCAAAACGAACATCAAAGCAAACCCCATGCCGTTCAGCGTTAACGCCGATTATCTCCACTTGCAGTCTGTCAGTCGCCCGTTCGAAATCGAATGACAAATCCATGCTGCGCGTACTTGATTACTCGTACTTGATTACTCAGTCATACTGCGACACAATACTTAGTTGTTTTTCTATTTTGTTTTTTTTTTTTTTGTTTTGTTTTTTTTTTTTTTTTTGTTTTTTTTTTTTAACTTTACTTCAATTTCAATAAATAAGATGACAGTTTCAAACATTCTGAAACCTGAGGCTTCTTGGTTGTCCTAATCGTTGTAGAAGTAAAAAAAAAAAAAAAAGAAAGAAAGGATTTTGGCTGTCATTGCATGACGGACCAGTATGCCTTATGTATGAAGATGACGTCTCTCAGGTCTTTGTTATTGCTTTTTTTCCAATCGGCTATTATGAATAATTCTCACTAAACAGTATTAACCAATCAACGTTCAAGATTACACATAGTTTTGTGTGTTGGTCCGTTATAATTCCGGATGGCAATGTTATGAGCTTCTTAGCCAAGCGCAAACTAACTTTGTTTACTTATTAATGCTATGCGTTTTGGTAAAGTCCTCACAACATCCACTAGTCAAATTATTTAACATACCAACACACACAACAGTGTGCAACCTTTAACGTATATAGATAGTGTGCGTTTGGCTTAGAAATTCACAACATTGCCATCCGGAAGTATAACTGACAAACACACAAAACTGTGTGTAACCATGATCTTTTATAGACTGGTCAATAGATAGTATGCAGATGACGTCACTCAGGCCTTTGTTATTGTTTTTGCCATCCGCGTTTGTGAGTTGTTCTCACTATACTGTATTAACCTGACTATAAAAGTTCATGGATACACACAGTTTGTGTGTTGGTCCGTTATACTTCCGGATGGCAATGTTGTGAACTCCTTGGCCAAGCGCATTCTATCTATACAGTTGAGCGAGAATTACTCATAAACGCGGATGGCAAAAAATAATAACAAAGACCTGAGTGACGCCATCTTCGAACTATCTATATTCTGATTGATATAATTTAGTGAGAACTTAACACATATAGGGTGTCTAAAATAATAATAACAAAGAGCTGAGAAAAGGAAACGTCATCATCGTTCCCAGGACTTGTATTTGAACGTCATTTTTAGGTTCGTGTACCGCCGGGTGAGTTCGTTAACCTACTTTACGAAGGCTACGGTGAGTGCCCGCGTCGCCATCGTTAACTTATAGATAGCATGCGCTTGGCAAAGAAGCTCACAACATTGCCATCCGGAAGTATAACGGACCAACACACAAAACTCTGTGTAACCATGACATTTTATAGTCTGGATAATAGAATCAAGTGAGAACTAAACGTGGATGGCAAAAAAAACAAAACAAAAACAAACAAACAAAAAAAAAAAAAACAAAAAAAAAAAAAAAAACAACAAAGACCTGAGTGATGTCAATTTCATTCTATGTATAGCCTGACACAAGGACCGTAGCCTGAGACTGAAATCCAAAAAGACTGGCATTTTGACGTCATTATTTGGTTTTTGCACCGTCTAGTGAGTTGTCGTTAGTAGAGCTCATGGAAACAAGATATATCATTGGTTGAACTATTGAATACAACTCACGATATGTTTTCTTGTGTGGCAAAAGACTGGCATTTTGACGTCATTTTTTTTTTTTTGGACAGTGTCAGGCCATAACTTTACGAAGGCCACGCACTGAAACCCAAAAAGACTGGCATTTTGACGTCATTATTTGGTCAGTGTCAGGCTATAAGTTAACGATGGCAAAGATTCCCGTTAGTAGTGCTCAAGGAGTCAACTGATCTCATTGGTTGGACAATTGAATCCAACTCACTATTTGCTTTCGTTTCGTGGTCCGGCCCTTTACTTTTACGTAACGTTTTCGGTCAGTTTCAGGCTATCAGCTTATGAAGGCTACGCTTATATTCAATTCATAATGGGCATGATCTATATTACATGTCCATGTGTTCGAGGTCAGTGGTCACATTGCAAAATATGCTCAAAGTGACCTACATAGTGAAAAGTGTTCACAGATTTTTAAATATCAAACATCACGATTGGTCATTTGATTCAGCTTGACACATGGGTATGTTTATAACATTTGTAAACAAAGCAGCGTGTTTACATTTGTTAAGATATATCCAATCGTTGGAGAGCAACAAATCATGTGATTGATGACTGGGTTGGACGAAAACATGAATATAGATCGCTCCCATTGATCAGCAACACGGTCGACTCAATGATAACATATCAAGTATATCTGTTATCCGATTGGACAGCACATGGCACAGCCTCCATATTAAATTACACATATTATCATTACATAATTATACACATACTATCGTTATCTCACCGTTACACACCCGTTCTTATTTTAATTTGAGTTTAAATTATGCCGTACATTCAATATCGATCGCTTTCGACAAGCCGCTGAGCTATCTGTTGATCAGCATAATATCATTTTGTTGTTGCATAATCATTCTGTGGCTCCATTTTTTAGCTATTTTTATATAGCGCAATATCCACTAAACATGCTCAAAGTCAAAGCGCTTTACAAGGGGTCCCTGGCCAACAGCAACATTTAACCTGTTAGACGAAATTACATTTTTTCCCGACAGAGACAACGATCAGGAACTCATTTTACACCTGATTACGGGGAGAGAATGTGAGCAAAGAGCCTTTGTCAAGGACTCAACTATGCGCCGCTCAAAGTAGTACTCGAACCAACGAATTTCCGATCCGAAGGCGAGAGTCATACCACTTGACCAAACATCCGCACAAGGTCCCCTTGCCTATACAGTACGTTGTGTGCCTCGCCTAGCAGACACAATCCACCATTATACAATGTCCATTATACCATAATATAATCAATTTGATGAAAAATTAATACAGATTGCAAGTGGCGTTGAAATTATTATTATTATTATTATTATTATTATTATTATTATTATTATTATTATTATTATTATTATTATTATTATTATTATTATTATTATTATTATTATTATTGTTATTATTATTATTATTATTATTGTTATTATTATTATTATTATTATTTTTATTATTATTATTATTATTATTATTATTATTATTATTATTATTATTATTATTATTATTATTATTATTATTATTATTATTATTATTATTATTATTATTATTATCATTATTATAAGCTCGCGGTTTTTAATTTTTAATTTTTTTTTGGGGTAGAATTACGATTGATGAATGCAATTCAATATGTATCGAAGTCTAGTCATTCGCTGTCTGTTGAGAGCCAATAGAACCTTAGGCGATAACAGGTGAGACCGGGATGCGGTTTGATGGGCTGTGATGCAACAGAATTTCCTTTACTTTAGGTTGCTCAATAGAGGTTGGCTGGGCTATCGATTTCATTGCTTTTCCCAATATTATGTATCACTATTGAATGGGATTGTGGAGGGGGATTATTGAATTACGTCCTTTATTCAACTCGTGAGGTGACATTATAATGTTATGACATCTGCTGTGTGTTTGTATGCATATAATTCCCAACCCTGAACCCCCCCCCCCCCCCCCCCCGGACGACATCTCCCCCAATCTCCCTTTTCCCCCTCTCTCTCTCTCTCTCTCTCTCTCTCTCTCTCTCTCTCTCTCTCTCTCTCTCTCTCTCTCTCTCTCTCTCTGAAACACACGCACACATACATTCACACACACGCACACACATGCTCACATACAATCGGACATACCTGAAAGAAGATGTTTAGCACTAATATTGACTTTAGAAATGAGGTAAGGCAATTGGAGAGGGGGAATAAAGTGATTGGCGTTCCAATGCAGTATTACGCTTAGTACTACTACCACTATTACTACTACCACTACTACTACTGCTACTACCACTACTACTACTACTACTACTACTACTACTACTACTACTACTACTACTACTACTACTACTACTACTACTACTACTACTACATATACTACTACTGCTACTACTACTGCTACTTTCTAAACATATCTTACATTCCAGTCATGGAAACCCTGGTCCATATTTCCATCGATCTACCGACTCCTATAACCAGATGTTGGATCTTAATGACATCGTAATTGATAAGGCCATCGGGCTTATCGCATGGGGCAATCCATTAATTTATTAATTAAAACTAATTAATTACACGTTTAATATTGTTCTCGTGTACCGGCGCTTCGATGTTGTGGTAACTCGTCTAACCCGCTTTGACCTTAGATGGGAGCTTTCGGGTTCGAATCATTCGCAACGTAACACGGCAATGTAAACCATTTTAATACGTATGTTTATCTCGATTTATCGGAGACAGACAGCAGAAGAAGAGTCAAGAGTTTCTCTATGATAGGAAACAAGTCAATGCATTTGTACAAATTGTACAGGTGTCTTAATGAAAACGTTGCTTGTTTCTGCCTACATTGTGCTACATACACTTTGTCCACTAGGAGAAGGAAATATCGAACGCGTTTATTAAATCAATATTCATTATTCTTTGGTGATGGATATTTATGTAGATCGATGCTGTTTGAAAACAGTTGGCTTTTTTATTTCTCCAGGTCAATACAGTCGTATTGTTTATGAATGATTAATTGATTTGCTATGTGGCGAGTCACAACCCCCCCCCCCCACACACACACACAGATACACACACATGCACTCTTGCACACACAAAAGTATTGGCCAGGGACATTTTATTTCAAGTATTCCTATGACCTTGGCCTTCGTAAACTCATGGTCTAACACCACAATCATGTCGAAAGACAAGTCTTTGGCCACAAAAGAAAACAAATCGTGAGTTGTATTCAACAGTTCGACCAATGGACCACTTGTTTCCTTGAGCACTACTAAAGACAACTCACTCGGCGGGCATGACAAACCTAAAAAGGACATCTAAATATGGGTCTTTGCGGGTCTTGGTGTCAGGCCAGATAGTTCGAAGATGACGTCACTCAGGTCTTTGTTATTGTTTTTTGCCATCCGCGTTTATGAGTAATGCTCACTGGACTGTATCAACCTGACTATAAACGTTCATGGATACACACAGTTTTGTGTGTTGGTCCGTTAGACTTCCGGATGGCAATGTTATGAGTTTCTTAGCCAAGCGCATACTATCTATAGATAGTTCGAAGATGACGTCACTCAGGTCTTTGTTATTGTTTTTTGCCATCCGCATTTATGAGTAATGCTCACTGAACTGTATAGATAGTATGCGCTTGGCTGAGAAGCTCATAACATTGCCATCCGGAAGTATAACGGACCAACACACAAAACTGTGTGTATCCATGAATGTTTATAGTCAGGTTAATACAGTTTAGTGAACATTACTCATAAACGCGGATGGCAAAAAAAAACAATAACAAAGACCTGAGTGACGTCAACTTCCAACTATCTATTAACCTGACTATAAACGATCATGGTTACACAAAGTTTTGTGTGTGTGTGTGTGTGTTGGTCCGTTATACTTTCGGATGGCAATGTTGTGAACTCCCAAGCCAAGGGCATACTATCTATAAGTTAATTGGTCAGATTAATTACGGTTTGCGACCGGTACGGTTTCTCGTGACGTTTGGTGAAAATGGTCTCAAAATTGGATTCAGTAGTCTGATGTCACGTTGCCCAGCAACGGTGACCATCATGGTTCTAAACAAAGAAAATCGGTACTTTTTATTCTTCATGCTGGCTAGAACTTTTCATATGTCTTGTGATCAGAATGTATAAAAGTCAAAACATGATCAGATTTATAATGTTTTTTTTTCCTCTGGATACACTTTTTTGCTCGTCGGAGAAGTATTTCATAAGGGCGTGCGCCATTTTTCCGATAGTTTAGAGCCAGTGTTACTAAGTTACTCTGCGTCATTACGAGGGAAGTGACGTCACGACTGTTGAAGCGTATTCCGGTGACCTTGTGGTGTCATATATTATGATGATGATTTTTTTTATTACATAAGTTGCCTCTCTCGACTCTGGTGTGAATGATAGCCTTTCTATTATAGTCAATGACTGTTATTGCGTGTAGTTCTTGTACAGAAAAGCCCCTTAATTGTTGCTATGCGCTTAGGTAATTTACTCGCAACATTCCGCCAGCTGGATATAACGTACTAACACACAAAACTGTGTTATAGTCTGATTCCTATAATTTCGTGAGAAGTACTCATAAAGATGGCTGGCTAAAAACAGTATCTAAGAGATGAGTGACGTCAATTTCTTTATATCTCCAAGCGCTTTGAGCTGTATGAAAGGGAGATTTTGTTTTCAAATGTCGAGAATAAATTCAGTTTTCTGAAGAGCATTGAGGAAATGGGTTCTATAAATGTGTTTATTTGTATTCATCATTAGGATACTGCTTATATAAATGATTGCTAGAAAGATTTATTTATATTATTTACTTCATCAATAGCCGTGGGGGGGGGGGGGGGGGGGGGGGGGGGGGGGGGGGGGGGGGGGGGTTGTATTACGACGAATAATAATTAGGATCTAAACACATTTTCAACTCAGGAACAGCTGGTAAGCAAATCAGAAATCATGAGTAAGTCTGTCTTCAGTGGCAAACTTGTCCCAAGGCGCTCTTTAATACTTTCTATTTTCGTCCTTTTTTTGTTCAAACCTGGGACAACATACTGCCGTACTCCGGAAAAAATCAATATTTCCATATTTAAAAATTTGGTCAGAAAACTCGTCCTTCCATTTATTGTTCGGTTTAAATGACTCTCATCTTGGCAAAAACTCTCAGAGAAGTCCCAGGTTTGAGTGTTTTTGCCAAGATGAGGGTCATTTGAATTGATCGATATTTTGAAGGACGTGTTTTCTGGCCAATTTTTTTAAATATGGGTTTACCAGAGTAGGACAGCAGCTTCGAATGGTGCTCACACTACCCATGTTATGACGATCGACCCCCATGGACCTCACTGGTTCAAACCCATAATATTATCTTTGATTAACCTACCAGTCGGAGAAGGAAGGGTCTTACAGATGAATTACCTCTTTCAAAGTCTACGAGTTTCTTTCTAAAATGATAGGCGTTCCAATTAATCCGTGTCTGAGTCTGCAATTCCAGTTCAAATTTATAAATAGCGTCATTTACTTTGGAAGAGTTGGAGACACGTACCGGTACAGTTGGACATCAAGTCTATATAATTGTGTGCCTTTGCGGACAAGACAGAGGACTATCTTAAAACGTTATTTTTTCCCCTCTCAAAACCCATTTGTTCGCGTTTAAAAAAAATATTTTTATTACTCTTTCCTTTACAATAGTTGCATAGTTGAGTCCTTGGAAAAGGTTCTTTACTCACATTCTTTCACCGTACTCAGATGTAAAATGAGTACCTGGCCGTTGACAGCGTTGTCTCTTTCGAAAAAATTGTAATATCGCCGAACAGGCGTCATGTCTCGTCCTACATGTTGCATGTCGCTGTTGACCAGGGACCCTTTGTAAAGCGCTTTGAGCATTTTTAGTGGATATTGCGCTATATAAAAGCTCAATTTTTTTCCAATACCCGTCACTTCTTACAGCCAGTTATTCATTTATCCTGAGTAGAAAAAAATGTGTGTGATGTGCATTCTCCCAATGATTTATTTAGTTATTTTTTAGAGGTGTAAAGCACCGCAGAGCACGAGTAACGTGGATGCTTAGGCGCTATATAAATTCATTATTTGTGTTTATTTATGATTATATTTGTATAACGCATGGGCTAGAGGTTTTTAATCATCTTATTCACCCATCTGGTCACTGGTCACGACAGATTCACTTGACTCCGATAAGACACGAGACACAGGCACCGCTTGGCCATCCATGAGTCCATATCTTAGATCATGATTGAAAAGGTGTAAGAAAGACGCTTTTGACAAAAAATTTTGTATTCCAATATTTTGTCAATTGAGCACTTTCTGATTTTTTTTTTTGTTTTATTTTTGTTATTTTTGTATTTTTTTTTTTTGTTGTTGTCATTTTTATTAATTACCTTACAGCAGTTCGAAGTCTGAATTGACGTTTGACATCAATCCAATTTTTATCTAGATTATACATGCATGATTGCATTTGGTGAAAGTAGATAAAGATATGGATATGGCAGGAACTATGTCGTATGCTACACGATTACTCTATTGCGTATTTGTGCACTTAGTCAAAAAGAAATAATTTTCTCATGAGTAAAAACCGGGCCACGGATCGGAACAGGTTGTATTACTTCACTACGTTTTTATAACTACAGGCGATTACAGGGCAACCGTTTCGAGTTAGTACAAACGTACGTCCACGATAGGTCGTGATATATAATTTAGTTGCCATAATATTGGATTGTGTCACCCGGATGTAAGATTTGTAATCGCCTGCTCTTGAGTTTTAGATAACAGGTTGTAGTAGTAAATGATTCATAGTTTTATAATTTTTGAATCTCGACTCTTTTGTCAGTTGATATATATATATTCGATTATTACTGGTAACTTGAGCCTTTGAGCGTTTATATAGCGTAATATCCACTAAACGTGCTCAAAGCGATTTACAAGGGGTCCCTGACCGACAGAAACACTTAACATGCAGATCATGACATGGCGCTTGTTAGGCGATATTACAATTTTTCGGACAAAGACAACGCTGTTAACGGTCATGAACTCATTTTACATCTGAGTACGGTGAGAGAATTTGAGTAAAGAGCCTTTTCCAAGGACTCAACTATGCGCGGAGCGAATCTCGAACCCAGGACCTTCCGATCCGAAAGTG
Organism: Berghia stephanieae; assembly: GCF_034508935.2. Lineage (NCBI taxonomy): Eukaryota > Metazoa > Mollusca > Gastropoda > Nudibranchia > Aeolidiidae > Berghia > Berghia stephanieae. Next base: position 22,429,508 of record NC_088361.1, on the reverse strand, counting down.
AGTGTCATACCAGTAGACCATATAGCCGCAACCCCTGATATAACTATACGGTTGCATGGGGGGGGGGGGGGGGGGGATACAAATGACTGGAGGTGGGTTGTACCATGGCCTTCGTAAAGTTATGGCCTGACACTGACCAAAAAATGACGTCAAAATGCCAGTCTTTGGCCACAAAAGAAAACAAATCGTTAGTTGTATTCAACAGTTCAACCAAGGAAATAACTTGTTTCCATGAGCTCTACTAACGACAACTCACTTGGCAGTGCAAAAACCAAAGAATGACGTCAAACTGCCAGTCCTTTTGGATTTCAGTATCAGGCTATAACATAACGATGGCTACGGTTGTACCTGCTTTTGGGAATAACTAATTTTATTGAATCGATCGCCTTGGTCATAATTAAGATGCACTCTTTCACCAATTGGGAACTTGGAATTACAGCTAGTAGGGGTAGAGCAGAGATGAAATAGATCTTAGTCCCTTTTGCGTGTGAAACGAGTGCTCTACCAACTGAGCTATCGGGGGGACCCCCGTGAGTTGAATTATCTAGCCTAAAATTGGTACAACTGGAGATGTTTTTATCGTTCCTTAAATTCACAAAGCCAAAGAGAGAGAAGACGAAGATGATATAATTTCATTTCACTTTCATTCGACGTTATTCAATTGTATATATTGTAAGTCTTTGTATGTTTACTGCCCGAGTATCAGCTGGCGGCCTATCTTTTGATCCATGCGTTCAAAATACTATTATAAAAAAAAATAATTATGTTTTTATAATTTGTTTTTCGAAATGAGCTGTATTCAGTACCTTTTAATGTGATATCGATCGGACTCAATCACAATAGATGCAGCTGGTATTGCTGAGATGCAAAATTGTGCATCTTTGTGTGTGTGTGTGTGTGTGTGTGTGTGTGTGTGTGTGAGTCAGTGAGTGAGAGAGAGACAGAAAGAGAGAGAGAGAGAGAGAGAGAGAGAGAGAGAGAGAGAGAGAGAGAGAGAGAGATGTGTTTGTGAAAGATAGGGGTTTGGATGGAGTGGTCCATTCAATATGTGGTCTGCCGTACTCTGGGAATACCCATATTAAAAACTTTGGCCAGAAAACTCGTCCTTCACATATCGATCGATTTAAATGACCCTCATCTTGCCCCCCCCCCCCCCCCCAAAAAAAAAAAAAACCAACTCTCAAACCTGGGACTTCGCGAAGTCCCAGGTTTGAGATTTTTTTTTTTTTTTTTTTTTTTTTTTGTTGTTCCCAAGATGAGGGTAATTTAAGTCGATCGATATTTGAAGGACGAGTTTTCTGGCCAAAGTTTTTAATGTGTGTGTTTTTTTTTTTTTTCTCCAGAATACGGCAGTATAATATTGTGTATGTAGTTCGTGACACCTCATACATGCTATGCCGCGCCGAGTGTAAACACCATATCAATGAGAGTGGTCGGGTAGACGGTTAGACTGTCGTCACGCGCGTTCCGTTCGATGAGGCCAAGATCGATCGCAGCTGATATCACATTCCTGACATACCTTTCTCTTTGTTGTTGTAGTTGTTGTGGTTGTTGTTGTTGTTGTTGTTGTTGTTGGTGGTGGTGGTGGTGGTGTTGTTATATTTCAACGTTTTAAATCATTACGTTAATCATTTCTTAATATTATATATATTTTCTTTTCGTCCGCAAACCTTTTAGCTTCTTTGGGTTCTCTTTCTTTGAAAGTGAAAGATTGAAAACAGATCCTAGTACCCATCATCATCATCTGTATAGTTAGCTACCGATCATCTCAGCTGTTCATTCAATCATCCACCCACCCACCCACCCATCCATCCATCTGCTTCCTCTCTGTACCTCGAATGATTCGTCCATCCTCTTAACCTTTATCCGTCCAATCATAACGTTACTAGTTAGAGTTATTCATCCACCTTTCTTTGTTGATAGTGTGTGTGGATCAGTACAATGTGCGGCTATGTGGTCTTGTTATATGCCTCTCCCTTTCAAACCGAGAGGTCTAGGGTTCGAAATCCGCTTTTTACGGCGCATGGTTAAGTCCTTGGAAAAAGGCTCTTTACTCACATTCTGTCACCGTACTCAGATGTAAAAGGAGTACCTGGCCGTTAAAAGCGTTATCCCTGTTGGAACAATTGTAATATCGCCTAACAAGCGTCATGTCTCGTCCTACATGTTTAATGTTTCTTTTGGCTAAGGGATCTCTTGTAAAGCGCTCTGAGCACGTTTAGCAACAAGAGGTGAAGTGAGTAGAAAAGTGCCAGAAGACAATAATAGGGAATTTTAAAAAAATTTCGCGGCGGTGATGGGGTTTGAACCCGCGACCTTATTGGTACGACAACTCCTCCTGGCCGGTGAGAGCGTGACTCTACCGTATGAGCTATCCACGAACCCAAAAAATTCGTTTCAAACTCAGAGTCATTCAATACTAGAGCCTTCTCTCACCGACTGCTGGAGACCGCGGAGCACGTTTAGTGGATATTGATACCCTGTGTATGTGCTCTCGTTTTTTAACATTATTTTTTTTTTTTTTTAAAGGCTTATCAATTTTTATTGCAGAACAAAAGTAAATTCGGTTATAACGGGTTATAAATTGTGACGCGCTACGTTGTCACGAAACATACGTTTTAATTGAATGTGGTGAGAACCCATCTCTTTGGCTGGTATAAAAAAAAAACACAAAAAACCCAACTATCTAGATGTCACTGTGATAATAGCCGCACCACCCTGTATTACGTATTCAAATCAACCATTGAATCGGTCCATTTTACATGGAATTGCCAATCCGTCTCTTTCATCTATATACCTATCTACCATGTTCACCTCTGTGTCCATTCATTCATAGATCATTAATTAATTCATCCATTCATTCATCCGTCCATCCATTCCTCTCCAAAAATCACGTATCTTTCCATACCTTCTATAAAAAAAATATTCGATTAATTCTTCCATTTACCTGTTCACTCTTTTAACCAATTGTACCCATCTATCCACCCGCCCATCCATCCATCTATCCATCCACCCATCCATCTACTCATCCATCCGTCCTTCCATCCATCTGTCCATTCTTCCATGCATCTATCCGTTCACCCATCCATCCATTCTTCTTTCTATCCATCCTTCCATCCATCCACCCATCCACCCGCCCATCCATCCATCTATCCACCCGCCCATCACCCATCCATCCACTCATCCATCCATCTGTCCATTCATCCATCCATCTGTCCATTCATCCATCCCTCCATCCATTTATCCATCCATCCATCCATCCGTCCGTCCGTCCTTCCATCCATCCACTCATCCGTCCATCCATCCATCCATCCCTCCATCCACCCATCCCTCCATCCTTCAATCCATCCACCTATCCATCTACTCATCCATCCGTCCTTCCATCCATCTTTCCATTCTTCCATGCATCCATCCATTCACCCATCCATCCATTCTTCTTTCTATCCATCCATCCATTCACCCATCCATTTTCGATTGCTACATCCAAGCCATCAAACGACTACTGGCCGTGCTATGGTCCAATAACCAAACCACCGAATGCCTGGGATTACACCATCCACTTATCTCATTACATCATAAAATGACTCGCGGCAATATTAACCCTGGGTGAGGATTAGATCTATCGATTTGATCCTTACCCGACTCCGTATTATTTTAACATTTTCTCCATTGCTGCAGTAAAATCCAAGAAATCGAACGAATACAAAACAGAGCATTGAAGTATATAAATCAAAACAACAATGAACCCCCCCCCCCAAAAAAAAAAAAACCAACAACAACAACAACAAAAAAAAACACAAAAAAAAGCAAACAAAAAAACACAACAAAAACAGCAACAACAATAAACAAAACAAAACAAAACAGAAAAAAACCCCCCAAAAAACAACAACACGAAACTGATTTAGATCAGAGAAGAAATCGGGACAAAGTGACAATATTATTTTGCAAAGGCCTAAACGACCAAGTGAAAGTACCCCTCGGTGATATTCAACAAAATAAGAGTTAAACTGACAATAGCATTTGAAATCCTGTCCTTTTCCGTGTGAAGCGAGTGTTCTACCGCCTGAGCTTTAAGGTCGACCATGGATAATTTTAAATAATATAATTTACGCCCTTTCGCAACGGCACCATAAGATCCCCTCGTCTAGGAATACTATGAAGGAATATATAGATACAAGATGTCTGATGTCAACAGGTTGTCCAATGGAGCAAATTGGGGGTTAATAATCTTGCCCAAGGAAAGAAACGAAAGTGCCTGAAGCGGGGCTCAAACCCGGGGCCTTCCGGATCACTGTGCAATGCCTTAACCACTCGACCACTTCGCCTTCACGTGGATAGAGAAAGCATCTTTGATAAATAATGAATTGAAAGAAATTTCGTCTCGCCGTGAACGGGTTAAGCCACGGGGCGGTGTTTGAGAGTACGACGGCTTGTTCCCTCATTCCACCAAGGTCTGGCGTGGGTGTGGCGTTTATAAACATTGGATAACTTCAAAGGTTATCTATTTAGGTTGAATGTAATCGAGGGCAGAGGAAAAAAACAATACAACCAAAAGTCCCAAGAAATCGCTATATGGATAGATCGGCAGTACTCTGGATAAACCCATATTTAAAAATTTAGCCAGAAAACTCGACCTTCAATTATCGATCGATATAAATGACCCTCAACTTAGCAAAAAGTCTCAAACCTGGGACTTCACGAAGTCCCAGGTTTGAGACTTTTTGCTAAGTCGAGGGTCATTTAAATCGATCGATATTTGAAGGACGAGTTTTCAGGCCAAATTTTTTAATATGAGTTTTTTTTTCCATAGAACGGCAGAGATGTTTGAATGAGTGGGTAAACAGCGAGCGTTTTGGGGATGTGTATTTAGTAGATAGATGATGTCAGGATATGGACAGATTGATTGATAGATATACATAGGTAGGTAGATAAATAGATAGATAGACATAGGTAGGTAGATAGATAGATAGATAGACATAGGTAGATAGACATGATAATAATTATGTAGAGGTTTGTCAGGGCTTGATAGATAGATTGATTATCCGGGACAATTCGTTGATACATCATAATAATATAAGGTATGAAGAATGTCGGATAAACATAATAATATTACATATCATATTATTCTAAATACCATTGTTCTTCGACAAATATTAGCTCCGATAGGAAGGCTAATGTTAAATTAGCAGCGTGGATTACAGCTGTAAAATTAATCTCTTTTTACAATGAATAATTTGTTCTTAGAGAATGATAGACACATAGGGGTTTAATAGGTGGGGTGAGTGTGTGTGTGTGTGTGTGTGTGTGAGAGAGAGAGAGAGAGAGAGAGAGGGGGAGGGAGAGAGAGAGAGAGAGAGAGAGAGAGAGGGGGGGGAGAGAGTGAGAGAGAAAGACAGAGAGAGGGGGGGGGGGAGAGAAAGACAGAAAGAGAAAGAAAAAGAGAAAGAGGAAGAAAGAGAGAGAGAGAGAGAGAGAGAGAGAGAGAGAGAGAGAGAGAGAGAGAGAGAGAGAGAGAGAGAGACCATTAGTTTCCAACCGATTGACAACTCTGACCACCAATGTGACGTCATCGCTAACACAACTGACCAGCACGGATTTAGATTGAGGACGTTGACCCATTGATATTATTAATTCCATAACACAGTCACATAATCAATAATAGTAATCTGTCATCTATATTTAACCAGTCAAATGCCGTACTCTGGATCAAAGACACGTACTTCCAAAAGGTTTGGCCAGAAAACTCGTATCCTTCAAATAGCCATCGTTTTTAAATGACCCTGACCCTCATCTTAGCAATAAATAAATAAATAAATAAATAAATGTATGAATGAATAAATAAATAAATGAATAAATAAATAAATAAATAAATAAATAAATAAAATAAAGAAAACTATCAAACCTTGTTCGTAGGCAGAAGACTTCTCGAGATTCCGGGCTTGAGCGATTTTGCCAAGATGAGTGTCCGTCAATTTAAATCGATCTAGACAATATGTAGGACGCGTTAAAGATAGTATACGCTTGGCTAAGAAGCTCATAACATTGCCATCCGGAAGTATAACAGACCAACACACAAAACTGTGTGTATCCATGAACGTTTATAGTCGGGTTAATACAGTTCAGTGAACATTACTCATAAACGCGGATGGCAAAAAACAATAACAAAGGCCAGAGTGACGTCAACTGCATACTATCTATATAATATGAAGGACGCGTTTTCTGGCCGAAATGTTAAATACGCGTTTTTTTTTCCAAAGAACGGCAGTAAACAGCCAATCTGTCTATCCTGTCCCTCTCTGACTGATACATCTAATGTAGTGCTGCCTACTTGGAGGTTTCAAAAAATCGTAGTTTACCAGGGGAAAGAAAGAAAAATCATCATCATCATCATCCATCGTGGCTTGTGCTCTTGAACACGTTGCCGGTCAGCTGTCTCCACGAATCACGATCCTCTGCGGTGCGCATGAAATCTGTGTTGCTTTTTAAGTCACCCACTTTAAATGCTTTAGAAATAAATAATAATTTGCCCTCAGTATGATCCAAAAAATGCTCCAAAGTCCTGAATATTGGTTCTGAGAAACTAAACTTTCCTTTTCAGAAATATTTATTTAAAAAATAAATAAATAAATTCCCTTTATTCATCCCCAAGGGGAAATTTTTCTTTAGGGTCTATTCCAAGGGAAGACTGGACTGACCCAGGCGTCAGCCGCAGTACAGCGCCGCAAAGTGAGCTAAGGCTAGGTGACTTGCTCAAAGCCACACAGCGCGGCGGGTAGTCGAACTCGGTATCTTTCGGGTACGAAGCAAAGACCATACCGCTGAGCCACGCTGTCCCATTGAGTCAAAGAGGAGAATGCAGTTCTGTAACTGGAGCGAATAAATCGTATTTCTACGATTTTTTCGTAATACTAGACAGGTCTGATCTAATGCCGTTCATAGCTTACTTGAAGGATCAAGATATGTGTTTACTTCCACGGGACAACCGGCGCAATCACTCATTTTTAGACGCCCAATGTTTGCTCTCTTCCTCTAATGAAGGTCCCGATAGCTCAGTTGATAGAGCACTCGTTTCACAATCAAAGGGACCGAGGTCGCTCCGTATGACCCCCTCCCCCCTCCCCTCCATGTCCCCCAGTAGTGATTGGGTAGCTGGGTCTTTTAGATCCGGCGGAAAGTTCTTTGCGATAGACTGCGTCCTTTCCAAAGCGTAGCAAGCAATCGTTGTTGTCCGTTTCACGCTATAGAAACCGGGATAAACTCCGGCTCCATGGACCTAATGGCTCTGAATTACTACTTTTTTTCTCTCTCTAGTTTCGACCAAACGGTGATTGCCGGCCTGTGGTGGTCTGTTGCTGTACTCTGGGGAAAAATCCATATTTAAAAATTTGGCCAGAAAACTCGTTCTTCAAATATCGATCTATTTTTAAATGACCGATAGAGACAGCGCTCTGTTAACGGCCAGGTACTTATTTTACACCTGAGTACGGTGAGATAATATGAATGTGAGTAAAGAGCCTTTTCCAAGGACTTAACTATGAGCCAGCGCTCAGAGCGGTGCTCGAACCCTTGACCTGACTCAATTTTGAGATCCGGGTGTCTCTGATTGAATTGAGCTACCAGTGCAAATAATACTGTAATTTAATTTTACAACAAATGGTAGTTATCTACACTGCCCTTGCCCTCAGACCACCGTTATTATCACTGTGACCTTGACCTTTCCCTTTCATGTCCGTCCATTCGCACCATTCACCAACCATCGTTTCCATTCATTCGTCCGTTGTGTACATAATTGGCTTTGTTTTGTAGGGTTATTCTAGAAGGCTCTTTCCGCTGAAGTGAATGAAGGCTAGGGGGAAATGATTGTCGGCAGGAGCAGGGGAAGCTCCCAATGGTAAATTACGGTTTTAGATAAGAGCTGTTTGAAAAGGGGAGATGGGGGATAGATATGTTATAATATAGATAGATGGATTGGATGGGATGGAATGGGGTTGGATCAGTTATGTCTATATTATAGTACTATATTAGATTGTGCCGCTATGTGGTCTCGTGGTATGACGTTGTCTTTCGGGTCGGAAGGTCCTGGGTTCGAGCCTCGCTAGCCGCATAGTTGAGTCCTTGGAAAAGACTATTTACTCACATTCTCTTAGCGTAATCAGGTGTAAAATGATTACCTGGCCGTTAACAGCGTTGTCCCTGTCCAAAAAAAAATAATTGTAATATCGCCTAACAGGCGTCATGTCTCGTTCTACATGTTACGTGTTGGTCAGGGACCCTAATATTTTGTTTTGTATTGGATTGATGAATGGATAGATAGATTGACTCTTGACATCACGTGTTCTAGTCGAGGCGTTCCAATGCTTCTTTTATCCACATCGGTATAATATTCTTCAATATTATTTCGTTCCTCTTTATGGGCGTAGTCGGAAATTTGTTTTCATTTGTTACTATTATTATCTATTTATTTTGTTAAATTCATCGTTCAATATGATTGTTTTACATTTTTTTCTCTATCTCTCTCGCTCGCTCTTCTATCTGTCTATCTATCTATCTATCTATCTATCTATCTATCTATCTATCTATCTATCTATCTATCTATCTATCTATCTATCTATCTATTTATCTATCTATCTATCTATCTATCTATCTATCTATCTATCTATCTATCTATCTATCTATCTATCTATCTATCTATCTATCTATCTATCTATCTATCTATCTATCTATCTATCTATCTGTCTATCTATATCTATCTTTCTCTCTCTCTCCCCCCCCCCCCCCATCCTGTATCTATCTATCTAACTTCCTAGCTATCTCACTCTCTCTCTCTCTTGCCTCCTATCTACCAGTGTAAAGATAGCGCAACGCCCATCTACCTACTGAGGCCGTTACCTGATCCAATAAAAAAGAAAAGAAGAAATATCTGCCACCTGTATGAATGTCAGTTATGTTAAACATAGGGAGCCTACTTATTTCTGTCCATATTCTGTTTGTTGCCCGACTGATTGTATTGGAGTCAACCTGTCCATTATTTTGTCCATAGGCATCTTATTGTATTTTGATTGATTCAGTTTTGCCTTGCGAGATAGGTACTTTTTTTTTTCCTTTCCACACAAGCTGAAATTGAAGTCTAAAAAAAATTCCCAAAACAATCAAACTAAAAAGCTCGATCAATAGACTCTCTTACACACGCACACACGAACACACACAATCACAAACACACGCACACACACACAACCCTGTTGTGCTAGAGGTAACCTTGGTCATTACTTTTTGTGTAGAAACCATCATTTTAACCCCAGGATGGCAATTTCATTATGTTTAAAAGCTTTAAATATTTTTTTTTTCTAATTTAAAAATACAAACACGACCATGGTGTCTTCTCAATGAAAATAACAAGAAACAACATGACAATATAGCCACGCTCTCCCCGGCCACGCGGAGTTAATAATATATCTTTATTGTCCCCAAAAAAGTGGGAATTTGTCATTTGGTTACACATTTATAACAATACAATATTGACATAGACACACTCACACAAGATGCACACTAGTAAAACAAACAAACCGGCATCAACAACAACATCATCATCATCATCATCATCATCATCATCATCATCATCGTCATCATCATCACAGAGTTGTTGTACCAGTAGCGCGGGTTCGAGCCCCCATCGCCGCCGCGAAATGTTTATTCTCAACTGTCTTCTGGCACTTTCCTATTCACTTCATTTCTTGTTATTATCAACATAAGTGCCTTCTCCACTCACTTTTCTGAATTAACTTTCAATTTTCAATGAAATTGGAATTCGGGATGCGATGTCTCGTGCATGCGCTATGTGGTATTATGGTATGCTCGGAAGGTCCTGGGTTCGAGCCTCGCTCGGCGTGTGGTTGAGTCATTGGAAAAAGGCTCTTTAACCGAATTCTTCTCTCCGTACTCGGGTGTAAAATAAATACCTGGCCGTTAACAACGTTCTCTGTGTCGGGAAAAAAATTGTAATATCGCCTAACAAGCGTCGTCGTCTCGTTCTACAGTTACGTGTTGCTGTTGATCTGGAACCCTTTGTAAAGCGTTCTGAGCACGTTTAGTGGGTATTGCTCTATATAAAATCTCAAGTGTGTCTGTGTGTGTGGGGGGGGGGGGCTGTTTTGTTTTTTGTTTATTGTTTTGATTTGG
>NC_088361.1:22389916-22419232 GCF_034508935.2 Berghia stephanieae | reverse complement strand
AAGGTCCTGGGTTCGAGCCTCGCTACCGCATAGTTGAGTCCTTGGAAAAGACTATTTACTCACATTCTCTTAGCGTAATCAGGTGTAAAATGATTACCTGGCCGTTAACAGCGTTGTCCCTGTCCAAAAAAAAATAATTGTAATATCGCCTAACAGGCGTCATGTCTCGTTCTACATGTTACGTGTTGGTCAGGGACCCTAATATTTTGTTTTGTATTGGATTGATGAATGGATAGATAGATTGACTCTTGACATCACGTGTTCTAGTCGAGGCGTTCCAATGCTTCTTTTATCCACATCGGTATAATATTCTTCAATATTATTTCGTTCCTCTTTATGGGCGTAGTCGGAAATTTGTTTTCATTTGTTACATTATTATCTATTTATTTGTTAAATTCATCGTTCAATATGATTGTTTTACATTTTTTTCTCTATCTCTCTCGCTCGCTCTCTATCTGTCTTCTATCTATCTATCTATCTATCTATCTATCTATCTATCTATCTATCTATCTATCTATCTATCTATCTATCTATCTATTTATCTATCTATCTATCTATCTATCATTATCTATCTATCTATCTATCTATCTATCTATCTATCTATCTATCTATCTATCTATCTATCTATCTATCTATCTATCTATCTATCTATCTATCTGTCTATCTATATCTATCTTTCTCTCTCTCTCTCTCCCCCCCCCCCCATCCTGTATCTATCTATCTAACTTCCTAGCTATCTCACTCTCTCTCTCTTGCCTCCTATCTACCAGTGTAAAGATAGCGCAACGCCCATCTACCTACTGAGGCCGTTACCTGATCCAATAAAAAAGAAAAGAAGAAATATCTGCCACCTGTATGAATGTCAGTTATGTTAAACATAGGGAGCCTACTTATTTCTGTCCATATTCTGTTTGTTGCCCGACTGATTGTATTGGAGTCAACCTGTCCATTATTTTGTCCATAGGCATCTTATTGTATTTTGATTGATTCAGTTTTGCCTTGCGAGATAGGTACTTTTTTTTTCCTTTCCACACAAGCTGAAATTGAAGTCTAAAAAAAATTCCCAAAACAATCAAACTAAAAAGCTCGATCAATAGACTCTCTTACACACGCACACACGAACACACACAATCACAAACACACGCACACACACACAACCCTGTTGTGCTAGAGGTAACCTTGGTCATTACTTTTTGTGTAGAAACCATCATTTTACCCCAGGATGGCAATTTCATTATGTTTAAAAGCTTTAAATATTTTTTTTTTCTAATTTAAAAATACAAACACGACCATGGTGTCTTCTCAATGAAAATAACAAGAAACAACATGACAATATAGCCACGCTCTCCCCGGCCACGCGGAGTTAATAATATATCTTTATTGTCCCCAAAAAAGTGGGAATTTGTCATTTGGTTACACATTTATAACAATACAATATTGACATAGACACACTCACACAAGATGCACACTAGTAAAACAAACAAACCGGCATCAACAACAACATCATCATCATCATCATCATCATCATCATCATCATCATCGTCATCATCATCACAGAGTTGTTGTACCAGTAGCGCGGGTTCGAGCCCCCATCGCCGCCGCGAAATGTTTATTCTCAACTGTCTTCTGGCACTTTCCTATTCACTTCATTTCTTGTTATTATCAACATAAGTGCCTTCTCCACTCACTTTTCTGAATTAACTTTCAATTTTCAATGAAATTGGAATTCGGGATGCGATGTCTCGTGCATGCGCTATGTGGTATTATGGTATGCTCGGAAGGTCCTGGGTTCGAGCCTCGCTCGGCGTGTGGTTGAGTCATTGGAAAAAGGCTCTTTAACCGAATTCTCTCTCCGTACTCGGGTGTAAAATAAATACCTGGCCGTTAACAACGTTCTCTGTGTCGGGAAAAAAATTGTAATATCGCCTAACAAGCGTCGTCGTCTCGTTCTACAGGTTACGTGTTGCTGTTGATCTGGAACCCTTTGTAAAGCGTTCTGAGCACGTTTAGTGGGTATTGCTCTATATAAAATCTCAAGTGTGTCTGTGTGTGTGGGGGGGGGGGGGCTGTTTTGTTTTTTGTTTATTGTTTTGATTTGGGTTTTGTCCTCCTTTCAAAACAGAACGAGATGAATCAAACATAATGTTGAAGGGAAGAGAAGAGAGGTTTGTAAAAACTATAATTATAATAAATCACTCAAGCTTTGGCATTTCAGGTTGAAGAGGGAAAGGAGGTTACGGCTGTCATCTATGAAAGATTGGTTTTTACAATGTAGATGGGATGGCGGGGGGGGGGGGGGGGTGTTGAAAGAGCATTCGCCCGTACCCAATTTGATAAATTTCTCCCCTCCCCCCCCCCCCTTCCCTCAAAATCTATTAATCTAGTGTATCGAATGTTTAAAGAATAAGGGTTGGGGGGGGGGGGGGGGGTGCAATTTGACCAATCCAGAGAAGGGGGGGGGGGGCACTTTTTTGTGTTGTAATTTAATGACGATTCTGATGGCGACATACGGACATTGCTATTTTATTTCGACAGCACATTTTGGGGGGGGGGGGGGGGGCTCCCCCCCCCCACCCCTTTTTTTTTTTCCTTCTCTTTTTTGTTTTCCCTTTTTGCTGAAGTTTCACGGCACATTTCGTGAGCTGAAATTGGATAGAAGAGGGGTAGGGGGTTTCGAAAAAGCTGTGGAAGGGAGGGGGAGGGGGGGGGGGGGGTCGCGTGCGCAAAAATTCTGAAAATAGATGGGGAAATTTTAAAAAAATTAAAGTGCAAAATTCTTACATCTTTGAATTTCTCAGGATTAGGAGATTTTGGCAAGTTGCAGTAAGAGTCAACTTGATTAATCGGTATTTGATGTCTTCCCCCCCCCCCCCCCCCCCCCCCCCCCAAAAAAAAAAAAAAAAAAAAAAAAAAAGAAGAAAAGAAGAGATGATCAGCCTAAAATGAGGACATGAATGTTATCAGTTTGCGCAGTGATCTAATTAACTTCACTGATTTCTCAATAAGCTTTTCCACCCCCCCCCCCCCCCCCCCCCCCCCCCACGTTTCATGTTGTTCAGTCAAATTTATGCTCACCTCACCAGATGAGTTTGTCCGACAGAAGAATAAGAAGTAGATACTAGTTATATGGAACACACACACACACACACCACGTACAGTTAACGTTTACCTAGAATCTGTCAGTTAGGTCTTGAGAACTTATATCTGAATGGTCAAAAAAACAAAAAAACAATCAAAACAAAACTAACTCTCTCTCTCTCTCCCCCTCTCTCTCTCTCTCTCTCTCCCCCCCCCCCTCTCTCTCTCTCTCTCTCTCGCTCTCTCTCTTTCTTTCTTTCTTTCTTTCTCTGTCACAATACACACAAAACACACACACACACACACACACGTACATGTATATGTACTCACGCGCGCGCGCACACACACAGAGAGAGAGACAGAGAGAGAGAGAGAGAGGAGAGAGAGAGGGTGGGGGCACTAAGATTCAAAACAAAACAACACCATATCGTACAACGTAACCAATCACCCTATCTACTACTATCTATCGTGTGTACCTTGGTTTAATAGGGCGATTCGTACCTGTTCGATTTTTATGTCGTTAACCCTTTTACGGACGGTGTTCGATTATACTCGAACCTGGCGCTTTGGATAACATTTGTGATTCCTGTTCACATCAGACATCTTGTTTGATGGATCATCTATATTCCTTCATGGAACGCCTAGGCGACGGTATCCAATGGTGCAGCAGTGGAAGGCGTCATTTTTTTTTTTTTTTTTTTTTTTTTTTTTTTTGTTTTTTTTTTTTTTGTTTTAATCGACACTTAACTAGAAATACTCGTTTGGAGCCAGGCCCATGAAGTCGGAGTGCATTCCGGTTTCCTTAACGTAAAACGAACAGTAACGATTACTTGCCACCATATAGCTGGGACGCTATGTGATTGGGTGGACAAGGGGGACAGAAAAATAAACCTCGATAACAGCCGAGATCGACTTGAAAACAAATGAAACGTTGAAGCCCGCCAATAGTATTGCTTTTAATTTTACTACTCTTTCTTTAGAGATAATGGTTAAAGGCAAAAAATTATAAACTGTATTTGTGATTTGAACGAAATCTAGTCTCGCTCACAACGAGTTGTGTTTGAGTTGGAATGCGCAATATCGTTTGTTTGTTTTTTGTTTTTTATTATTTTATTTTTAATTTTGATTTTGTTGTTTTTTTTTTAAGGTGGGGGGGGGGGGGGGGGGGGGGGGGGGGGAGGCTGGGGTCTCCCCGTCGACCTCTTAGCATCTAGTCCAACGTTAATTGAAGTTGTTCCGCGGCGCCCTTTAAATCCAATTAAATTGATAACACGGTGCATTAGCGTGTCACAACAGAATGGCAGTGCATAACTAACTGTACCTATCCGGGATTATGTTGGAGTGTGTTAGGTTTTACCTTTCTTCGTGTCTAATATCATTTTGCATAAAATTACCCTCGACATCTTCGGCGTCTTTATCATTATCACCATCATTATCATTATCATTATCACCATCATTATCATTATCATTATCACCATCATTATTCATCATCATTATCACCATCATTATCACCATCATTATCATCATCATTATCACCATCATTATCATTATCATTATCATTATCACCATCATCATCATTATCATCATCATCATCATCATCATCATCATCATCATCATCATCATCATCATCACCACCACCACCACCACCAAGACCATCCACGTTAATATTATCATCATCAGTATCATCATATTCAGGCTCGCTTTAACCTTTAAGAAAAAAAAAGTAATTTTGGATTGAAATTAAATATTCTAAGTCTTCATTTCTTGTCCACAAATCTTCCAAAAGGACATCTTTTGGTCGTAAAATAATGTAGTTATTCGATGGGGAATAGTAGTACTCTCAAAATGATGATGATGGTGGTGGTGGTGGTGGTGGTGGTGTGGTTATGGTGATGGTGATGTTAGTGGTGGTGGTGGCGGTGGTGTGATTATGGTGATGGTGATGTTAGTGGTGGTGGTTGTGGTGGTGGCGGCGGTGTGATTATGGTGATGTTAGTGGTGGTGGTTGTGGTGGTGGTGGTGGTGGTGTGATTATGGTAGTGGTGATGACTTATAGTCCCCCTCCCCCAGTGGTATATATCATCTCATCTAGTCAGCTGATCCTGCGTAGGACGTTGCTTCCCGAACTTTCTTGCGAAACAGATTACGGTTTTCCGCCAGTCTACTTGCTTGAGTTGCTGTCATTCCAGCCATTCACATATATCTTGTTCCCAGCTTCTTGTTGGTCTACCTCTTCCTCTCTTGCCGTCTACCCTTGTCTGCAGAATGTGCTTTTCTAATGATTCGTGGCGAGTCGTGTGGCCGAAATAGTTTAGTTTCAATTTCTTTACAGTTTGAAGAAGAATTGGTGATTTTATTCCGATCCTTCTCAGGACTTCTTTGTTTGTTTGTTTTTCAGTGGTATATATACCAATTAAAAAAAAAAAATAAAAGAAATGAAAAACGATGAACAGTAAATAATGGACTCTTTGTTGCTATTTTAGTTTTATTACAAACGTGTAAACAAACACACCCTAACTGATAATGAACATACTCGACACAAACATTTGGGAGATTTTGTATCATAATTAATTTAGTCATTCATCAAATTAATTATTATAATGTCGCGCTCGACACGTTGGTACGTGCCTTTTGTAAAGACTGTAGTTACAATGAATAGCATTCTAAAAAATGTGTCACTTTATCATCAGTGGGAATTTCCAGCTATTTTCAAAGGGGGTCTCGTCTCGTTAAAATTGAGGTCAGTAGGTACCGCAGCAATGGCACTGTGCTAGCTAATATTTTGTGCTTGTATGTTGATGAAATGTGAATACGCTCTTAGAATGAGTCAAGAATAATGATAGAGTCAAACAAAAGTGAATATTACAGCTTACGGAAGATAAAAATATTTTTTTTTAAAAGTTAAAGGAAAAAGTTATATCTTTGAAGACTTGGTTCAAACCTTCTTCCATCAAACAAAAACAAACAAAAATAAAAATTTAAAAAATAAAAATAAAGAAGCAATGTTAAATTGGTAAAACTTTACCTATTGCCAACGTGAAATCTTTTAAGTATCTTTCTGTCTGTCTGTCTGTCTCTCTCTCTCTCTCTCTCTCTCTCTCTCTCTCTCTTTCTCTTTCTCTTTCTCTCTCTCTCTATCTATCTATCTATCTATCTATCTATCTATCTATCTATCTATTAAATTATCTGTCTGTGTAGTACATAGTAGTAGTAGTAGTAGTAGTAGTAGTAGTAGTAGTAGTAGTAGTAGTAGTAGTAGTAGTAGTAGTAGTAGTTGTAGTGGTAGTAGTAGTAGTAGCAAACGTTTTGTTTATATATTTATTTAATATTTTATTATAGTTATTATTTATTCATTTTTGACAGTTATTATTTATCCACCTATTTATTTATTATCATATACCATATATCATCATCAGGGGAAGGTTTCTGTCTCCACCGAGTGGATTTTTTGTGGCTTTGGAAACTTGTTGCTATTGATTCCGTGCGCTTGGCTAGAAAACAAACAAACCCATAACATCCGCCAGCCGAATATAACATACCAACACACAAAACGATGTGTAACCTTAAACGTTTATCGTCTGATTAATACAATTTAGTAAGAACTACGCTTGAAGTAGCTGGCTAAAAACAATAACAAAGAATTGAGTGACGTCCATTTCTTCCTTCTATTGATGCAATGCGTTAAGTTAGAAAGCTCACAACATCCGCCAACGGATATACCGTACCAAAAGTGTAAACTTGAAATGTCTATAGATAGTATGCGCTTGGCTAAGACGCTCATAACATTGCCATCCGGAAGTATAACAGACCAACACACAAAACTGTGTGTATCCATGAATGTTTATAGCCAGGTTAATACAGTGTAGTGAACATTACTCATAAACGCGGATGGCAAAAAACAATAACAAAGACCTCAGTGACGTCAACTTCGAACTATCTATAGTCTGATTGATAACATTTAGTGAGAACTACTCATCAACACGGCTGTCTGAAAACCAAGAACAAAGAGCTGAGTGGCGTCAATTTCGTTCCTTCTATATTCTATAAAAGCAACAAATGGTTATTTTATTCCCCAACCTTTTCGCTTAACCTTTCCAACCAGTGATTACGCTGTTGTGAAACAGTGATAAATATCGCTGGCTTCCTCTTGCACCCACCGGCGTGCTGCGGGTACGGGTGCCGGTAATGGCTGTATGGCATCTAAAATGCTATGGTGCTCATTGGACATGAAATATGCTGATGGAGGTCAAATGTCACACATCACTGTCCTAGACGAACGTTCCCGTTCAAGGCTTGCATGTTGCTCTCTGTCTACTGTTTGATGAGCTAAAAGAAAACATAACAAAACAACAACAACAACAAAATGGGAATTTGTCATTTGGTTACACATTTATAACAATACAATATTGACATAGACACACTCACACAAGATGCACACTAGTAAAACAAACAAACCGGCATCAACAACAACATCATCATCATCATCATCATCATCATCATCATCATCGTCATCATCATCACAGAGTTGTTGTACCAGTAGCGCGGGTTCGAGCCCCCATCGCCGCCGCGAAATGTTTATTCTCAACTGTCTTCTGGCACTTTCCTATTCACTTCATTTCTTGTTATTATCAACATAAGTGCCTTCTCCACTCACTTTTCTGAATTAACTTTCAATTTTCAATGAAATTGGAATTCGGGATGCGATGTCTCGTGCATGCGCTATGTGGTATTATGGTATGCTCGGAAGGTCCTGGGTTCGAGCCTCGCTCGGCGTGTGGTTGAGTCATTGGAAAAAGGCTCTTTAACCGAATTCTCTCTCCGTACTCGGGTGTAAAATAAATACCTGGCCGTTAACAACGTTCTCTGTGTCGGGAAAAAAATTGTAATATCGCCTAACAAGCGTCGTCGTCTCGTTCTACAGGTTACGTGTTGCTGTTGATCTGGAACCCTTTGTAAAGCGTTCTGAGCACGTTTAGTGGGTATTGCTCTATATAAAATCTCAAGTGTGTCTGTGTGTGTGGGGGGGGGGGGGCTGTTTTGTTTTTTGTTTATTGTTTTGATTTGGGTTTTGTCCTCCTTTCAAAACAGAACGAGATGAATCAAACATAATGTTGAAGGGAAGAGAAGAGAGGTTTGTAAAAACTATAATTATAATAAATCACTCAAGCTTTGGCATTTCAGGTTGAAGAGGGGGCTCCCCCCCCCCCACCCCTTTTTTTTTTTTCCTTCTCTTTTTTGTTTTCCCTTTTTGCTGAAGTTTCACGGCACATTTCGTGAGCTGAAATTGGATAGAAGAGGGGTAGGGGGTTTCGAAAAAGCTGTGGAAGGGAGGGGGAGGGGGGGGGGGGGGTCGCGTGCGCAAAAATTCTGAAAATAGATGGGGGAAATTTAAAAAAAATTAAAGTGCAAAATTCTTACATCTTTGAATTTCTCAGGATTAGGAGATTTTGGCAAGTTGCAGTAAGAGTCAACTTGATTAATCGGTATTTGATGTCTTCCCCCCCCCCCCCCCCCCCAAAAAAAAAAAAAAAAAAAAAAAAAAAAGAAGAAAAGAAGAGATGATCAGCATAAAATGAGGACATGAATGTTATCAGTTTGCGCAGTGATCTAATTAACTTCACTGATTTCTCAATAAGCTTTTCCACCCCCCCCCCCCCCCCCCACGTTTCATGTTGTTCAGTCAAATTTATGCTCACCTCACCAGATGAGTTTGTCCGACAGAAGAATAAGAAGTAAATACTAGTTATATGGAACACACACACACACACACCACGTACAGTTAACGTTTACCTAGAATCTGTCAGTTAGGTCTTGAGAACTTATATCTGAATGGTCAAAAAAAACAAAAAAACAATCAAAACAAAACTAACTCTCTCTCTCTCTCCCCCCCTCTCTCTCTCTCTCTCTCTCTCTCTCCCCCCCCCCCCCTCTCTCTCTCTCTCTCTCTCTCGCTCTCTCTCTTTCTTTCTTTCTTTCTTTCTCTGTCACACATACACACAAACACACACACACACACACACACACGTACATGTATATGTACTCACGCGCGCGCGCACACACACAGAGAGAGAGACAGAGAGAGAGAGAGAGAGAGAGAGAGGGTGGGGGGCACTAAGATTCAAAACAAAACAACACCATATCGTACAACGTAACCAATCACCCTATCTACTACTATCTATCGTGTGTACCTTGGTTTAATAGGGCGATTCGTACCTGTTCGATTTTTATGTCGTTAACCCTTTTACGGACGGTGTTCGATTATACTCGAACCTGGCGCTTTGGATAACATTTGTGATTCCTGTTCACATCAGACATCTTGTTTGATGGATCATCTATATTCCTTCATGGAACGCCTAGGCGACGGTATCCAATGGTGCAGCAGCGGAAGGCGTCATTTTTTTTTTTTTTTTTTTTTTTTTTTTTTTTTTTTTTTTTTTGTTTTAATCGACACTTAACTAGAAATACTCGTTTGGAGCCAGGCCCATGAAGTCGGAGTGCATTCCGGTTTCCTTAACGTAAAACGAACAGTAACGATTACTTGCCACCATATAGCTGGGACGCTATGTGATTGGGTGGACAAGGGGGACAGAAAAATAAACCTCGATAACAGCCGAGATCGACTTGAAAACAAATGAAACGTTGAAGCCCGCCAATAGTATTGCTTTTAATTTTACTACTCTTTCTTTAGAGATAATGGTTAAAGGCAAAAAATTATAAACTGTATTTGTGATTTGAACGAAATCTAGTCTCGCTCACAACGAGTTGTGTTTGAGTTGGAATGCGCAATATCGTTTGTTTGTTTTTTGTTTTTTATTATTTTATTTTTAATTTTGATTTTGTTGTTTTTTTTTAAGGTGGGGGGGGGGGGGGGGGGTGGGGGTAGGCTGGGGTCTCCCCGTCGACCTCTTAGCATCTAGTCCAACGTTAATTGAAGTTGTTCCGCGGCGCCCTTTAAATCCAATTAAATTGATAACACGGTGCATTAGCGTGTCACAACAGAATGGCAGTGCATAACTAACTGTACCTATCCGGGATTATGTTGGAGTGTGTTAGGTTTTACCTTTCTTCGTGTCTAATATCATTTTGCATAAAATTACCCTCGACATCTTCGGCGTCTTTATCATTATCACCATCATTATCATTATCATTATCACCATCATTATCATTATCATTATCACCATCATTATCATCATCATTATCACCATCATTATCACCATCATTATCATCATCATTATCACCATCATTATCATTATCATTATCATTATCACCATCATCATCATTATCATCATCATCATCATCATCATCATCATCATCATCATCATCATCATCATCATCATCATCACCACCACCACCACCACCAAGACCATCCACGTTAATATTATCATCATCAGTATCATCATATTCAGGCTCGCTTTAACCTTTAAGAAAAAAAAAGTAATTTTGGATTGAAATTAAATATTCTAAGTCTTCATTTCTTGTCCACAAATCTTCCAAAAGGACATCTTTTGGTCGTAAAATAATGTAGTTATTCGATGGGGAATAGTAGTACTCTCAAAATGATGATGATGGTGGTGGTGGTGGTGGTGGTGGTGTGGTTATGGTGATGGTGATGTTAGTGGTGGTGGTGGCGGTGGTGTGATTATGGTGATGGTGATGTTAGTGGTGGTGGTTGTGGTGGTGGCGGCGGTGTGATTATGGTGATGTTAGTGGTGGTGGTTGTGGTGGTGGTGGTGGTGGTGTGATTATGGTAGTGGTGATGACTTATAGTCCCCCTCCCCCCAGTGGTATATATCATCTCATCTAGTCAGCTGATCCTGCGTAGGACGTTGCTTCCCGAACTTTCTTGCGAAACAGATTACGGTTTTCCGCCAGTCTACTTGCTTGAGTTGCTGTCATTCCCAGCCATTCACATATATCTTGTTCCCAGCTTCTTGTTGGTCTACCTCTTCCTCTCTTGCCGTCTACCCTTGTCTGCAGAATGTGCTTTTCTAATGATTCGTGGCGAGTCGTGTGGCCGAAATAGTTTAGTTTCAATTTCTTTACAGTTTGAAGAAGAATTGGTGATTTTATTCCGATCCTTCTCAGGACTTCTTTGTTTGTTTGTTTTTCAGTGGTATATATACCAATTAAAAAAAAAAAATAAAAGAAATGAAAAACGATGAACAGTAAATAATGGACTCTTTGTTGCTATTTTAGTTTTATTACAAACGTGTAAACAAACACACCCTAACTGATAATGAACATACTCGACACAAACATTTGGGAGATTTTGTATCATAATTAATTTAGTCATTCATCAAATTAATTATTATAATGTCGCGCTCGACACGTTGGTACGTGCCTTTTGTAAAGACTGTAGTTACAATGAATAGCATTCTAAAAAATGTGTCACTTTATCATCAGTGGGAATTTCCAGCTATTTTCAAAGGGGGTCTCGTCTCGTTAAAATTGAGGTCAGTAGGTACCGCAGCAATGGCACTGTGCTAGCTAATATTTTGTGCTTGTATGTTGATGAAATGTGAATACGCTCTTAGAATGAGTCAAGAATAATGATAGAGTCAAACAAAAGTGAATATTACAGCTTACGGAAGATAAAAATATTTTTTTTTAAAAGTTAAAGGAAAAAGTTATATCTTTGAAGACTTGGTTCAAACCTTCTTCCATCAAACAAAAACAAACAAAAATAAAAATTTAAAAAATAAAAATAAAGAAGCAATGTTAAATTGGTAAAACTTTACCTATTGCCAACGTGAAATCTTTTAAGTATCTTTCTGTCTGTCTGTCTCTCTCTCTCTCTCTCTCTCTCTCTCTCTCTCTCTCTCTCTCTTTCTCTTTCTCTTTCTCTCTCTCTCTCTATCTATCAATCTATCTATCTATCTATCTATCTATCTATCTATCTATTAAATTATCTGTCTGTGTAGTACATAGTAGTAGTAGTAGTAGTAGTAGTAGTAGTAGTAGTAGTAGTAGTAGTAGTAGTAGTAGTAGTAGTAGTAGTAGTAGTGTAGTAGTAGTTGTAGTGGTAGTAGTAGTAGTAGCAAACGTTTTGTTTATATATTTATTTAATATTTTATTATAGTTATTATTTATTCATTTTTGACAGTTATTATTTATCCACCTATTTATTTATTATCATATACCATATATCATCATCAGGGGAAGGTTTCTGTCTCCACCGAGTGGATTTTTTGTGGCTTTGGAAACTTGTTGCTATTGATTCCGTGCGCTTGGCTAGAAAACAAACAAACCCATAACATCCGCCAGCCGAATATAACATACCAACACACAAAACGATGTGTAACCTTAAACGTTTATCGTCTGATTAATACAATTTAGTAAGAACTACGCTTGAAGTAGCTGGCTAAAAACAATAACAAAGAATTGAGTGACGTCCATTTCTTCCTTCTATTGATGCAATGCGTTAAGTTAGAAAGCTCACAACATCCGCCAACGGATATACCGTACCAAAAGTGTAAACTTGAAATGTCTATAGATAGTATGCGCTTGGCTAAGACGCTCATAACATTGCCATCCGGAAGTATAACAGACCAACACACAAAACTGTGTGTATCCATGAATGTTTATAGCCAGGTTAATACAGTGTAGTGAACATTACTCATAAACGCGGATGGCAAAAAACAATAACAAAGACCTCAGTGACGTCAACTTCGAACTATCTATAGTCTGATTGATAACATTTAGTGAGAACTACTCATCAACACGGCTGTCTGAAAACCAAGAACAAAGAGTTGAGTGGCGTCAATTTCGTTCCTTCTATATTCTATAAAAGCAACAAATGGTTATTTTATTCCCCCAACCTTTTCGCTTAACCTTTCCAACCAGTGATTACGCTGTTGTGAAACAGTGATAAATATCGCTGGCTTCCTCTTGCACCCACCGGCGTGCTGCGGGTACGGGTGCCGGTAATGGCTGTATGGCATCTAAAATGCTATGGTGCTCATTGGACATGAAATATGCTGATGGAGGTCAAATGTCACACATCACTGTCCTAGACGAACGTTCCCGTTCAAGGCTTGCATGTTGCTCTCTGTCTACTGTTTGATGAGCTAAAAGAAAACATAACAAAACAACAACAACAACAAAATGGAAAAAAAAAAACAAACAAAACAAACCCGGTGACAATCGTCGTCGTCGTCGTCATCATCGTCATCGTCATCATCACAGTCATTTTCAACAATAATATCATCAACTACTACAACAATATCATCATCACATCATCACCATCATCATCATCATCATCATCATCATCATCATCATCATCATCATCATCATCATCAACCACAACCATCTACTGAGTCACAATTAGCTACCAATGGCTAAAGAACGCTAGTATAGGGACCCTATTTCATAACAAACCACGATTTGTTTGTAATTTGATGGTAAGGAATGCGTGGACTCTCTCAATATAGATAAAGATGTATTTAACCAGTTAACTGTCGTACTCTGGAAAACACCGTATTCCAAAATTTGGCCAGAAAACTCATCCATCAAATATCGAGCGATTTAAACGACCCTCAGCATGGCTAAAACTCTCAAACCTGGGACTTCGAGAGGTATTCATTCAGTCCCAGGTTTGAGAGTTTTTGCAAAGATGAGGGTCTTTTAAATCGATCGATATTTGAAGGTCGTGATTTGTGGCCAAACTTTTAAATAGAGTACGGCAGTTAACTGGTTAAAAATGGCTTGAAAACCGGGAACGTGATGAACGTAACACGAGACCTCTCTCCGCCATTCAACCAGGTCACCATGACTCGTTGACAGGTTGACGCCACCCTGTACCTGTACCTAGAGCAGTTTAGTGTTTGTGTAACCCAACGATTAGGCCTAAGTACAGAAAACGGTAGCTAGTCCCATATATTATACCTCTCTCTCTCTCTCTCTCTCTCTCTCTCTCTCTCTCTCTCTCTCTCTCTCTCTCTCTCTCTCTCTCTCCTTCCCTCCCGCCGCTCTCTCTCTCCTTCCCTCCCGCCGCTCTCTCTCTCTCTCTCTCTCTCTCTCTCTCTCTCTCTCTCTCTCTCTGTCTCTCTCTCTGTCTCTAACATGCGGGATGCCATTTTAGTATTTTGTAAGCTGACATAAACAAATATAATCATGATCTTTTGTATGAATTGCACAATATGGAATCCCAATCAGTGGCGTGTCGCTATTGGTTGATTTGGGGCCAGGCACTGCAAAATTAATGACAGCAAAAATAATAATACTGATATTTAAAAAAAAAACCAACAAAACCTGAGAAAAATTATTAGGATTAAAACCGAGATAAGCAAAAACAAACAACAATATGAATGTGAAAAAAAAATCCAATGAGAAAAACAAAAAACAAAACACGAGCATTTATTTAGTGTATTTCTCACTAAAAAAACGTGTCCAAAGCGCTTGACAAGGATTAGAGAAAATCCTTGAATTTTTATTAATTTAATTATAATGACGGTATTTTTGTTGTTGTATTTTTGATATTTACTGTGGGTCGGCAACTGGTCAATGGGGTGTCTCATCTTGTAACACAGTCAAGCGACATTTGCCATGGTCAGTTACCGGGTGGGTTACAGACTCAATAGTCGTAAAAACTTACTTAAGTGGACGTGGAACTAACGCAGGCAGCAAGTATTTTAAAAAGCTTGTATCAAAAATAGGATATCTAACATGGGATACAGCCTGCTGGGAGAATAATAAAACAATTTGAAGCGCATTGAGTATGGTGCCCGTCCGCTCCGCGTAACTTATTAGAGCTCTTAGAGCGGATGGAAAGTGCTATGCAGACTCCTTTTCATACAAGGTGTTGGCCGGGATGACATCAGCTATAATGAATGTTGTCGTTTTTATTCTTCCTTACCGTCGTTGGAGGAGTCTCGTATTATATTAGGATGTACCAATGGAGATGGTATCTGATTATCTGATGTAGTGACACGTTCCAGTGTTCAGTTTCACCAATATGAATTATTTGTTTATTTATTTACTGCTTATTTTTAGAATCTTTTACTTATCTTGTCTATTATTATTATTATTATTATTATTTTATTATTATTATTATTATTATTATTATTATTATTATTATTATTTATTTATTTATTTATTTATTTATTTATTTATTTATTTATTTATTTATATTATTATTATTATTATTATTATTATTATTATTATTATTATTATTATTATTATTATTATTATTTATTTATTTATTTATTTATTTTTTTAAATTATTATTATTATTATTATTATTATTATTATTATTATTATTATTATTATTATTATTATTATTATTATTATTATTATTATTATTATTATTATTATTATTATTATTATTATTACTATTACTATTGTCATTATTATTATCGCATTTCGCCGTTATTCAACAATTTATTATTTCTTTGCTTCCAGGTCCAGATTCGTGCACTGACGGAAGTGACGATGAAGCCTTCTCTCCTAACAGTGACCAGCAGGTGTGTGTTTTTATGACGACATCCTAGATGATTATAATATGTACCTCTCTTCATGGCCTTATCAATAGATTACTAATTTCTTGGTGGATTTTGGTTTTTAAGTCTTAAATTATATTCATTCATCTTTTTTTCTTTTGCTGGCTTCCTAAATTAGTATTTTCTTCCAGGGGGAAAAATGATAGTAATAATGGAAATAATATTAAAATTGCTTTTCATTTTTATTTTTAATAACGGCTTGCTGATGATAATTGCTTATTAACTTTTGTTCTTTTCAAACCTTTTTTGTTTGTGGCATTATTACTTTACCTACCAAGGACAAGACGAATGTCTTTTTTTCCAATCTATTTTTTTAAAAATTCTCTAATGATTAATTTAGGTTTTCTGAGCTTTAATTAAGATAAAATGTTTATATGTAAGACTTATTTATACAGGCCTACCATACATTTGTAATGATTATTTTATAGAGTAGCGATATAAGGCTTTTTCAAAATCTAGCAAAAAGGTGAAAATGGGGAGACAAAGAAATATTTCAATATAAACGATGGTGGTTGTAATAATACATCAATCTTACTAACTATAGATAGTTCGAAGTTGACGTCACTTAGGTCTTTGTTTATTGTTTGTTACTATCCACTTTTATCAGTAATTCTCACTGAACTGTATTATCCAGACTATCAAAGTTCATGGTTATACAGAGTTTTGTGTGTGGGTCCGTTATACTTCCAGATGGCAATGTTGTGAGCTTCTTAGCCAAGCGCATACTATCTATATTTAGTTGAATAATGATATCGTTGAGAAATACATGTGTTGTTTTGTAAGATGCTTTTGTTTTGTAGTGAACAACCACTGTTGTATTGTGATCATGTATCAGTTGAAAGACAAGGCATAGCGAAGTAACGTATTGTGATTGACAGACGTGACGTAATGTTTTGTGATTGTGCATCTGTTTACATACAAGGTGCAATGAAGTAACGTATTGTGATTGACAGACGTGACGTCGTGACGTAATGTTTTGTGATTGTGCATCTGTTTACATACAAGGTGCAATGAAGTAACGTATTGTGGTTGACATACGTGACGTCGTGACGTAATGTTTTGTGATTGTGCATCTGTTTACATACAAGGTGCAATGAAGTAACGTATTGTGATTGACAGACGTGACGTCGTGACGTAATGTTTTGTGATTGTACATCTGTTTACATACAAGGTGCAATGAAGTAACGTATTGTGGTTGACATACGTGACGTCGTGACGTAATGTTTTGTGATTGTGCATCTGTTTACATACAAGGTGCAATGAAGTAACGTATTGTGGTTGACATACGTGACGTCGTGACGTAATGTTTTGTGATTGTGCATCTGTTTACATACAAGGTGCAATGAAGTAACGTATTGTGGTTGTGTCCCAGTTGGCATACGAGGCGCAGTGAGGGAAGTAACGCAATGTGATTGACATACAAGGTGCAGCGAAGTATCGTATTGTGATTGCCAGAGAAGGTGCAGCAAAGTAACGTATTGGGATTGACAAACAGACTAGGTGCAGTGAAGTAAAATATTGTGATTGTGTACCAGTTGACATACAAGGCGCAGTTAGGGAAGTAACGCAATGTGATTGACATACGAGGTATACAAGTAACATATTGTGATTGTGCAGCAGTTGACATACACCGCGCAGTAAAAGAAGTATTGTATTGTGATTGACAGACAAGGTGCACAAAGTAACGTTGTGATTGTGCAGCAGTTGACATATACGGCGCAGTAACGTATTGTGATTGACAGACAAGGTGCACAAATAACGTGTTGTGATTGACAGACAAGGTGCGATGAAATAACGTATTGTGATTGTGTATCAGTCCGACATAGCAAAACTAAGTGAAGTAACAACAGACCAACAATTAAACATATTATTGTAAAGGAGTAGAAACGCTTACACAAAAACACATTTCAAATTAAGTCGTTGTATCCAGTTTTAATTTGCTTCCATAATGCCTTAGTTTTACTGCCAATGCAACTCTATTTTACTAAGAAAAAAAAGATGCTCCAAAGAAAAAAAAAAGAAAAGAAAAAAAAAAAGAAATAAGGATTTCTAAAAACTACGATCTCTTGATTTTTTTTCTCAATTTTTTTTTATTAAGTTGGCAATATTAACATATATATATGATTGGCTTTATGGTGCATCTACTCATATGGGGGTTTATTTTTTTTTAATTTTAAAAATATACTGAAATAAATCTTCCTTTTTACCCATATTTATGATTTAATACTCATTTCAATATGTTTGTTGGTCTGACAAAACCAATCGAAAGTTGGAGAAAAGTATGAATTCAGGATATTGATGTAACTGAATTAGGCAATTTTGTCTAAGTAAAAAATGCAGTTTGATTTTTTTAAAATTTCAAATGCTGCGAGAGAAACGTGAATACAGTAAACAGTACGTCCAATTGGAAAATTAAAAAGAAATAGAAAATAAATGATACGATTGCTTTTTGGTTGAAGGTAAATTAAAAAAAAAAAAAAAGTAGTCCTTCAGAGCTATTAGATCCATGGAGCAGGAGTTAATCCTGGTTTCTCTAGCATGAAATGGACAATAGCAATTACTTGCTTCCCTTTGGATAGGATACTATACTAGTCTATCGCAAAGTACTTTCCACCAAATCTAACAGACCCAGCTATCCAATCACTGCTGGGTGGACAGAGGGGGTCAGAAAAAATCTCAACTTCACCTGGGATCGATCTTGGTCCCTTTGCGTGTGAAGCGAGTGCTCTAACAATTGACCTATTGGAACCTCCTGCTTGAAGATATTCTTTCATAAATAAAGAATTAGATAACCCATTTAGAAATTGACGTTGTGATTAAATATTAGAGAAATCTACCACTGAGTGTCTTCATTATAAAATAAAGTAAAAAATAAAAACCTTTTTAAGTATCTATCAAAATCGTGAGATATCTATTTGGTCGTGAGATATCCATTTGATAATCACGCATATCAGAGCAAAATTACGATTTTTAAAAAGTATTCTAAACTGTTCTTCATACATCTGAAGAAAAAAAAACAAAAACAAAACTACCGCAACTTTTGATATACTATTTTGTCACACCAACACACATACTTTTAGCGCATGGACTAATTACAATCATTTGCTTGATTATTTGTTTTTTTTTTGTTTTTGTTTTTTTTTTTCACTTCCTTCATTATTTTCCAATTCTATTGATTTTCCTCTTGTGCTTGTTGCATCCATTGATTGATCTCACTTGCCCCCCTTGGTTTTATGGTGACTCTATAATGGTTGGTGTTTGTGTGCTGTGTCATCATCATCATCATCATCTCGCAGCCCCCCAGTCCTACAGCCTCTTATAACTCTGTATCCACCAACAGTACCTTTAACAAACGAAGCCAGTCGGTAAGTTATGTCTCATCATGGTAATTTGTTCAAGGGAAAGACATTATAAATATTATATTTCTATCTGTTAAAATTCAACAATTTAATTGTTTAGCGCAGCAGCAGAATTCACAAGTTGTCATATATATTTTTCTGAGAGGTCTATCAGAATGGGAAGGATTTTCAAATATGCATATTATTTTTAAAATCTCATTTTGAATGAGCCAGTCTATATATATATATATATATATATATATATATATATATTATATATATATATATTATATATATTATATATATATATATATATAATAAAATAAAATAAAGTTCTCTTTATTCATCCCATAGGGGATATTTGTTTCTAGGGTCTATTCCAAGGGAAGACTGGAATAACTCAGGCGACATCCGCAGTGCAGCGCCTCAAATTGAGCTAGGGCCACACAGCGCATCGGCGGGTGATCGAACTCTGTACCTTTCGGGTACGAAGCAAAGACCTCACTGAGCCACACTGCCCCTAAATGCTGTGATGTTGAAGAAGAATAATTATAGACAGCAAAGATAATCGTTCTGAAATGGTCGGCTTTAGGATTCAGTAGATTTGGGACATTTAATAAGTGTTAGTGCTAGGTATAAACCATGATATAGTAATATGACTTTGTCCCTTCATCTTGATCAGAGTAATGAAATGTTGTTGCCATCTTTCTGGTGCCACTGTTTGTCAAAATATATCGTGATTGACATTAGTCACAAAACTGAACTGATTGTGGTTAATTTCCCAGCCAGTGGTCTTTTGAGCTCACGTTGTGACATTTATCGATGAATTGAATTAGAGAAAAAAAAAAAAAAAGAAATGTGAGAGAGAGAGAGAGAGAGAGAGAGAGAGAGAGAGAGAGAGAGAGAGAGAGAGAGAGAGAGAGAGAGAGAGAGAGGGAGAGAGAGAGACTGAGAAAGATATATATTATTTGGATAGATTATTTGATGCCATGATTAGAATAAGTTCAGTTCTTTTTCACTGTGCATGTGAAATTCACTCTTACTTCCAGTTTCTTGATTTGTTTACTACAATTATGACAATGCTGATACAGAGGGACTTCGAAATCGGGAACCTCTCCAAATTTGAAAACCCAGTAAATTGGGAGAAAGTTCCAGGGAATTGATTTTTCTTTTCTCTTTATAATTCACCCCTCTAATTTGGAAAAGGTCCTTGGCTAATTAGGACAATAAGATTTCTCTGAACGTGACATTCAAAGTGACGATTTGATTGCAACTTTTCCAACTCTCCACCTCAAAATCTTATGTGGCTATGTGGTCTATTAGTATGTCATTGTCTTTTGTCTTCTGAGATTTGAAACGAGTCTCAGACATTTCCAGTCAAATTCAAAAGGGGGATGAGGCATACCATTCTAAGGAGGCTAAGGGCTATTCAATGTATTGACACTTCGAGTCTAAGCCTGGCTCCGTCATTTCACGTCTTGTCACATGGGCATTACAAGTATTACTAGTAAAGGGGTGGGACCATGATCGACTAGAGTACTATAGTTACTATAGTCATGGGTGGGACTACTGTTTTGTGTGAACAATCGATGGTGCAATGCTTTGATAAAAAGTTGTTGACAACTATGTATATCCAGTTGACATCGCTTTGGATGTCTGTCGTTACCACCAAATGTGTTGGAGTAAATCAAGTGTCTAGTGTCTACCAATTCACAAATACACAAATATGACATCATTCTTGACTTTGATTGGCCAATTGGTTAGACCGAAGGGCTAGAGCTCAGGTGGTCCCTGGTTCGGATTGGCCAATTAGTTAGACCGAAGGGCTAGAGCTCAGGTGGTCACTGGTTCGGATTGGCCAATTGGTTAGACTGAAGGGCTAGAGCTCAGGTGGTCGCTGGTTCAGATTGGCCATTTGGCTTGATCGAATTATTGGTGTGTAAAGTGCATTAACTCCTGTCATACAAGAAAAAGTAGAATTCAATTAACAGTAACAGCTTATTGCATGGGGTTCATGATGTGAAAGAATTTTGTTTATAAAGATATCACAGACAAAATGGAAGTAATTGGGCGACTTGTTTTTGCACTTAAAAGTATTTTGTTGAAATCTCAAACACCTCAAAACCCCCACGTCCCCAAAGGAAAAATGAAGAAGAAAAAAATGATAATTCTTAAGAAAATACAAAGAATGAACGAATCGTTGGTATACCAGCTCTTTTGAAGTCTTCTCTTCTTACCCAGTCTTATTTCATATCAACACATTTAGAGATATTGCTTTGGCATTACAGCAGGGCTTTATAATACTCCAAGGGTTGTGGGACAAATGAAACATTCTTCACCTCTCTCTGGACAATTTTGGCAGAGATGGAAATTTCCCGATTAGAGAGGTCCAACTGTATCTGGGATTGTTGTCACTGTTGCATGATTGTTTGTTTGTTTGTTTGATTGTCTTTGTTGATTACGGTTAATCATGTTGATGCACACAATGGAACTGCACTCTGGAGTGGCAGAATATACAGGTTTTATTATCTGTTTGGAATATTTAACATAATATTTATCATTATTTTACTTTTTATCTTGCTGTATTATTTTCATCAGGACTCAGATGGGAGGCGGTCAGAGCCCAATTTTGGTAGATTCTACAATACCAGCTACTTGGGGTTAAATGCCGGGAAAGCATCTTATATGAACAGAGCCAGTCTCAATGCTAATGATAAGAAAGATGGAAAAACTGGTAGCCATTTCCATCGACCTCGTAAGTATACATTTTTTCGCTTTTGGGATTCAGCATGTTAAAATGATTCTCGTAGTCCTGTCTGTTTTCATATTATTGAATTTATATAGATTTTCCGAAGAGATTTTATTTCACAGTTATAAAAAAAATAAAATGTTGATATTAAAGATTTGATGACAAAGCTAGAATTTTATGAAGGGTTAGTACAGTTTTCTTGCAGCTTTACATTGTATTTTTTTTTTCTCTATTATTTGGAAGATAAAAAAAGGACTCCTAAATTTAAGAGCACTTCATGCCAAGATAACAATTCTTTTCATTATTTTACATTTATTTCCACAGCAAACTTCACATATGCAAAAGAACCACCATCCTTTCTTAAGAAAAAAGGTATGAAGTTTCATTCATCAAATCACAAAATAGATATCTTTATTTTAGAAGTTTAAAAAAATCCTCATTGAGATCATATCTAAAAGAGTGTTATTGTATTGAAGAGCTTAGTATTAAAATACTAAGCCTTAGGAAGTTCTTTTTTGAGAATATGGAGGTTAAAGTTTGGTTTCGGTTATAGAGAGTATACAAAAATAAAATTGTAGCATTGAGGATAGGGGTATATAGTATATTTATTATTGAAAATAATTGGCGAGTAAAATTCCAAAAATGTGACTTTTGTACTTGTAGAACTGAGGTCTTCAGTTCATGATTGATTTCATAAGACACGGGGGGGAAAAATAGAAAAGAAAATGTAGACTGAAAAGAATAAAATCCTTTCAACCGCTTTTGTTATGTGTGTATTTTGTTAAATCTCTGTCATCATAACACGAGACCACACCCACCCATTGCTAACGTTTTCTAAACAGCATCAAAACTGTTTGTTGTAATTCAAACTGATGGTCGAAATGGATAATCCGTGAATCAAGCATCAATGAATAGTAACATGAAAGGAGATCTAGATAAAGATAGGGAATCACAAGCATAAATGAAGGATTTATTTTGGCTCCCAAGATTTCTGACGTTGACAACTGCAGTTTAGAATCTCCGCTCCTAAAAGGCTGTGAATTTGTAACTGCTAATATTTTGAGTTTATTTATGGTCACAAGAAATTAATAAATTCCTTTTTTTTCCCACGACTTTTACAAAATCAAATTTCAATAAAACCATTTGCACAATTGTGTCCTGGCAAAAGGGTGAAAAATTGTAGCTTTTCTGAATAAAATCGAGTTAAATTTTTTAACATATCTCAATTAGCGAAAAGGTTACAGGTATTTCAGTTCACCAAATTCTCATGTTCTTCAGGGTTTTTAAAATAAGTTATTTATTTATTATTTTTGCTCTTATCTTGAGAACAATCAGCAGGACAACAGACACCTTTCATCACAACAACATACAAATATTAACATGGTTTACATGACTATTTTTTTTCTTTGTGAATTTTTTGTTTCTCTTTTGGCTACTGGCGATGATTAACACATTTAATAAGTAAATCACGACATACGTTTTTATGATTTTTCTAAATTTAACAAATTGTTGAAACCAACTAATTTTCTATTGTCCATTTCAATTCCAAGTCTATCAATTTTTTTTTATTTTGTGTTTTTCTCTCCAGGGACAGGAATGTCAGCCCTCAGTGAGTTGGAATCATATTTACATATCACTTAAATTTTCTCTACCTCTGTGATTACCTCACAATTTTGTTCTATTATGTGCTTTATTATATTGCTTTGTTTTTTTTTCATCTAGTTATTCAAGGGGGGGGGGGGGGGGCATTTGATTCTTTATCAGCTTTAAAGAAAGAGCATACTAAAATGATTATTGTAATTCACATGTATTCTCTTTTTTAATTTATAACAATTAAAAAATTTTAACAGTTGATTACTTTCCACCATTTTAGTATGTTTGCTAGTATAATGCAATGTACTTTCTCCCAGATCTAATAGACCCAACTACCCAATCATTACTGGATGGACAGAGGGGTCAGAAACAAGGCCCTGCTTTAGATTTTGTTTGTTCCCTCGGAAATTAAATGCTCTACCATTCAAGTTAATAAAAGTAATAGTAATAATGATTATAATAATAATATTAATAATAATAATAATAATAATAATAATAATAATAATAATAATAATAATAATAATAATAATAATAATAAGTTACTTATATAGCGCTCAACTTCCACATAAGTGCTCAGCGGCCCTTTACAATATAAAACTGTGGTTATATGATTATATAAAGTTATGGGGCAAGATCTCTATGATAACTTTTCTGTGGCATAAACTTTTTGATGTATTCTCAAATATTATCACTGACAGCATCTGTACAAAGGGTGGTCAAGGTCCGTCGCAGTTCCTCTCCGGCTGATGTACGTAACCAAGAGGCCGTGCGGATGAGCATGTTCCCCAGTGCAAAGCCCAAACGGCCAGATGAGCCTGATAAGATTGAACGGGATGATTGGCCGGGCCCTGCTTCACCAGCAGCCATTTTACCAGAGCTTTGTGAGTTCTTCTTGAATTGATGATCGAGTGATCTGAATGGTTTCACGTTTATGAAGAATTTTGTTTTTTAGAATATTTTCAAGTAAAGACATTTGTGGGATATTTTATTTATGAAATATCGGAAAGGCTGGATTTTCATTCAGGTTTTTTTGTCTTGACCTCAAATTATCAAATTTTTAAAAGCACTTCTTTGAATGTAATTTGTGATAATTAACTCATTTGATTCTTGACACTCGTACAAGTTAGAATTTTAATTTCTCTTTCTGTTATAAGTGACAAGTGGGTATATTCTAAAATAACAATCACTGATTTGTATTCTGTGTTCAAGTCCCACCAATGTGCTAATTCTCATGTTTGTTTATCTGTTAGTTTGACTTGTAGTAAACTCTACTGTCTCTTCTATTCCTCTTTATTTTCCCTTTCCACGGTGCTCTCCTCATCTGCCTTGGTTTGCCTTAGTCCTGTCTTTGCTCTTTAATAAGAAGGAAAACTCATATATATTTTCCCCCATTTTTAGGGTAGGGGTCCATAATTTTTTTTTTCTTTGTAAAGAATGTTCTTTTTCATAATTCTTGCTATATACATTATTTATTTATAGTTTGTCCCTTTTGAGTGGGTCTACGTGCTTGTGTCTGTGAGGGATTTTTCTGTAATCCTAAAATAGACATATCGATAGATTGCCTTTGGGTATAATTTTGAAAGTGTTGCTGTACTGAGCTGCAAGAAGCTGTGGACTGTAAAAAGTCATATACAGAAATGAGTATAAAATGTTTTTATTATTTTAATTGTTTTTGTTGTTGTTGGCTGAAGAAGTGTTTTGAGCCCGAAACATTCTGTGTATGGTATTTTGTTCTATTTTGAAGCTGTTATATTCATTTTTGTTTATTACTTGATGCTTACTTTTTCAACTTGCTCTCTTTGTTTCACTGGAGCTTGCTAGTGTAGACAAGCTCTAGATTCGAAACCTCTCTGGTATACAACGATCTTCCTTTTTTCAGATGCTGAAATGATCTTAAAGCAGTATAGCCTGGTGGCAAATTTGATCATAGTTATTGTAATGTTGAAAACCTAAATATATTTGTACATACACTTTTCTTCCCCACTGGTCAAACTTTCTCTCTTTCCATTTCCAGTGAGAGAGCGTAAAAAACGCGTGAATATCGATGACGACGATGATGAGGATGAAGTGCTAGAGGATCCACGCATCCAGAGGGAGCTGCACGAGATTTCTAAAATTAAGGATGAAAGTGGCATTGGACAGGTAACCTTGACTGTGACACAGATCACCTTTTTTAAAAATGTTTTCTTTCTTCGTCCAATTTGACCAAATATTTCTATTTCCCCTCAAAATAGGGATTTTTGAACCAACCTAACGTTGTAAGATTAGACACCTTCAAGCTATGATAATCAAACAACTGCTTCAGCCTAAACACATACAATGGCTGCCACATTCAACAAATCTGTCCACCTTGAATACAAGTCCTCAGAATTGAGTCGACTTCGAGTAACACTCTTCACATTTAGATTGGTGCAATTTAGTTACTTGGCTACTATTGTTTATAATTGTACTGTGATAAATGCAATTTAATTTCTTGGCTATTATTTATAATGTTTCTGTGGTATTAGGTTACAAAAATGTTTATTTATATTTTGTGCACTTTTTTTCTTGGTGGAGCAACGGGTTGCAGATTTGAATCCATTCTTTGCTCTTTTCCCGTGTTTTTTTATTTGTTTTTCTTACTATTTTTTTAGGGTTGGAAGATGGAGAGGGTTATATATACTGTTCATGGTCAGTTTATATCAATAAGAGTTTTATTGTTCACTTCTAAAGAAAATCAGTGAAAATTCATTTATTTATAAAAATGAAATAGCATCTGAGGTAGGCATAGATTCTCCTCTTCATACAAAACCCAAAACAGTGAAAATTTTGATGTGTTTAAAAAGAAATTAAAAACGGAAGTATTTAGAAGAGATTATTTTGACAATTGATGTGATTTATATGTTTTAATTTAGGATAGATGATATAGTTATGTGTATGTAATAGAGTTTTCGTGTGTGTATGTGGAGAAGCCTCCGTTTGTGGATTTGAGTGTATGGGTGTACGTGCGTTAGTGTGTATGATAGTCTATATAGTCTGAGTGATTGTTAAATGCCATAGAGCACTTGTCAGTGGATTAATGGGCGCTATATAAGTATATTATATTATTATATTATTAATATTCTTACTTTTTCCTCTCCTCCACTTCCTCTTTTCTCTCTCCTTCCCCTCTTCCTACTCCTCCTCCAATTTGTTAATAAAGTATTCCTATCCATATTGTAATGAAAAAAACAACAGGTTTTATTGTCACGAAAAGTGCTTGAAACTCTTGATGATTTTCTTACTTTTTTCATTGGCCTCTATTTCTCCCACATTTTCAGGTGATTTACAGAGAGTTGGAAGGCCTGAAAGCCAAACCGTACCAACCCCTGGATCCATGGAAAGCCTCTAGAGTACCCAGTGCTAAGTTCGAACCCCGATACAGAACTCGTTACCAATCTCCTATGTTTGCCTGTGAGTTTGTGTGGTGTGGGTGGTGTAAACTTGAGTCAAGTTTATAGTTAGATAAAGACAGTTTAATCAAAAATGTTTTAGGATTTAATTTAATGTCCCTCTCAACACAGATTTGGCCATTTTATTTAATCATTAGTACCTAGGCCTTTAAATCCATCTGCATGGGGCAGCATTGCTCAGTGGTACGGTCTTTGCTTTGTACCTGAAATGTACTGAGTTTGAATATTGCTATGCTATGTAGACTTGATCAAGTCACCTTGCCCTAGCTTAATTTGCGGCAATGCACTGCACTGCATCTTGGAATAGGCCCTTAAGACAAATTATCCCGATTGGATGAATAAAGGGATATTTTTTTTTTTGTAAATTTTTTTTTCTCTAGAATATGAACATTTAAACGCAAGATTCCAGGGGGTAAAAAACAAAACAAATTCCATTTGCATAATATAATGGATTGAAATTCTTGGCTTAGAGATTGAATATTAATTAGAAATAAATGTTGAATTTCAGCACCTTCCCGATTCCTGGACAGGCCTCGGTACGCCTGGGACGACAATGACATCAGAGCTTACAGATCTGCATCTACATTAGCTAATTTACCAAGTTAGTATTCATTGCCAAACCTTCTTTTCTTCTTTTTTTTTCTTCTTAATTAAAAAAAAATAAAAAAATTTGTTGTTATGATCTCAAAAATAGACACAACAAATTAAATGAGATTAGTTTCCTAAGCTTGTTTTTTAAAAAATTGAAATTTAATATTTTTTTATTTCTCTCTTTCCCCCCCCCCCCCCCCCCCCTCCTTTTTTTTTCATTTAATTTTTCTCTTTCTAATATGACCTAATGCTTTAACTTGTGCTGTTGAATTCATAAAAAGTCTATTAACCAAGCTGTTTCGTTCACACCAAATACTTCAAGACATGTTTTTGATAACTTACATTCTTTTAAGCGAATCTACTTTAATTTCTTATTTCATTTTTCATACTTGATCGTCCAGAACATTCCATCACGGTCTGACTAGCACAGATGACGTTATTTTTTTTATTTTTTAGTCCAACAAAGGGTAAATAAGTAAAAAATTTTCAGATTATGTTGATGTTGAAATCGGTTATTTCATTTTTTCCTTCATTTTGAAAATTATTTTGTTTTTAAATTTTATTGCTTTCATATTTGGTTTTTGGGTGACCTAAACAAACAAAAAATACAAAAGAAAAACAACAACAAAAATACAAAATAAAACGTTGATAACTCGTGGCTCTAAATGACATGTACATGTAAATGACCTGTCAACATTTGTGTAAAGTTTATCCAATTTTGATAACACATTGATAAGATTTGTTTTTAAATTTATAAACTTTTAAAACACGAAACTAAAATGATGTGTGATACATTTCATGCTATATTGGGATCCCCTATTGACTGCCTTTTTTTTTTTTCTTTTTTTTCGGTGGAGACTAGAATTTTAGATGAACGACATATAGCATGTCATGTGGATGATCACATATTTTTCATACACTTGTGGTTTTAAATTTTATTTCTCTGATGACAGCTAAAAAGAAAATTTAACTTAACATTATAAAATATGAATGGATATTTAAATTTTGTAAAATTCTTCAAAACTCATCTTAAAAGAACATTCTTAAAAAAAAACAGTCAGAAAACAAACATAACTATAATCAACCTCATCAAATTTATTGCCTGTATTCATTCCTGAGTCATTATGAAATCATATCAGAGTGGTGGTTCTTATACAATGTACAACTCGTCCACAGCCCCCAAGCCTGGTTATGGTCCATCCTACATGGCCCCAAGGGCCGCCACACTTCCTTTGGCCGGTGCATACGGAGCTAGAGATGACTGGGTGAGTCGATAAGGCTTTTTATTGGAACGGAGCTGCCAACTGTTGGGAATTATTTGTAGAATTTGGAAATTTTGATTCCAAATTCAATTCTACACGGGCATCTCTAAGTCATTAAACAAAAAACTAGAGCTTTTATATAGCGCAATATCCACTAAATGTGCTCAAAGCACTTTACAAAGAGTCTTGACCAAAAGCAACACGTAACGTGTAGAACGAGACATGATGCCTGTTAGGCGATATTACAATTTTTTTGGGCAGAGACAACGCTGTTGACAACCAGGTATTCATTTTACATCTGAGTGCGGTGAGAGAATGTGAGTAAAAAGTCTTTTCCAAGGACTGCACCATGTGCCTCACGGGACTCGAACCCAGGACCTTCTGGTCGGAAGGAAAGAGCCATATCGCAGACCACAAGACCACATAGCCGCACTTTAAAACTTATTAAAAATGAAAGTTGCTGCCAGACTAGATAATTTTTAAGATTTCGAATGTATTTTTTATCCTTGTGTAAGTACATTGTTGATTTTTTAACGTTAACAATAGTGACTATGATTTTTACCTCCTGAAAATGACAAATTTTAAAATTGAGTAGGCAGGACTGTTAGAATATTATCATTCAATTTTAAAATATTTTTCTCTTCTTGTTTTTTTTAATTTTTACTTTTTATTTGTGTTTGTTTGTTTGTTTGATTTCTATTGGCATTTATAGGATGTGATCATCAATCTTTATCAGAGACAGAACAATTTCCTGCTTTGCCTTTTTCCACAACTCCT
>NC_088361.1:22207416-22384916 GCF_034508935.2 Berghia stephanieae | reverse complement strand
TACTACTACTACTACTACTACTACTACTACTACTACTACTACTATTATTATTATTATTATTATTATTATTATTATTATTATTATTATTATTATTATTATTATTATCATTATTATTATTATTATTATTACTTTTTTTTTTTTTTTTTTTTTAAATTCATTAAAAAAATTTTTTCATGGAATGTCGTGATAATCTCTCCTCTCTCTCTCTCTCTTTCCTTAGATCCATTTGACCAATGAGGATTTTGAAGAGCTCTTCAAGATGCCGAGAGAAAAATTCTACAGAATTGCCGAATGGAAACGAAATGATATGAAGCGCAAACTGAATCTCTACTGACCACAATTATCATTGTATTTCATTTTCATCAGTAGTTTGTTTAGTGTTTTTGTTTTGTTTTTAAAAATTTAGATTTACCAAGTAAAAGGTTCTGTTCATTTTTCGGATTTTTGTCGACTGCCAAAAAAACCCAAAATTAATTAATAATGAATTACTTTCTCTTTTAATTAAGTAAATGATAGTAACTTTTTGGGATGTCGATTTAACTGTTTAGATTGCTTTTTCCTGCAAGTGTGAAATGAAATAATTAAAATAAAGAATCCATTTTTAAGTTTGATATGACTGTCTGGCATTTAATATCTGACTGAATAAGTTATTTTTGATGATGTCAGCCTAACTTCATATTCTGGGACACATCGGAATTTTAAAAATTGCTTCCGTGTTTAGCAAGCCTTAATTGGGAAGGCAGATCTAATTTAGATCTGTCAGAAATTCCTTTTTTGAGAGACCAGTGTCTGCTGGCCATAATAAGAAAATAAGCAATTGTTTGCATTGACTTTACTTTCTGTCTCGATGAAGCAATCTTGCAAAGGAATTCTTTTTTAAACAAATAATTGAGCTTCCTTATAGCAAATATCCACTAAACGTGATTAAAGCGCTTTACAAGGGGTCCCTGGCCAACAGCAACATTTAACATTTAGGACAGGACATGATGCCTATTAGGTGAAATTGCAACGCTGTTATGGCCAAGTACTTATTTTACACCTGAGTATGGTGAGACAATATGAGTAAAGAGCCTTCTCCAAGCGAGGCTCGAACCCAGGACTGAAAGTGAGTGTCATACCACTAGACCACATAGCTGCAAAGTCTTAAAAGGTTAATTATACAAACAAACAATGATGCCATTGTGGGTCTGGCAAACAAATCGATGGAATAATTTGCTTTGTCAAAAACATGTAGGATCATAACTTATGATATCTATAATGATCCATGGCATGTTTGGCACAATGGCGTAAGTAGGAGGTGGAGTAGTAAACAACCAAATATCTACTCGTGATAAGTTTGTGCAGCTATGTGGTCTTGTGGTATGACGCTCGCTTTCGGATCAGATGGTCCTGGGTTCGAGCCTTGCTCGGTGCATAGTTGAGTCCTTGGAAAAGTCTCTTTACTCACATTTTCTCACTGTACTCATGTGTAAAATGAGTACCTTGTAGTTAACAGCATTGTCTCTGTCTGGAAAAAAAAATTATAATATTGATTAACATGTCTCGTCCTTCATGTTACTGTTGCTGTTGGTCAAGGACCCCCTGTAAAGCGCTTTGAGCATGTTTAGTGGATATTGTGCTATATAAAAGCTCGACTTAAGTTTGAAGCCCATGTCCAAACACCTCCTGAACTGCATGTTTTAAGAAATAATTGCCTTAAAGTGTGTTAGTATGGTTTAGCTGAGCCTTATCACACATTGTAATATGGTTTGACCAATATTCTTAAATATATTTGATGAGTTGTATGCATCGTAAAAAGTGTATATGAATGGCGTACGAGTGCAGGTCTTATTTCTTTTACCTTAAAAAAAAAAAAAGAATGTTGTTCATTGTCGCATGGTATTTGGAAATTGAAGAAGTGCTGTACATTTAGCCCGATGGGTAATTTATTTCCCGTATAAACTGACAGTTCTTTAGTCATTGTTTTCAAAAGTATGTCAGCAAAGTTTATATGTGAGTTTTAGTCGCATACAATTATGGAATACAATAGCTATTATAATGCTATACTGTAGGGCGATGAATCAATTTTTAATTACGTCAATTATATTTTAGAAATGCAATAGACTCTTTATGCTATTTTTATAAAGGCCATTTTGACCTTTAGCCTAAACTTTTAGAGAAAATAATGTCACTTTGACCACAGTCCGCCACATTTGAATATAGTCTGGACAAAATGAAACTTTTTGATTTCAATTGTTGTTCAATGTCTTCATCGACGACCATATCAATATTTGAAAATATTTCTTGCTTTAAATTTTTTCACTTCCTAGAAATTTTTAACGTTCTATTCATGATAATTTTTTTTTCTACTTTTTATAAACTTAAGAAATTTCATATTGAACTCTCATTATATCTAATCCATTCCTATATCAAATCCATTTTAAATCGTTACATTATTTTGCTACAATCACTTTCCCCATCATATCAGAATCAGTAAATCGACTGTCGGTTAGCATTGTTGATTGTGCATGTAGAAAAGCAACTTCTTGTTAAATCTGTTTTGACAGTTGAAGTCATCGTAACAAAAGTTTTCCTGTCAAGACATTTTATAGGGTTTTTACTTTTCTTCGACCAATCAACTTAATCTGGTCTTGTATTTCGAGATAAACACGAAGGAGAAAATTATCAAAGGTAAAATTGAATAAAAGATCTAAAATTTAAAATAGAATGGATATATGGTTTCTTAGCCAGTT
Source organism: Berghia stephanieae (assembly GCF_034508935.2). Lineage (NCBI taxonomy): Eukaryota > Metazoa > Mollusca > Gastropoda > Nudibranchia > Aeolidiidae > Berghia > Berghia stephanieae. The sequence continues at coordinate 22,382,184 of NC_088361.1, read as the reverse complement.
AGCTGCCGTACTCTGGAAAAAAACTTGTATTTGAAAAATTGGCCAGAAAACTCGTCCTTCAAATATCGATCAATTTAAATGATACTCATCTTGGAAATAACTCCATAATCTGGGACTTGATGGGATACCTTGCGAGGTCCCAGGTTTGAGAGTTGGGGTCAAGATGAGGGTCTTTTAAATCTATCAATATTTGAAGAATGAATTTTCTTGCCAAATTTTTAATACAAATTTATTCCAGAGTTTGGCAGTTAACTGGTTAAAATGAAAAAATATATTTCTTCTGAAAATTTTGACTAAATTCACTTTTCAACATATGGGCTGTTCAGTCATAAAACCAATTTGAGAGGGCTGGTTACATATATTTAGGTTTTTGGAAAAATGTACTTTTATAAATTTTTGGCTAACTTAAGTCACACCTTGATTCTTTTGAATGAATCTGCCAAGTTTATCTAATTTCATGAGGTGGTTTCATTTGCTACATCATATCTTATCCATTCTCATCTAATGCGTCAAAGTTTAGCAAATGTATCAACGGATTTTTATACTCTATGCTAGCTGGGAAATCCCAAACGTTCGTTCGTGTTCCATTCTTGACCGTGACACACATATCTGTATTTGTCCAAGTTTAAAATGAACACTTCATATATTTGTGTAGTCCTTTTTACATTTGGAAGACCTTTTTGCTTCAATGGTGCTTGATATTTTATGAAGATATATTGTGTGATTCTGGTGGGATGATGTCAAACACGTTTATGCCTTAAATGATGTAGTTTGCATTCTGTGTCATTCAAGCGAAATGCTATCATTTGCATAATATAAAGAGAGTGAGAGAGAAATAGAGAGAGAGAGAGAGAGAGAGAGAGAGAGAGAGAGATGACTATAACAAATAGTTATGATATGTAAATTATGATTATTTTGAAATATTACTCTGAAATTTTAATATTCAAATATGCAAATTTATGCGTGGCTTCTTGTTAATTGTAGGGTTAAGGGATTTTGCTCAGACTCTACGATGGGAACACTGCTGCAGTTGATAACTATTATTCAAAATAGTGAAATAATTAATTTGTAGAAATGAAAGCAATGTTACAAAACAGAACAACAAATAGATGATGATGTTAATGATAATAATAACGCTGATTGAAGATACTGTGCTATGCTTTGATTGGTCAGGTCTGAAAATGATTTAATTCCTTCCCCAGTGAAATAAGATGTGATTGTTTAACTGTGTTGACGATTAGATTACCGTATATTTTATAAATTCTATGACTTAACCTATCCATGACAACTTCTGTTTCTAATAAATTCTCACCTCCAAATTGTGTCTTCCGATAAAATATCTTTGTCTCGCAACAAGCCTGTCAAATGCCCAAGAAAAATCGGAATTTGTTGTGAAGTTATAATTGATTTTAGGATTTTTAGATGTTGAGGTATTTGAAGCACACGAGTTTTACTTATTCAGATGTTTGGAAAATCTCTTAAAGCCTATTTAGTCAACTAGGCTTGGATGGAGCAAATTGCTCAGCATGGCCATGCGATTGTTTTTTTTTACTTTGTTATCTTATTTGTCTCATTCATTTCAAATGATAGCGCTTGACTTGATCTCAAATTAAGACGCAATGCTTTAGCCCCCCTTTTTATTTCTTCTTCGCTCATTTGTTTTAACTTGAAAAATTGAACTCCAAATACTGTGTTGGAAATTTGGGTCACATGTTTCATTACTCTTTAATCTTTTCAAATAATTGAAATCCCTGTCCCTGTCCTAGAGAATGGCCAAAACCATTCCCACCCCCTCCCTCTCTCCCCTTCTCAGGGGCTTGAATTCCTGTCTCCTGGCATCGCTGTAGAATTCATTTTAACTGTCGAGTCTTGTTTTTTTTTGTTTTTCTAAGCAAAGTGTTAGTTTTTATCACAAACTGTGATTTTGACTTTTACCATGTGGGTTTAATTCATGTAAAGGTTTCTGGTTTCTTCTGAATCATTTTGTGTATTTTATAACTTGATCCTGTCAGATTTATGTCGTGTTCAGTTAGTTTTGATATGTTTAATTCGTTGATTGTGATCACTTTTTGATATCTGATTTTGAGAGAGATAGGGAGTGGGAGGGAGAGAGGGAGAGAGAGAGTGTGAGAGAGAGAGAGAAAGAGAGTGAGAGAGAGAGAGTGTGTGAGAGAGAGAGAGTGTGAGAGAGAGAGAGAGAGAAAAAGAGAGAGTGAGAGAGAGGGGGGGAGAGAGAGAGAGAGAGAGAGAGAGAGTGAGTGAGTTTGCATGTAGTCTATGAGAGGAGACATTATAATATTATTGTATGAAGTTTAAGTATTAAATAGTACGTACTTATGATTTTATGTTGTAAATGATAAAATACTACTATCTCATCAGACAAGAATGCAACAGATGCAGAGTAATCTTGATTGAATTGAATGTTACAATGGATAGATACAGCTGGTTTATATATAGATAGGATGATGGATGATGTGATGATTAAAACCACACGGTGATTAGTGAAGCAGACCTGCCTACTTGAAACGTTTAAAAATTCTTAGCTTTTAAGAGATGAAAATCGTAGTCTTTATAGTTAACCCTCTCCTTACCAACCACAGGAAAATAGTCACATTTGTTACCATACAATGAGCATGTTTCTTAATCAGATTTGTTTTGTACATTACAACATTTTGTGAAAAATCTTTGTTTTATAAAGCTTGTTATGCTTCACGAAAATATGCATATTTAGTATGTACGTAGTTCTAATGAGTTTTGAGTGTAACAAGTCAAGTACTGTGATGAATAGGTACTTATAATATCTGTGGAAAAATCATGAATATGGTCAATAAGGAGAGAGAACTGAACAAGCGTGTATGAAAGGTGTCAGACAAAGCAAGAAAGAAATATACAAGAAAAAAAACCATCCCCAAAAAATCAGTCGACCTTGAACCCAGTCAAGGTAGACTGATTTTTTGGGATGTTTTTTTTTTCTTTCTCGCTTTGTCTGGCACCTTTCATACACGCTTGTTCAGTTCTTTATCTTCCACCAGTGCCTGCTCCTTAATTTCTTAATTCTCTATAATTAACTTGATAGGTCAACAATTTACCCTCAGGAGGATTAAATAACAACTTCAAAATCCTTAAAATGATGCAGTCTGGTACCAAACTTTCATTTCCACAGTTTTATTGACTTTGAGATGCTCGGGAAATTCTGAAATTGGAGACGAAATTTTGCAGTTCTACGAATTTTTGGTCATAGTAGGCAGGTCGTCTGAGTAAAGTGTTCAAGATCCACATTCTAGTTTTGGGTTTGGCATGTCCGTTTTGTAGAATACAACTATTTTAAATTGATGTGTTTCATTGCATAGGTGTTATAGCACCGTCATTTGTACATAGTTCAAGTTTATTTATGCATGTCGTTTGTATTTGAGTTATAGGTTGTGCTAATGGAATCATGTTTTATCTAGAAATTTCCAATTTGATATAATGATTATTTGTTTGTTTATTTATTGGAATTATTAGTGTTGTGTCGTAATACATTAATTCTAAATGTATTCGGACATAACAGGTCAGAATCTAGTCCTTCTTTTTAGCGCTCTTAGATGCGTGGTCATTATATACAAATATTTATATAACTATTTTGATGACATTTTGTCAAGGATACAATCAATCAACTGTGAGTGTCTGTTTTATTATTATTATTATTTCTATTATTATTATTATTATTATTATTATTATTATTATTATTATTATTATTATTATTATTATTATTATTATTATTTCTATTATTATTATTATTATTATTATTATCATTATTATTATTATTATTATCATTATTAGTATTATTATCCTTATCATCATCATCATCGTTATTATTATTATTTTAATCATGCAAGATACAAAGAACGTAGTTAGTGATAACATTTTTGGGGTATTTTATGTTTGTTGAAATCCTACGGACGTAATTGAATATTTTTGTTGTTGTTGTTGGTGAATCGATGTTCATGGTGGGAGATGGAATAGAGACATAAACAATTATCCAGACTGATCAGCACTCTTATTGATGCTATACGTTTAGTTAAAAAGCTCACAACATCCGCCATCTGGATTATAACTTACACAAAACTCATGAGGCAGACAGATGTTGTGAGTGTTTTACTTAGACATATAGCATTAAAACAAAAGATATTCGTTTTGTCAACGTGTCATGTTGGTAATCTGAAGACTTGTTGTGAATGAGGCCGTCCACGGCCCGACAGAAAACCTTGTTTTAGTTCGTTGTAGGCATCGGGATTAGACAGAACATTTCCCATCGTTGATGTAATAGTGGCAACGGGATGATCTACTTAAAGGAATTCATCACTGTTTTTGTCTGAACCTGTCCCTTGCGATAGACAAGTGTCCTATCCAAAGGATAACAAGCAATTGCTATCGTCCGTTTCATCACGCTATAGAAACCGGGGTAAACTCCTGCTCCACGAGCCGAATGGCTCTGAAGACTACTTTATGTCTGAACCACGTTTTTCTAAAAATAGCAAATTACCTTTCATATAGAAATAAAGACGTACGACAGATATAAAGACGTATAGTATGTATACACTCTTCCTTTTACAACTGAAACTAGTGTGCAATACAAGAGAGTTGTTTTTATTGCTATTTGTGTCTGTATTCTGACTATTGTACCATAATATATCATTATAATAAATTGAATTGAATTGAATTACTGCCACGTTATTTTATTATGTTTTCTCATTCATCCCAGTGTCTTGATTTCATTAGATTTGAAGTTGTTTTATTTTGTAGTGAGAGTTGCATGTTTTAATTGGTTATTTTATTTTCTAGTTTCTTGTTTTATTTGAGTTTTAACATTTTAATGGTTCATATACGATTTAAATGTAACTATTTTGTCATTCTCAGTAAAAACTGCTTTATTGTAAACAGAGCTGCCTTGAAATTTCAAAAATTCGTAGTTTCTCAGGGGAAAAAAGAAAAAGTCACTTTAAATAATTTGCCCTTAGCAGGATCCAAAAATACTCCAAAGGCCTGAACACAGGTTCTAAATAGGAACTAAACTTTCCTTTCCATTTCTAGTCAAAAAAGCGAATGGTGTTCTGTAACTGGAGCCAAAAAGTCGTATTTCTACCAATTTTTCGTAGTACTAGAACAGGTCTGTGTAAAGCAGATATTAGAGATTAAATTTTGAAACTAATTTCGGTGATTCACAACCTGAACATAATTTTGTCTCAAGGAGACACACATTATTTAAAATCATTAAAAAAAAAGTAATAAACAAAAATGAATATAACAGCTTCAAAAAAGAAAAGAATAAAATACCAAACACGGAATGTTTCGGACTAAAAACCCTTCTTCAGCAAACAACTTAACAATAAAGTCATGAACACATTACTAAACTCTGCCGTCTATCTGGAATTTAATAATGTATGTATGTCTTTATTGTTTTTTTTGCTTGTTGGCTGAAGAAGGGTTTTGAGCCCGAAACGTTCTGTGTTTGGTATTTTGTTACTTTTTTGTAACTGTTATATTCATTTTTGTTAATTACTTTTTACAGTCCACAGCTTCAGCAGCCTAGTATCACTTTAATCATTTTAAATACAGTGTATCTTGATCTCTATTAACAAACACATCTGAATGAACATTTCCCCTTCATTTTAAATCTTTCCATTGACCGAATTAGCTGCATGGATTCCCATTTCACTTTCATTCATTTTTGTGCTCTTGATTCTGGAAAGAAACGGCAGTGCAACACATATGCTTCATTCTTGCTCTGAAAATAAATTATTAAGACGAGTGTCACAGTAAAGGATGTTCTGTGAAATCGAGGAATACGTGAAACTTTGAGATATTGAGAAGGAGGAATAAGAGGATGGAGAATGCGTGCTGCACTGGTTGGAGGAATGCGTGAGAATGAGGAATAAGAGGATGGAGATTGGTTGGAGGAATGCATGAGAAGGAGGAATAAGAGGATGGAGAATGTAATGCGTGCTGCACTGTCTTTTCTTTTCTTTGCTCCTGGGTGAATGATTTCAAATTACCTTCCCAAAAGCAGGAGTTAAATTTTTGCTCCTTTCCCCCCACCCCCACCCCTATCCCTGTTTCATCCTAGGCCCTGGCTGAGGCCCTTCATCAGGAAGGAAACAGTCAGACATTTATGTGGATGATTATTTTTTTTTTTTAATTCTTATCTCATCTTTTTTTTTAATTTTTCATATAATGGTTATTGATATCTATAATGTAACCATTTCAGTTTATCCTTTTTTTTTCCCCCTACGCTAATTGGTAGATTACTCATAGTTATATATTTTTTTAACAATTTCAACTAGTCTCCTTTGGACATTTGTAAAAACTTATAAAGTCAAAAACTATTCTTTGGATTATTTCATCATCTTCCATTTCTTGGCTCTAATATAACCTAACAGTGTGTAGAAAGTGATGTTAGTGAACTCCTGAAATGATACGAACATTTTATTTTATGATATGTCCATGATATTATACAGCTGTGTTCTTTTTGTAACCACATTTTTGTTTTTAACTTTGGTTTTAACATTTTAAAATCCTGTTTAAGAACTGCTTTTTGAATGCTTGAAATCGTATTTGAACGGTGGTCTTTTCGGATTGTGTATTGACTGCTTACACTAGTCGGTAATTTTAATGATCAGAAAATCGTGTGATGTATGACGAGGCATTGTTCCCCTACCATGGGTTGTGTACATGATATGAATAAAGAAAAAATCATCCAACATGTTTTATTGGCTCGTTTTATTTTGTTTCATTTTCTGTTTAAAATCACCTGGCTGGGTGGGGCTCCTGACCTCCCATAGTGGGCAGGGCGGTCCATACTGTGTCTTCTATCCCCTTGTCTGTTTTCCAACATGCTTACTCTGGGTGGGGATCCTGACCTCCCATAGCGGGCAGGGAGGTACATACTGTGTCTTCTATCCCCTTATATGTTATCCAACATGCTTTCTGTCTTTGTCTCGGAATGAGATTACTTGGTTTTGTCCTGGCACTGGCCGGAATCCTAGCTGGGAGGGAAACAGTCAAATGCATAGTTATTGTTTTGGGAGATGATATTTTTTTCCTTGTAAATCATCTCTCTGTTATGTATTATTATTTTTATTTTGAATGTATAATGTAAGCATTTGAGTGTGTTCCTCTTTGTTGGATTTTGTGCTTGTGTCTGGATGAGACTTGTAGGTGATTTCAAACTAAGTACATTGGTGGTATGCTCTTGGAATCTACATCTGATCCCTATTTGTTCTCAATTCCCCTTTGTCTTACTTTTTCTTGGGTGCTTTAATTGTAATTCTAGAACTTTTTACTATCCCATTTTCTTCCTTTTTACTGGCGCTGATATAACCTAAATGTGTTGCAAGCGCCGTAAAATCCTTAAAAACAAAAACAAAAACAAACAACATGCTTACTGTCTCTGTCTTGGAATGAGATAACTTGGTTTTGTCCTGGCCCTGGCCAGAGTTCTGGCTGGGAGGGAAACAGTCAAATGCAGAGTTATTGTTTTGAGAGATGATATTTTTTTCCTTGTAAATCATCTCTCTGTTATGTATTATTATATTATTTGTTATCTTTAATGTTTAATGTAAGCATCTGAGTGTATTCCTCTTTGTTGGATTTTGTGCTTGTGTCCGGATGAGACTTTTAGGTGATCTCAGACTAAGTACGGTACATTGGTGGTATGCTCTTGGAATCTACATCTGATCCCTATTTGTTCCCAGGTCCCCTTTGTCTTACTTTCTCTTGGGTGCTTTAATTGTAATTCTAGAACTTTTTAAGATCCCATTGTCTTCTTTTTACTGGCGCTGATATAACCTAAATGTGTTGCAAGCGCTGTAAAACCCTTAAAAACAAAAACAAAACACTATCTGTCCAAGCTAACATTATATCACAATGGTTGGGATCATGGTATAGTTGGGTGTTTGACTATAACAGTTTTATCATTGATATTATGATACAGTCCTAGATCATCAATCAAGAGGTTGAGGAGAAATTTGATTTGTGGTAAGAGGTAAAGCACGAGGTGATGTGGCATTTTTACTGTTTTTAATATGTGACTGACTATGCGGTCTAGTGGCATGACACTCGCTTTCAGGTCGGAAAGTCCTGGGTTTTGAGTCTTTCTGTGCACATTGTTGATTCCTTGGAAAAAGACTCTCTCATTCTCTCACCGTACTCAGGTGTACAATGAATATCTGGCCATTAACAGTATTGTCTCTGTCGGAAAATATTGTAATATCGTCTAACAGGCGTCATGTCTCGTTCTATATGTTACGTGTAGCTGTTGGTAAAGTGCTTTAAGCAAGTTTAGTAGATACTGCGCTATATAAAAGCACATTTTTTTTTTTACTGTATTTTGAAATTTACAGGATTCGATTAGTAAATGCAAAACTGATAACAATCGTCCATGGTCGATCGTCTACGGAACGTATGTGGAGACTGAGCATATTTCACCCCTAAAATCTACAGAGCCAGACAAAGATGAAAAGGGTTTTTTTGACCTCCCATAGCTGGGGGGGGGGGGGGGGGGGAAGGGGGTTAGTCTTGAATCTGTATCTATCCTGTCTTTCCACTTTCGGGTAGGTACTAAAATCATTTAGAGTTTCTTTCTGTCTTTGTCATGGAATGGGATTATTTAGTTTTGTTCTAGCCCTGGCTGGAGTCCTTGACTTGGAGGGAAACAGTCAAATGTATTCTTATAGTTTTGGGAGATGATCTTTTTTTCCTTATTAATCATATCTCTCTTATGCATTGTTACTTATGTATTCTGTAAACATTTGCGTGTGTTTCTCTTAGTGGTATCCTATGCTGGTGTCTGGATGAGACTTTAAGGTGATATCAAACTAAGTACATTGACGGTATGCTCTTGAAATCTACATCTGTTCCCTATTTCAACCGGGTTTTGATTGTAAATCAAGAATATTTGGACTATTCCATTTTCTTCTCTTTACTGGCGCTGATATGACCTAAATGTGTCACACCACCGTAAACCATTAAAAACAATTAAAAAACAATCAATCGTAAACAATCAAACAATCATAAACAATCAAACAATGGTAAACAATCATAATAGATAACCCATCCAAGGCAGTGTCAACATTTCGACATTTTATTGTAATAAATATCCCAGTCATCCACAATGTAAATGAATGACAAATGAAGCAGAAAATGACATTCAGCGAAAGATACATTTCCCATTTGGATTTGCTGTTTTGGCAAAAAACGATGTTTGAATACCAGAACCATGTGTGCTTGCCGCGAGCCTATTAATCTTAAATTATAAATTTATGCTCTTTTTTTTTTCTCACAATTATAACACCTTTTTCTTTTTCAGATTATCCAAAATGTCATTTCATTTCTTCTCTTTTTCAAAAGGACAAACTCTTGAGTATTTCTGTCGATGACCGATGACCGTGTTCACAGAAATATTAAAAATTTAATTTAAGACAAATTCACTTGCTTTATCTCCAGTTAAGCGCAATCATTATTTATTACTGATTCCAAAATATCTGACTATTTTTGTCAAAGTTCACAAACCTTATTCAAACTTTCAGCAAATGTATTGATTTTTCATCTTTTAGAAAACTTAACAGCCATTTTCATATGAGAAGAGCTCCATTTGTAATTTGTCTTTATACAATCTCAGTCGTTATTCTAAATGAAAATATATTATTTTATCACATAAGCGCATATCAATATTCTAAATTTGACAATAAACTTTAATTTGGTGGGACCATGTATTCTTTGACCAAGGGTGGCTCCGAAACATCCACAGTTAGGTCAACTTTAGTCATGACAGTAGGCACAGACATTCCTCCACCACGCAAGCCTTCCAAAAACACTTGAGGTTTGGATACATTACTGTAGTTGTCTCGCTTGGTTTGAGTGTGCTGCTCTCTGTAAATACAATCAAACATTGGCAGGCTTATATAGAATGAAGAAATGTACAAGCATCATGTCCATGTCTACAATAATAATAATAATAATAATAATAATAATAATAATAATAATAATAATAATAATAATAATAATGATAATGATAATAATAATAATAATAATAATAATAATAATAATGATAATGATAATAATAATAATAATAATAATAATAATAATAATAATAATAATAATAATAATAATTATAATAATAAATATCTCAATACAGTAAAAACTGGTAATAGGATTCAGTAGTCTGATGTCACGCTGCCCGACAACGGCGGCCATCTTGGTTCTAAACAAAGAAAATCATTATTTTTTATTTTTCATTCTGGCTAGAACTTTTCATATGCCTTGTGATCAGAATATGTAAAAGTCAAAACAGGATCAAATTTATGTGTTTTTTTTCCTTTGGAAATGCTTTTATGCTCGCCGGAGAAATATTTCATACGGGCGTCCGCCATTGTTCCGATAGTTTAGAGCCAGTGTTACTAAGTTACCATGTGTCATAAGGAAGGAAGTGACGCTACGACTGTTGAAGAGTATTGGAAAGCGCTTAGTCTGAATAGCCACTTTATTGAACTTTATATTTGTAGCAAAAAATATTTTCTATATAATTCCCACTGGTTAATCACAATGTAAGCAGGTTAATTTGATCGATTTTAGAGCAACATTAATTTTTTGCAGAAAATATTTTTAAAAAAATTAACCTTGGGCAAAAATATCAATAGTAAGAAGAAGAATAAGAATGTCTTCATTTCGTCGTTTTCAAAGAACATTTAGGTTAAAAATCAACCCATCATTGAGTGATTTACAATAATTTAACATCCTCTTTGCAAGACGAATTGAGCGTCTTTGGGGAAAACAAATAATGAATGAGAGAGTGGTCAAAAAATGCAACTGGTTTCTTTCTTGATTTTAACGAGGCATTGCTGCGTTGATTTCAATCGTGGAATGAGTTGTAAACAAAGGGGAAATACGTTTCATAAGGCATCTTTTTATACTGGAGGGGAGTGAGTGTAATGACAATTCCATGTGAATTCCTGCTCTTTAGATATGGTCACTCATTTTTTTCCACATCATCTCGACAAGTTATAAAGGCAAATATTATGAAAATTAGGCAAAATGTTACACAAGCTACTGAAAGGTAGCTCTATATCACATAAGTTGTTGTAGTTATCGCAATAAACAAGGTTTATAGGTTATTCCATTCCAGTTAAGAAGGCTTTCTGTCGAAACAATTCATTGGAAATGCCGCTTATTTGGAATGAATTCTGCAAAACGGTGCTGATCCGACTGATATTACTGAACACTGAAAACTATGCACTATAGAACAATTCATTTGAAAAAACAACCTGATATCTGATATCTTACTTTGGTAAATATACTTGTGTTTCGTTGTCTCTCCTCATGTTACTGCCGTTCGTCTGCATTGCATGCGTTACTTTGGTCCTCAGGTTTGCCTGGGTTGAAAGCAAAAAACAGATAATGTACAAAGAGAATTGTATGTGTTTGTTCATGAGTATGTGTGTGTGTATGTGTGTGTGTGTATGTTTGTTGTGTTGATGCGCTCGTGTCTGTGTGTGTGTGTGTATGTTTGTATGTGTGTGTGTGTGCGAGAGAGAGAGAGAGAAAGATAGAGAGAGAGAGAAGGGGAGGGGGGGAGAGGAATTAGAGGGAGAGAAGAGATGATAGAAGAAGAAACTCTATAGAAATCATTGAAAATTTCGGATGATTATTTTTCGTCCCTTACAATTTCTTTGTCCTTATGGCATTTCGAGGTTATATTTATTGCAACCAGACAGTTTTGAAAAGGTAGAAAAAATGTCAATGAAATAAAATGATAAAATTTTTAAAATAGATAATGAGACAATTTCATATTTGAAAAGCTTTTTTTTAAACAATAAAGAGTCAAACCAACGGCAGAGATTGAATATAATTGGTGCAATTGGAAAGTATATGGAAAATAAAAATGATTTTCGTTGACTATTTTTTTTTGTATTCTTATTTATCATTTAGGAAATGTCAGCAAAGAAAACGTTCAAAATGTGTTCGATACAAAACAGTTTGGATACAATACAGTTTGCAATACTGTTGCAATTGGCTTAGAATAAAAAAGTGGTATGAGCTCAAAGGCTCAAAGCATTACTTGTTATATTATATATTTTTGTCCTTTTTTACGATTTCTAGACTCAATTTTTCCTTTTTAGAAATATTTTTCTGTTCAATCCTTTCAGTTCACACCGACGTGTACTTATTTACAGGTCTGATAATCAAATTGTTATGGTCTCATTGTTGTAATGTATATACTTCTAAACCAATGCAAAATATTCTCCATGACAACAATGTTAAATGAGGCCCATAAATGTGTCCAGTTATCAGACCTACAAATAGATGTACTTTAGGTTCACATCAATCTTGATTTTCTTTGGGAAACAAGAAAGACAACTCAACTCCCCCTACCAATTTAATGGCTTTCCTCCGCAGTTCCCATTCATTCCACTCGTAGGTCTTGACAATGTTTGACTCCAAGATGTGAGTGTCTGTTTGGCTGGCGCTGTCACATTTGGTTACTGGTTTCTCTATCATTTTTCCTGCCTCTCGACTCTGGAACGTGTAGAAATACATTATTTTATCTATATGATATATTTGATTAATATAACCATCATATAAAAAATTTAAGAAATGAAAATTCAAAAAAAAATTTAAAAAAATAGCTTTATCAATTATAAATTCCACTCTACATTATAAATATTTCCCCATTTGTTTTATCTGTTTTTTTTTTTTAAATATGAGACTAGTGTTAAGTTTTTATTTTTAAATGGAGAGAATAAATATAAATTCTTAAACTGACAAAAACTAAGATTTCAAATTTCTTGTCATTTTAAATTTAACCCTACACCTGCCAGGGTCGATTTTTTTTTTAAAGTCAAAAAGCAATGGAAACGACCGTCAAATTCTGACAAACGTTGGGTCTTCTATATTTTTGGGATTAAAATCAGCCCTTAATTTTTCGCATCTGGTTCACTCCAACATGCTACTGTTTTGAGGTAATGGGCAACATAATTGCAGGCATGAAAGATGCCTGATATAATATAGCACGAAACAGTGAAAATGGAAAGGCTTCGATTTTTTTGCTGACGAAGGGTTTGTACTGGAAACGTCCATTCTTCCCATCCAAAGCCTTTCAATTTCCACCATTTTGTTAGCCTTTTCACGATCCCAGGCTTCAGGCCGTCCTCACTGTTCTCTACATAATATACCACGTAGCTGTGTGGTCTTGCGGTATGCATTCCTGACATGTTTGTCTCTGTATCAAGTCCCTTTGTCGACAATGCAAAAGTTGGGTCCCCGGGAAAAGGCTCTTATATTACATATTCTCACCATGCTAATGTTTAAATGAGTATCTGGTCAATTGCAATGTTGCCTCTGTTGGAAAAAATGGTAATAGCACCAAACAGACATCATGTCTCGCTATGCATGTTAAATATTGCTCATGGCTTGGGCCTTTGTAAAGTGCTTTGAGCACATTAAATGGATATTGCGCTGTATAACAATTAACATTCTATACATATCAACAAAATATTTTGCAGTGTCTATGTGTTATTTCATGATTTACTATTTGTTCAAAATAAATAAATAACAAAGTTCTTTGAAAAAAAAAAAAGAAGGGAAGTCAAAAAGAGAAAAAAGCTTGATAATAAGGGCAGCATGGCTCTGTGGTACAGTCTTTGCTTCGTACCCAAAAGGTACAGAGTTCAATCACCCGCCGCTGCGCTGTGTGGCCTTGAACAAGTCACCTTGCCCTAGCTCACATTGTGGCACTGCTCTTCGGCTCACACCTGGGTTATTCCTGTCTTCCCTTGGAATAAACCCTAAAGACAAATTTCCCCTTGGGGATGAATAAAGGGAATTTTATTTTATTTTTTATTTATAAAGAATATAACAAATATTTTTTTAAAACATACCTGTGAATATGGGGTTATTGTAGAGAATTGTGTGTGGAGCTCCAAAAGCTGTATAAGCTCTGGACTTTTCTTTGCGCCGTCTGCAACCATGGCTATGTATCTGAAATCAATGCAACACACATGTGTCACTCAGTGTGTAAAAATGGTATTATGTTTCTTTGCACGGTCTGCAACCATGGCTATGTATCTGAAATCAATGCAACACACATGTGTCACTCATTGTGTAAAAATGGTATTATGTTTCTTTGCACTGTCTGCAACCATGGCTATGTATCTGAAATCAATGCAACACACATGTGACACTCAGTGTGTAAAAATGGTATTATGTTTCTTTGCACGGTCTGCAACCATGGCTATGTATCTGAAATCAATGCAACACACATGTGTCACTCAGTGTGTAAAAATGGTATTATGTTTCTTTGCACGGTCTGCAACCATGGCTATGTATCTGAAATCAATGCAACACACATGTGACACTCAGTGTGTAAAAATGGTATTATGTTTCTTTGCACGGTCTGCAACCATGGCTGTGTATCTGAAATCAATGCAACACGCATGTGACACTCAGTGTGTAAAAATGGTATTATGTTTCTTTGCACTGTCTGCAACCATGGCTATCTATCTGAAATCAATGCAACACACATGTGACACTCAGTGTGTAAAAATGGTATTATGTTTCTTTGCACGGTCTGCAACCATGGCTATGTATCTGAAATCAATGCAACACACATGTGTCACTCAGTGTGTAAAAATGGTATTATGTTTCTTTGCACGGTCTGCAACCATGGCTATGTATCTGAAATCAATGCAACACACATGTGACACTCAGTGTGTAAAAATGGTATTATGTTTCTTTGCACGGTCTGCAACCATGGCTGTGTATCTGAAATCAATGCAACACGCATGTGACACTCAGTGTGTAAAAATGGTATTATGTTTCTTTGCACGGTCTGCAACCATGGCTGTGTATCTGAAATCAATGCAACACACATGTGCAGCTATCTGGCCACAAAGTAGTCACAACGTGAAATAGGAGAGTATGATATTGTGTATCTTGAAGGAAATGATAAAATCAACTTGGATGAATGAATGTGAAGATGTGTATCAAATCTGCGATGACTACACCAGAACCGGAAGTGGCTTACCATTTAAAGGAAGAACAAAAGAGGAAAGAAGAAGGATCAAGCAGTCATCACAATAGATTTAAATCTCACATGAATATCTATCCTAATGAAAATGGAACTTACTCTTGAGGATTTTGTGCAAATTCATATGCAGCCTCCTTTGTAGAAAAGGCATAGTAATGTTCTCTGAATCGCAACACACCAATTTCTGGGTTAGCAGGCACAAGAAGACGGTCATATTTTCCTAAAGTGTATGCACAGTAGCCCTGCCGGAAGAAAAAACATTGACAACTTACAGCTGGGTAAATTTGTATTATAATTGTGAAGAGTTTATCAAAACTATCACAACCACACGGATATGACATATGATTTATGAATATATAATTAGGACTTGTCTGAGAATTTGGTGGAGTCAATTGGTTTCATTAGTCTGATGTCACGCCGCCAGGCAATGGCAGCCATCTTGGTTCTAAACAAAGAAAATCATTACTTTTTATTCTTCATGCTGGCTAGAACTTTTCATATGTCTTGTGATCAGAAAGTGTAAAAGTCAAAACATGATCAAGTTTAAGGGGTTTTTTTCCTCTGGATACGCTTTTATGCTCGCTGGAGAAATATTTCATACAGGCGTCCGCCATTGTTCCGATAGTTTAGAACCAGTGTTACTAAGTTACCATGCGTCATTAGGAAGGGAGTGACGTTACGACTGTTGAAGAGTATTATTGTTTTATCAAAATAAATAAAAATAAATCAAATATAAAAATGTATATAGCATTTATCCATCGATCTACTATAGTCAATGTGCTTCAATACCCCCCCCCCTCCCCCTCCTGGCAACATTCAGAAAAAATAGATTAATTTTTATTTTATACAGTGCAAGTCCCCTGTAAGACACTTTTCATTACAATTCCATCACTGCCTATAGCCAAATGCTCATTCCTACTTGATAAGAGAGAAATAAGGTGTGTAAAGTGCATTACCCAAGAAGACAACACCAGATGCATTTTTGTGATCAATGTCACTCATCTGGTCATTGGCCATGCTCAACACTGCTTGGACTGGTTACAGGGTGAGACAGCTTAATGCTGATCTATCATCACATAATATGATATAGTAGTCTGCACAATGAAGATGACGATGATGATGATGATGATGATGATGATGATGATGATGATGATGATGGTGACGATTGTGGTGGTGAAGGTGTTGGTGGTCCAGTGCAAAGACGGAATAAAAATCCTACCATCAACATGTGTAGAAAAATAAATTTTGGAGAGTATGATTATAATGTAACGCTTACCCTGTACTGTAAATGAAGTTTTGCAAAATTCTTTGTTGTGTCAGAAAATAGCCAGTCCCTATTTTCAACCTGGTAATCTTTGGGATTGACGCGTTGTTCACTGGTCTGCAACAAATACGATTTGTCTGTCATTGAACCTCATCATGATAATCCATATTTCTTTCTTTTGAAATAAATGACTCATCCTCCGCCTCTTCCTGCTCCACCTCTTTCACCGCCCCTCCTCCTATTTATTCTTTATTTTTCTTCTTCTTCTTCTCTGTCTCTTCCTCCTCCTCATCCTCCTTCTCCTCCTCCTCTTCTTCTTCTTCATCTTCTTCTTCTTCTTCTTCTTCTTCTTCTTCTTCTTCTTCTTCTTCTTCTTCTTCTTCTCTTCCTCCTCCTGCTCCTCCTCTTCCTTCTTCTTCTTCTCTTCCTTATCCTCCTCCTCCTCCTCCTCCTCCTCCTCCTTCTTCTTCTTCTTCTTCTTCTTCTTCTTCTTCTTCTTCTTCTTCTTCTTCTTCTTCTTCTTCTTCTTCTTCTTCTCCTTCTTCTTCTTCTTCTTCTTCTCCTCCTCCTCCTCCTCCTCCTCCTCCTCCTCCTCCTCCTCCTCCTCCTCCTCCTCCTCCTCCTCATCCTCATCCCCCTCCTCCTTTTCCATCTGTCTATATTTCAAACTAAGAAAGAGCAAGCCTTACATATTTTGAGAACAAGTCACAGTTACTATATTAGATAGACCATGCAAGTACCTGTTGTATACGATTTTCGTCTGACTTCACAGATAGGCCGTCAATGTAAGGAGTGAGAACATCATCGCTAAACAATTCTTTGTGACCCTGAAATTTTAGAATAGAATGTATCATGATATAAATCTAAACACTGCACAATACATAAACAAATCAGCATTAATTTTACAGTTCTTTTGAATGATTCATTAAGGTATTTCAAATGGCTTATGACATGTGACCAATGCCTCAATCTGGTCTCATGTCTGGATGAATATTATGAAGAGCAGAATTAAATTTAAAGCGAAAATAATGGCAAAAAGTGTTCCTTTTTTGGGTTTTTTTTTTCTTTTTCTTTCTTTCTTTTCCCCCTTTTTGATTTTTTTTCTCTTCTTCTTCTTGTGGAAACCTCCAATATTGTCGAGGATCACTCCACAGTTTGTAGGATATTACATTTTAAACTTGTTAAAACACTGCACATACTACTAATAAAAAAAATACATAGATTAAAAGGCAACACAATCCCCCTATAGGACTTTATGCAAAATGAAACTCACCCTTGTAAACGGTTCAAGACTAGCAAGAATATTGCTGAGGACACTCAACAAAACCATTTCATCCTGGAAGCTGCTCCACAATTGTGCCAAATGAATAAACTGGGGCTGTGAATGTTTGAAGAATTTGCCGTCACAATCAATTTTAAATTATCGCTTTAAAATATTGAATGTGCAATTTATAACATATCTATAAATAGTAATCTTCAAACTGAATTGGTCCTCCGAAAATGGAATCACAATTTTTTAACACTAAGTGCTAACTTTTCTACTTCTTGTGAAAGATTAAAATTAGCAATCAGTGACATTTTATGAAAAAGTAAAAACTAAAATCGATGGCTCGATAGCGGAAATTACCTTTTAAGTAATGAATGATCAAGGATATAGGTACTTCTATTCACATTTAAAGAATGGATTGGAGTTTTCATCAACTCAAAGGAAAACCCATTAATTTCAATTCAACAGTCATGTTTATTCCCTTCCCCCCCCCCCCCCCCCCCCCCCCCCCCACCACCCCGGACCACAAGGTATACAACTCATACTCATAATTCAATTCTACATAAATTTAATACAGGAAGTTGAAATGTTGAAACAAAAGCTGTGAATATCCTTTATTGTTTGTTTAAATTTTTGCGGCGATATTTTATCCTAATTTATTTATTTATTTATTTAATATTGATACAAAATTTAAAAAGCATGAGCCCCATCATTGACTTACATAAACTTGAGCAGTTGGAACGGCAGTCTTTGACTGGACAGTGGCTTGAAGCTGTTCCATGCGAGTTGCTAATTGATTTTCCAGAACTTCAACTTGGCGAGCACAACTAATGACATCATTCTGAAAATGGTCATTAGATGACTCATAAAAATCAGGTTCATCAAAGGACAATATTGATACTGTAATATGCACTCATAACCACATAAACACACGCATGACAAACACACACACATACACACATACAAAATATGATTTAGGTTTAATGTGGAACTTATTTTGTCATTTCTCTCTCTCATATTTTTGAATTCTTTTAAAGATAACATGATAGGTAGGAGGTATCTTTCAAGAAAACTGTCTTCATGACAAACACACACATACATGCACACACACACACAAACACACACATGCACACACACATACACATACACACACAAACACACACACACACACATACACATACACACACACACACGCATAATTACAAAATATGATTTAGGTTTAACGTGGAACATATTTTGTCATTTCTCTCTCCCATATTTTAAATTCTTTTAAAAGATAACATGGTAGGTATATATCTTTTAAAAAACTGTCTTCGATTATTCTATACCGTTCCTTACAAGAATGATCCTTAGGAATGTCTCGTGCTGTCTTGTGTTAATGAGAGCCTCTTTCAACAGTTGAATGGATGGTCCCTCTTTAGGCTGTCCCTTGTGCATCTCTTCTATCAGAGCTGTGTACTTGTACGAGCTTTTCAGTGTGCTCTGGATTTCACCATCAACGCTGTGAGTTGTAGCAGGGACAGCCTCATTCAGGATGGCAGGCACTGCAGACGTAACGTATGGAAACAGCATATTGAATTATTATGTCATATTTTGAAAATAGAAGGAAAAAGATAAAAATGAGGACAGAAATAATGGAAGTAAGAAAAAAGTAAAGATTTTATTCTAAGAAAGGAAAAGAAGAGAAAAATGTAGGTATATCTATAAAAAGGCAGTACATTTTATATTCAACAAAAATCAAGAGTTGAATGGTATAGATCTTACTGCAAGATAGTACGGTACGAATGTTGAGAAAAGTTAAGATTATTTTATAAAACAACGCAACCATTCAAGGTTCTCTCAGCCCTTGCTTGGTGCATAGTTGAGTCCTTGGAAAAGGCTCTTTACTAACATTATCTCACCATACTCAGGTGTAAAATGAGTACCTGGTTGTTAGCAGCATTGTATCTGTCGGAAAAAATTGTAATAACACCTGACAGGCATCATGTCTCATTCTGCATGTTACGTGTTGCTGTTGGTCAGGGACCCTTTGTAAAACGTTTTGAGCACTTTTAGTGGATAATGTGATATATAAAAGCTCAAGTTTTTTTGTTCTAAAAAATTATCTTATTGAGGCTTCTCTTTTATTTTTCCATTATCTTTTTTTTTGGGAATATGAATCAAATCAAGACAAGCTTAATCCTCCTTACAGTCGTCTATTCCTTCACCGCCCTTTCCACATTCCTTGTTGAAGAGTCGAATACCCGTGACAATCATCGTCAATTCAGTCAGCTGTCTTTCTTTTTCTCTTTTTGTTAACGTCATAAATGTACCCAACTCTGTTTGTGGAAAGACGGACTGGAGGGCAGCTGAAATGTAGACAAATAAAATAGATATATTAGCAAACAGTGTGTGTAGGAGCCTGACACCATCATTATTTGACTCAGTCATTAAACTTCCCATTTAAAACTGTTGGTACATGAATCTGAAAAGCCCACATGTGTTTTGAAAAATCGTTTTTTTTTACTTTAATTAATGATTTAAAAGGCAAAGACATATTCAAGTCATTTGTGTTTCATTTGTATTCTCAACAGTCTATAGAAATCCACTCTACCTCCACTCGTGAAAATAGCTTGTATTTTATATTAAAGTGGTCTTTTAGAAGGACGATGAGATAATGTGGTAGAATAACCAGGTCTTTTCTATTTCACTTCTTCTTATTATTATCATTTCTCTAGATCTAAAGAAACTGAGCTACCAATTTACAAATCATTTTATTATACTGCTAAAGTGGTGGTCACTTGTCTGCACGGTGCTCGGAGAGCTGAAAAAAAAAACCCAGTGGAAAACAAACAATTAAAAAAACACACAGAAAGAAACCACTAGTCCAATAGTTGATCAAATTTAATTCACACCAATAAGCAGGTAAACGACCATATGCCACCTCTATTTTATTTTCTTCTCTCTTGGATATGAACATCAACAGTAATACTGAGTCTAACTGAGTCCGTTTGAAGACTTGAAATAGGTGGGAAATAAATAAACAAATGATTTTATATTTTTTAATAAAGTCACTTGAGGCCATCAGACTTATGAAGATAATGTTTATCTCTAAATCTGTTGTGTGAAATGAAAAATATTACAGCCTTGCTCCTACTCCCCCCGCCTCTGAATAGAGTACTTAAAGCCAGATCTGATATTAGATCCAGCTACCCAAGCACTACAGACTGATAGAGACAAACAAGGTCTGTTTACAGATGAGTTAGATATGCTACAATTAGGTTGGGTAGCCAGAGACAAACAAGGTCTGTTTACAGATGAGTTAGATATGCTACAGTTAGGTTGGGCAGCCAGAGGCAAACAAGGTCTGTTGACAGATGAGTTAGATATGCTACAATTAGGTTCAAGACATTCCTCCACATCAAAGTAATTGATACCAAAAAAAAAAAACCCACAAAAAACAAACAAACAAAACAATTGCTACATTATCACAAAAGTGACTCCCGTGGAGTAAAACTCCCAATCAGAAGAGAAATAAAGCAAATGAGTAGTATGTCTAAAATTCTGTGAATTACCAGTTGCCTCGCGCACCACAGCAATGTCCGTGGGGCTTCCGAGACCAGATCTGAGTAGCACAGCGGACACAATTTTTCTGTATAAACTCTCCAGCTCTTCTCTCGTTCTTGCTCTGCTGTCTGTGATTTCTCGTATGACTGGAAGAAGTCTGGATTCTAGGACTCTCCGATGCTCATCAAGGAAATCCGCTGAAATCAAAGTGTGCAATTTCTTTTCAGTGACTAGGATATTGAGTATAACTTCATTATCATACTGAGCATAACTCCATTTTAACTAAAGACACGCTAAAGGCTCTTTGTGGCCCAAAACGGTGCCATAAAGGAAAGGAGTGCATGTTTAAATGTATATAATTGTCCTCTCCCACACGTTTGTTTTACAGGTCTAAATTGGTTTTTACAAATTTCTTTGGCAGCATTTTTTTGTGCATGCATTAATGCTATAATATATGGCACTTTGAACTTATCGTAAAAAGCTTTATAAGCATTATTTAGAATAATAATAATAATAATAATAATAATAATAATAATAATAATAATAATAATAATAATAATAATAATAATAATAATAATAATAGTAATAATAATAATAATAATAATAATAATAATAATAATAATAATAATAATAATAATAATAATGATAATAATAATAATAATAATAATAATAATAATAATAATAATAATAATAATAATAATGATGATGATGATGATGATGATGATGATGATGATGATGATGATGATGATGATGATGATGATGATGATGATGATGATAATAATAATAATAATAATGATAATAATATCTTTTGCTGAGTGGTTTATGAAATGAAAACAAACCACAAATTTTTTGCATTAAAATTTAAGAGAAACTACGCTGAAAATAAACATCATAACTGCATACTTCCAAGCATGTACAAGTTCAAATAAAGTTATTGTTTTTTTATCTCCTGAGATTGTCATAACCATTGATTGAATAAATTGTGAAAGTAATTTCAAAACTCACATCTAGTTGTATAATTCATGTCAAAATAGACTTGCATTTTGACTGTGTCCAGCGCAGGAGATCTTGTGTCCATGAGACGATCGACACAAAGCTATAGAATATAAAAACAATGAAATGAACCAATACCATTTCCAAATGAAATCTTTTTGTTGTCTTCCTTATTAAATAAACTGTATCATCATTGATGCACACATTTAAAAATAGATGTACTATCTGTATAGCGCATCTGCAACTGTCTCATTATTGCTCAGAAGCAAGCAGGCTGTTCCATAGGAGGAATGCATTTGGTAAAAATGGAGAAAGATTGAGTTAAATCAACACCAGATGAGGGAATATTAAAACTTTGAAAGCCCGACTGCCTAATTTGTATTTTACTTGATTTACAAGTATCTCTATAAGGCTTTTTAATCTTTTGTACCGTGATGTTATTTCAACCCTAAAATGTACCTCATGCTTCTGTTTTATCACTAGTGTACAACACAAACATATATTTTAGACTAATTTGTAACACAGGGAGTAAAATATTTATTTCATACAATATGTCTATTTGTGCTAGCACTGTATAAATCTCTAACGCACAAAGCAGAGTGTCACTCATTAATAGCATCTTTAGATAATTCTATTGTCTTAAAATGGTAACAATATTTACTTACTCGGATGAGCTTCTGAACATCGTCCTTGGTGAGCGTTCTATCCACGTTAAACTCATTTGCTGGATCCAAAACCACAGCTTTCACCTTGAAGACAAAAATGTTAAATTGAATTAATAAAATCGTGTGTGTAAAATATTATGGTTTTCCTGACCGTTACAAGTAGGAAATATTGATGGCGAGGTTAAGAAATGCTGACTATCTATGAGTATGAGTTCATTGTAGAGGGCCGGTGGCAAGTTGATGGTCTTTGAATCGGTCTCTGCCAACTTGTGGAGGTCGAAAGGCTGGCTTCAATGGGAAATCGGTGCTGTATTTTAGATCCTACAGGAAACTGTTAATTTGGCTTTTAAAGCTGTTTATGCTTGGCGCTGTAACTATTTTATCAGGCAGGCTATTCCATGTCTCAACAATTCGCTGACTAAAGAAATTTTTTCGGATGTTTAAACGGCAATTTTGTTTGGCAAGTTTATAACAGTGGCCTCTTGTTCTTTTGTCCTTGTTAAATGTAAGGTAATCTTCTACGTTTACTTTGTAGAGACTGTTGGTCAATTTATAAGTTTCAATTAGATCTCCTCTGAGTCTTTTGTATACATGAGGCCAGGGAGGTCTAATCTACATTTAGATTTTTAAAACACAAAATGTATGATTTGTCTAAGCTGTGATGAATCTTACCATAAAAGCGACAAGGGTTTCTGACACGGCCTGACCTTTGCTGGCACATTCTTGAGCGATCTCCCTGATGATATTTTTGATCACACTCTCAGCCTGAGCTCTTGACATGATTATTTCCTTTCCCTGTAAACAAGGCAAATGAATTCAAAACTATCTCAAGCTTATTATAATCACAACGCTATTTTTTTTAAAAGGTGAAAGTCTATAATCCAGACGAGAGTTGTTAAGTGTATTGTTATTTCACTCTACGACATTGTTCCTAAGTTAATGATCATAAGATCTAAAACTATGGGGAACAGTAAATTAAATGCATTTCCAGACTTGCTTACTTTTTAGAGACAAAATGGTCTTTTAAGTCTAAAAGCTCTATACAGAGGTATCCAGGTATCCAGGTATAAAATTCGGGAAAATTTTCTGGCAATTTTGAGATGTGACGGCGACGATGACAATGATTATGGTAGTGGTGAATGCAAATTTATGGAAAGGAAATAAACAAAGCTGATATAAACTAAAAATAAAGAATAAGCGCTTCTTTTAGAAGCGAAGGATTCTGAAATCAGCTTAGGATACGATTGTTAGAGGAAAGATTCTCATCAAAACTGTGACTGTGACGAATCCAAAACAATAAGAATCGAAAGTCCCTCTTTTTGAGAAAAAAAAGGTGTAATTTTGATAGGTTCAAACTCTGTATACTATATATTCATGTAAACTATAATCAGATAAATTAACTACCTTTTGTGGCTGTAATCCTAAAACTAGAATGATAAACACGGCTATTTATTTGAATGAGAACTCCTTGATGATCTATGAAGTTTACAACAAATCGTCCATGTTGTTAGCCTTAGCGACTGGCTGCGCGCACATACAAGGAAGTAAAATTGTGGTCACGTGACGTTCATGGCTGTGTTCGACTGCTACAATCCAAATCAAAACATTTCACAGCAATGTAAAATCGGCATTCAAATAAATACTAAAAAATTATGAAGATCTGGAAGAAAACAGATAGTCGGACAAAACTTGGAGTGGGTAAGTTGTTATTTTTGTATTACTGAAGTCGGTATATCTACAGATAACCTGGGCATTGGGAGGGAGAGCTGAACTTCTAAATGAGGAAGTAGGGTCCGGTCGACCATTCATTGTGCTCACACATGATTCATTTCTCCTTTCGATTCTTCTCAAGTTGCTTATTTCGTTACTTTATCAATCATCACAATTCGATAATTTCTTTCTATAGATGAAATGATCAGGTTCATGCCAAATTTTTTAGCTAGTCCCACAATAATGATAAACTTACCCGACTGTGTAAGTGTAAGCACACATTACAAATTACAGTCAGTCATAGATTAGATAAAGCAAGGGCCAACCAAGGGAAATGAATAGAATAGATACTTATACTTCAGAACATAAGATATATTTTTCGGCATTGGTTAAGGAACGAGATCCCTGCCGCCATATTGCTTTGTTGTCACAAAGTTGCCACCTTGGTTATTCTTGATAAATAGATAGAGTTGTAAATAGCACTAGACGTCTACCTTGGCAAAACTCTCTCTCTCTCTCTCTCTCTCTCTCTCTCTCTCTCTCTCTCTCTCTCTCTCTCTCTCTCTCTCTCTCTCTCTCTCTCTCTCTCTCTCTCTCTCTCTCTCTCTCTCTCTCTCTCTCTCTCTCTCTCTCTCCCTCTCTCTTCTTTTC
Organism: Berghia stephanieae; assembly: GCF_034508935.2. Taxonomy (NCBI): domain Eukaryota; kingdom Metazoa; phylum Mollusca; class Gastropoda; order Nudibranchia; family Aeolidiidae; genus Berghia; species Berghia stephanieae. The sequence continues at coordinate 22,357,027 of NC_088361.1, read as the reverse complement.
TTTTTTTCTTTCATATTCATTTTTTTTATTTTTAGAATACTCTCCTTCATCTATCACACTGGTATCAGGTTTAAACAACGTGTACATATGCAACTAAGGACATGTTGGGTTTATTAAGATAAGATTTTTTTAAAATAAAAAAATGACAATCTTCTTCATCTGACACATTGGTAGTATCGGGTTTACAGCAAGATTTAAAAGTTATTACTATTACTATTATTATTAATATATTTTTATTTTATTATTTTCTTCTGGATCAGCAAAATGGCACGTTTATAATTTGGTTACATTTTGGTTGTGAGAAAGAATTTTTAGTCTTGGAACACTTTAAACCATCTGGCCATTGTCTCTGAGTAAACAAAGCAAGATGGCAGGAGGGACCTCGCTCCTTTTAACCAATGCCTATTTTTCAATATGAAAACCTCAATTCTGGCCTGACTATGTCAAGTCAACCCTCGGAGACTAATGAAAGACTTTTTACTGTGATGATATGGAGGGAAGAGAAGTTTGGAGCCCTTCCATACCACCACACTCTACACGGTTTCTCACGTTGGTTGATGTTGGCCTTGAGGTATTTTCGTAAAGCTGTTGTCCCTGCCGAGCAGAGTAATTTTACCGATGTGATATATATTAATTAAGAGGATATGTGCCAAAGTTATAAAACTTTTGCTAAAAAGAGGACAATTTTTTAAAATGTTGGCAAAAAAGGACCAATTTCTTAAAATGTTGCCAAATTGAGAAAGGGCATTTTTATGTGAAATTATCTCATTATGATTAGAATGCGTATTCACCTATAAATCAAAATGGGGTAGCGTGGCTCAACGGTACAGTCTTTGTTTCGTACCCGAAAGGTACCAAGTTTGATCACCCGCCGCTGCACTGTGTGACCTTGAGCAAGTCACCTCACCCTAGCTCAATTTGCGGCGCTACACTGCGGCTCACGCCTGGGTTATTCCAGACTTCCCTTGGAATAGACCCTTGAGACGAATTTCCCCTATGGGATGAATAAAAGGAATTATAAAACTTTTTTTATTTAGATATATCCTAGTTGATGCCTTCCGATAGATAATATGTGCTGAAACTTTGAGACCTTTTTCCTCTGCAAATTTTTGATACAACAATAATTTGAATACAATACTCATATTCACATTCAGTTATATGTTGTAACATTTTTTAAACAATGGTTTTGAAATAAAGAAATTTTTCACGGTAAAGCTAATGATGTTTTCCTGTTAATTCCCATTTAAGTGATGGGAACGGCATGCACAACCATTTTTATCTAGAGAGCGGCTATAATGTAGATAAATGATTGTATTTTGAAACCATTAAATTCTATTAATGTTGGATACAAGTATGAAAGTCTTTTATTTTCTTTCTTTCTTTAAAATCTTACCATCCTTTATCTTAAACTTCTTCATAATTAACTCATTGACGATGCATCAGACAGGCTTTTCATTTATTTTCTATCATTGCGCCTTTCTTATTGGTATGAAAGTAAAAATTAATTTATCATTTGTTTACTTTTTTAAGAGTTTTATTATTTTTTTTCAATTGAATAGCTCAAACTATTGTTGGAAATTTCTTTTACTTCTTTCGTGAACTAAAATTCGCCTTTTTAAAAAAGAAATTGTTTATGAACAATGGCATCTTTGAAGCGAGATGACAATCGTATTAGACATTGAAGGTGGTATAATTAGTTTTTTTTTTCCCCAAAGAATATGAAGATAATGAAGAAAAGACAAGTCCTTTGTCTCGCTTATTGATGGATTTGAAGTGGACAGTGATGAAAAAGTGCAAAATGTGCTGCCCAAACAATATCATCTTAAAAGTTTTATACTGGTATTGATTATTTTGGAACAAAGCTGAGATTTACATCTTTCAAATGATAAAAAAAAAATTGCTTTGACTTGTCTGGTGAAATTTAAAAATCCAGTTGTGCGAAAAATGCACAAAATCTTGTGTCACAGTGGTTTCACACAGGCCATAATTCTGTATGATCAATGTGTTAAACATTAGATTCTATCGAAAGCCTTTTTTTTTGTTTTTAAAAATAGACAATCCTTTTATTTTAAATTTCTCTACAATTGTTATCCTTCCAGATTATTATAGTCCGAAGCTTGAGGCTTTTTTGGATTAAATATTTTTTATTTGCAAAATACTTTCCACTCGACCAATGTCAGACCCAATTACTTTGACACTGCATGGAGAACAACAGGATTGACTTTTGATTTTTAACAGACTCAAACCGTTTGTGTGTCATGTAAAATTATAGATTGAAACAGTTTGGTTTTTCGTTTTCTTTTATGCATTGATGGAAACAGGAAATAAATCAAAAGGTTTCTCACTAAAATGAAAAAGAAATTTCTTGGCAGAAGTATATATAGCTAATAAATAATTTCAAAGAAAATGATATTGACAAATGTGTCACACGCTTACACACCACCATAAACGACACACAACACTGTCTTTGAACATTCAACCTCTTTGTGTCAAATGTCATATTAAAAGATGATATATATGTAGGTTAATAAGTAAACGTTTTTAAAAATAAGCCAAGGCAAACAAGGATAATAAATTATTTTTGGATTTATTTTACGTCTATTTGCGTCTGTAATATATATAAATCATTAGGACCACTTTAACTAAAAATAGAAACAGGATACTTAACAGACACTTGACATAAGTGAGTACTTCACATTACTCATGCAGTGATCATGGTCTTAATCAGTGTAGAACACTAAGATAAAATTTGTAATGGGCAAGTACATCATAATGAGCCAAATGGAATCAATGTGATTGGAAAAAAGAGAGATAGAGAGAAAATAATATTTAAAACCATTAGTTGATTATAGTATTAATCAGTGTTAGAGAAAATAATATTTAAAACCCTTCACATTTGCAATCGTTGATTGTAGGATCAATCAACGTTGTGGATATAATTGTCTCTTGGGTTGGTAATAAAGACCATTGTTCATTTGATGTGGTAAATCCACTCTTTTAAAGAGGTGACAAAATTTACACACACACACACACACACACACACACACACATATATATATATGCAAAGAATGAAAATAGTATTCTGTTTATCAACTTAGAAGGCATGGGTAATTTTTTAGTGTCTCAGATTATTGAGACAAAATCTAACAAACATGTTTTTGGAAAATGCATCGAGCAACATGTTTTGCGCTCTAATTTGTTGGGTTGTTTTTTCAATTGGTTTGCAATTCTCATTAAGTCTAAATAAGAGACATTTGTTTTTGAAACTGCGTTTTAAAAATTCAGAATCCTTACTCAAAAGCAGATTGCTATTTTGGAATGAATGTAGGAAAGGGATTATTTGGCTTTGCAGTTTTATATCTTTATTATTAATAGGCCTCACATTTCATGTATCCAAGTTGGCCTGAAATTGTTGCTATTGCCATACCATTCAATTTTTGTCAATAAACACATGAAAATTGAAATGTCTTGGATTTGTAAAATGCGCTACCATATATTGGTTTTATGTTGTAAACAACCAAAGCCTTATAATTTTCTTTTTGATTTTTTTGTTAAACGTTTATTATTATTTTTATTTCGTAGTTGTTTCGTTTTTTCCCATGTTTCAGACAGCCTCTCACTGATCTCTCCTTGGTTCTATTTATAATGCCTCTTGACTTCTATTTATGTTTAGAATTTATTTCTTGTTTTAACAGCGCCTGCATTGTTTGTTTGGTTTTTTTTTCTTTTATTTGTAAATATGCCCTTACTCGTACAGTCCATCATATTTCACTGTCATTATTCAACTTCCTTCTCTTTCTTTTAAAAATAAATTATTTAGCCTTGGGTTGCACCTCAACGGATGATATAGAACTTCTAAGAATCTCTCATATTAATATCCTCACCAAGAAATTTACTGAAGAGATTAGATGTTCCTGGTGATAAAGAGAGATAAAGATAAAGGGAGTAAATCAGACTCATGAATGAACAACACAAAAAAAAACGACGTTTCGGCCCTTGGCCTTTATCAAGTAAACACAGAATACATATATATTTATATTAGATTGTCATAATAATATAGGTGAAAATAAAGAGAGCCTTGTTGAATATGATCTGATTGTGATGATTTTTACAAAAATCCTGCAAATGTGTTTTTCTGGGCTATCCCATCCCCTATTTATTGTCTCATTTGTGCCTCTTCATTTCTCATCCTGCATCTACTCTTCTCAAGCTTGTCCCCTCCCATCCTTAATCCTTAATGTACGAGGGTGAAAATTGTTACAGTTGCTTACAGCCACCTGGACAGCATGATTGTCTGTTGTAATATACTTTCCATTAAATCTGAGTTAGATCCAGCAACCCCCACAGGTGGGAAATTCTGGAAAAAATAAAAAAAATTACGACAAATTGTACGCTCATTTGCTTCGTGGAGTCCGTTGATGTATTTGAAAACCTGTGGATTGTAAATTCTTTTCTACCCAATTTCATTCTCTATCAATTTTACTTTTTTTTTTTTTTTAAAATTTATTTATTGTTCTATTTTGGACTTGCTGTTCTTTTTATTTCAAATCTTTTTTTAAAAATAGTGATAATGATTGTAAAGTGGAATTTTGTAATGATATTGCAATATGTCTTAATAATTCCAGCCATATACAACTACAAGGAAGATGGAGAGCACCGTCTGCCTTTGGATATCGGAGATACAGTTCACATCTTGGAGGAATCTGAGGGTTAGTGTTATTACATAACATAACATAACATAACATAACATAACATGTTTAAAGGCTTGATTTAGGATTATATCCCTTAAATGCCTTTGATATGAAAAATGCAATATGATCTATGAATAATATTGCCAACGAATCATGAAACAAAAGCGCAAGAAAACATTACTGATTGTATTGAAATCTTAGGTTATATAACTCTCTGTCAATCAAAGTTCCAAGGGAACATGCATTCCTTGTTTCGAATCTAATATTATTCCACAAGTGAGTTGTATGAAACATACAATATATACAACATGTGATATACAATATATACAGATTTGAAGACTAATAATTATATTACATGTTTTATCTTCTGAATTATTTTTCTTGCAATCTTTTTCAGCCATTTTTAAAATGTTGTCGTTGTTATGTTTGTTGTTAAAGACTGTGAACAAAATGATTTTTGAAATGTTTCTCTCATAGAATGGTTCCGTGGCTTTGCCATCAAAAACAGAACTAAGAAAGGCATTTTTCCAAGAAATTTTATTGCATTGAAAGAGGCAACAGTCTTTATCAGTGGGTATGTAGTACTTTATTGATCTGCGTCTTATATGTATTAATCACCATTTTGGAAAATGTAGTTCTTGTCAATAAGTTGGAAATCATCAAATTTTGTCATCTCATCTACTAATATGGTTTTATATATTGTGAGACATAAGATAAATATTCTTTTAAAGCTTAAAGTTGGACTTCTGAACAACAGCTTATTCCCACGATTCAATAAATAATTGCGTTCATTTTTTTTTTTTTTTTTTGATAGACATTTTGTGTAGTGAAAATATTATCTCATTTGTTAATGGCCATGATGCCTTGTCTCCTATAGTGGGCAGGGAGGCGTTTACTGTGTGTTCTAATCCCCTATGTCTGTTTTCCAACAGGCTTTCTGTCTTTTATCTTAGACTGAGATTACTTGGTTTTGTCCTGGCCCTGGCCAGACCGTGACTGGGAGGGAAGCAGTCGAATGTAGAGTTAGAGTTTTAGGAGATGATTTTTTTTGTCTTGTTTAATCATCTTTATATTATGCACTGTATTGTTTATTTTACATGTATATAATTTGTAAGCATTTGAGTGTGTTCCTCTTATTTGGGACCTGTGCTTGTATCAGGATGAGACATTTAGATAATCTCAAACTAAGTACCCTGATCGAGTGCTCTTGGAATCTACATCTGTTGCCTTTTTAAACTAATTCCCCTGTGTCTTACTTTTCCTTGGGTGCTTTAGATGTAATTCTAGAACTGTTTACTATCCCATTTTCTTCCTTTTTACTGGCACTGATATGACCTAAATGTGTTGCAAACGTCGTAAAACCCTAAAAAACAAAACAAGATGCACTGTCCTGAGCTGTAAATGGGAAAAGTATTAAATAGAAATGTGTCTAGCAGTTCCCCAAAAATGTCAGAGGAGAAGTAGGGATTTAATTGATAATAAAGGCAACATTAAATGTTGATAGAATAGGCTAGGGGTTCAAACATATCCTACCTAAAAGGTGGAAATAGATGACGGGATTATTTACTATGATATTTGGGGAAGTTTGATGTAATGTCTAAAATTGCTTGTGTCATGTATAAACACTTTGCCTCTTGTCATGCTTTATCTCAACTGCGGCTATGTGGTCTTGTGGTATGACACTTGCTTTCGGATCGGAAGGTCCTGGGTTCGAGCCTCACTGGTGCATGGTTGAGTCCTTGGAGAAGGCTCTTTACTCACATTCTCTCTCGTACTTAGGTCTAAAATGAGTACCTGGCCGTTAACAGCATTGCCTCTGTCCGAAAAAATTGTAATATTGCCTTACAGTACAGGCGTCATGTCCCGTCCTATATGTTAAATGTTGCTTTTGGCCAGGGACCAAATGTAAAGCACTTTGAGCATGTCTAGCGGATATTGCGCTATATAAAAGCTCAATTTTTTTTAAACTTTTCAGATCACATGAGACTGTTACAAGTAAGGAACATCCTTTAGTTATAGAGTTGACAAATGTTGTTAGAGAATGGCATGCCATTTGGAAACAAATGTTTGTGGTAAGTTCTTCTTCTTGACACAATTCGAAAGACTGAAAAATGAGTATCACTATTGATACATATTTCACAAAATATAAGACATATAAAAAAAAGATAAAGAATTATGATACTTTTTCAAGTGAAAAGTCTTCTATGCATTTTGAAATCTTAACCCGTGTCCCACTGTATAGAAATAAATATATTCTCTCTCTCTCTCTCTAGTCAGCTGATCCTGCGTAGGACGTTGCTTCCCGAACTTTCTTGCGACACAGATTACGGTTTTCCGCCAGTCTACTTGCTTGAGTTGTTGTCATTCCCAGCCATTCACATATATCTTGTTCCCAGCTTCTTGTTGGTCTACCTCTTCCTCTCTTGCCATCTACTCTTGTATGCAGAATGTGCTTTTCTAATGATTCGTGGCGAGTCGTATGGCCAAAATAGTTCAGTTTCAATTTCTTTACAGTTTGAAGAAGAATTGGTGATTTTATTCCGATCCTTCTCAGGACTTCTTTGTTTGTTTGTAAAATAGATATATATATATATATTGAAAAAGGAATGTTTAAGGTTTTATATCTTGTCATCCTCTCAAGGTCGTTGCAGTAATTTGGAGCCCTTGTATTCAGTAAGATGTAGCGTTATTCAATAATAGAAATTAACACTCTTGAAACATGAATTGAATTAATGCTGTAACATTGTCACTTGATTGATTTGTTCTTCTATTACAAGAACTTTGTTTTAATTTTTGAGTGAGTACAGCCTGTTAGTAACATATTTGTTTATATCATTCTTTTTCATGATTATATTGATTTTCAAAGGACAAAGATTCCCAGCTGGAGGAGGTACAGAAGATGATTGAATCAATGATCGAATGGAGGATCAAGATCTTATCCAGAAAGTTTACAATAGTGAGTGTCATATTTGGATTACAACAGAGATATTCCTGCTGTAACTATGAATCTAGAAGAAGATAAAAACAAAGAATGTTTAAAAATTCACTAAGACAAAAGACACCAGTGAAAATGGATGTTATTGTTTTCCTCTTTATCTAAATTGAACCTTTCTGCATACAACTAGTTTGTGGACAAAACAGAAAAATGCAGTTGGAGGATGGAGGAGGAGGGGGGGGGGGGGGTGCTTTTTGCTAAGGTCATTTACTAGAAAGTGATATCACCATCTGACTTTGCATTTGTAAATTGGCATTTTCAGATATGTCTTTATGACTTTAAATAACAATTAAATTTGTGCTTCCTTACAAAGGAGCATACTATTTGCTGCCTATCAATGTTTTTGTTTATTCGTCTTAACAATGCCACTACCACATTATCTCATTCGTCTGCAGTGTTTCATTTATCCTGTTTTGTTGATAAAGGGAAACCCAAAATGTCCATTTTATTTGTTTTCGTATATTAAATTGAAACTTACATTCGATTTCTCATTGTTATTTGATTATGTCTTTACGACATTAGTTTGTCAAGCAGTAACATACATATACTTAATTTGATTAAAAGGATCTGTCCCTATTAACTTTACCACTTTCATTTCTATTTTGTTTCCAGGAAGAATTAAAGAAAGTGCAGCAAAAAGTTACAGCACAAATTGACTATGGAAATGCGTGAGTGGATTTTCATTTGATTTTTTAAAGAATTTTTCGACCTGGTAATATGTCATCATAATAAACAAATTACCTAGAATTGGCATTTTGGACATTCCTGACAAATTACTTACAATTGGGCTTTTGGACATTCCTGAATAGGCTTTAAACAAAAATATAATTGTTCATCATTCCACAATTCATTTTATAAATATGCTTTTGTCAATTATTGATGTTAATCCTATTTTAATATCTATATTTGCTTTTATGTGTAGTTGTGGTAATAGCAGTAATAATGGTTATTTTAAGTAGTAGTGATAATAGTAGGAGTAGTAGTTATAATGGTAGCAGTAGCAGCAGTGATATCAGTATAATTGTCTTTACTTTATATTTTATGCTTTTATTCAGATTGTTGAAATTAGATCTCATAGTGAGAGATGACATGGGAAATGTACTTCGACCAGAACAGACGAGTGTCATTGAAGTATATAGAAGGGTGAGGAGCAAGTGTCCAATAAAATGTGTTTGCTTTTTTTGTTTGACTTCCATCTTTTCACCACATTACAATGATAAAGGCTATAACTAGGAAATTATACAAGTTAAAAAATTTAAAAAAAGCAAAACAGCCAAAACTGTGAGTTTCTTTCAAATGCTAATATATTGTAATTTAATGTATAAATGTAATGTTGAATTTAAATATAAAATTTGGTATCAAAGACTCTAGTTATTACTATTTCTTGTATTTAAATTTTATTTCGTGGCAAAACTCTTTCACGCTTTTAACAGTTGTTTCAAATTTTATTTATTATTGTGACATCACTTTTTTTTTTTTTTTCTTTCTAAACAATCGTAGCACGTCGAGGCAGCTGAAAGATTATACAAAGCTATGGTAAGTTAATATGTTTCTCAATTTTAGTCTTGATGGTATCTAAATATTGTCATATATGAATGCATTTCAAACTAATGGATAAGAATGGATAGAGTATGGAGAAAGCTTTCTTTTGATTAAAAAAAAAAAATCAATCAAGCGCTACAATTTTACATATTATTGTAAGCGACAAGTTTCACATACTGTCATACCAGCAAAAAAAAGTATTGATACTTGATCATGAAGGCTTTTACATGTATAATACATGCCAAAATCATGATTAATCCCAAACACCACAAGTTGTTTATGTTTTTAGCTGTTTTATAAAATACATATAAAATATATCACATAATATATATTTTATATATCATTAAAGTGACTAAATGTCGCTTTTGATTGTATATGAAATCAACTGGTAAATAGTTTCAAAAATGGCATAGATAGAGAACTTCTTATAGGGTATTTATGATTTTAATCAATGATTTTTACATTTAATGTGTATTCTTATTGTCTATTATTGGCCTCTTTATCCTTTCGTCCTCTGTTGAATTTGTATTATCAATTTATTTATCATCTTATATAAGTTCAAATAATGTTAAGCATGTTGTAATTGTAACATTTTATATTACCACACATGGTTAACGATCATAACTGAATTTCTAAGAATACTTGATCGAATAGGATACAAACCTTATATCTAGTTTATGCATTTTACCAGACAGAAAATTTCTTCTCTCTGTGAAAGGATTTATTTTCAGTTATTTATCGGTCAACTTTTGAAATGGAAGGGGGGGGGGGGGGGACATATATAATAATTTTTAAAAAAAATAAAAGCAACAACAACAGAAAAAAAGCAACAAAAAAAAAAACAATTCTTCAGTTCTGTCCAATCTATTAGCAAATTTATTTTAAAATCCAAATTTCCATAACTTTATTTTTTATGTGTACTCTTGAAAGATCTTTTTACGTTATAGAGCATTTTTAAAAAAATTGTTGCACATGTGTATATGTGTGCTTGTGTGTTTTTAAAAATTAAAAAAAATGTTTTAAATCTTTACAACTTATCTTATTTTTGTTTACTTATATATTTATTGTGTTTGTTTCTTCAGAGAAATCGTGACAGCAGCAACATGGAGTCAAGACAGTTGAATTGGCCTTCCTCTTTTAATCTATACGTCATGCTTAGGAATTTTGTATGCAAAATTGGTGAAGATGCCGATATCTTGGTCAACTTGTTTGATGCAAAAGAAGAAAGATTTATAAGGTAGCTGCAATTTTAAAATTTCAAAAATGTTACATGCTATGTCATACGTGATCAGAACAATGGGTAACAATTTTGGTTTATCATCAAATGATATGATCCCAAGCAACATGTTTGTATAGATTGGTTTTATTTAATTGATATAATCTGGGTTTTTTAAAAATGTTTTTTTAAAAGTATGTCTTGAACTGCGATCACCTCTCATTTCACTTTAATTTCAGTTTTCGAGACTGACAAATAGTTCTGTGGACTTGAAACGTACATTGTTCAGATTCATATTCTTTGTTCACTTTTCTGATCTTCGGGCAGCAAATTTCTGCATTATGTAGATCGCATTGTAAGACACATTTTGCCAATGTAGATGTGTGTTTTATTGCCAGTGAAGGATTGCTGAATTCTTCATTGACTGTAATTTTGATATAGTTTTTGAATATTTATTTTATATTTAGCAAATTTTATCTGTATTTAGTTGGGTTTTTTTGGTGTTTTTTTTAAAGATTGAATATCATAGTTTTGTATTTATTTGAAAATCATAATTTTTTCTATTTGTTGTCCATGCATTGTTCTGTCTTTTTTTTTCAGTGAAAATTATTTGGTGAACTGGGGAAAACGCGGGGTTCCCAAAAATATTGACATGCTCAACAATTTTAGAGTTGTCTTTACCGTAAGTTTTTTTTGTTTGTTTTTTGTCCTTCATTAATTGTGATTATTATTCTGGCAGCAAGCAATGATTTAGCGGTGAAATATTTCAAGTTGAAATATCAGTCAAACACTGTAAAGCTTGGTCAGGTACACTGATGCAGCTAGTAAAGCTACAACTATAAAGAGAGGGGGTGAAGTGGCCGAGTGGTTAAGGCATTGCACTGTGACCCGGAAGGTCCTGGGTTCGAGCCCCGCTTCAGCACTTTCGTTTTTTTTCCTTGAGCAAGATTATTAACCCCCAATTTTCTCACTTGGACAACATGGGTGATTCCTGTTGACTTCAGACATCTTGTTTGATGAGTTATCTATGTTCCTTCATGGAATGCCTAAGCGACGATATCTTATGATGTCGTGGTGGAAGGGCATATTTTATTTTTTATATTTATAAAGAGATGTAGATGGAGATTGCTAGGACAGGTTGCTGCCAGAATAGAGGTAGCAGCTCTGCCAAGAATATCACTCTGCTGGACAGCTGATGGCAAAAGACAGAAGAGACCGGCCCAAAGAAACCCGGAGAATATCCATGGATGAAGAGCTTGAATAGGCCGGCCTATCCTGAAAACAACATTAGTGTTCATGCAGTCGACAAACAGAAATGGAAGTCTTTAGTAGATGTGGCTATGTGGTCTAGTGGTTTGACACTCGTTTTCAGATCGGAAGGTCATGGGTTCGAGCCTCGCTTGGCTCATAGTTGAGTCCTTGGAAAAGGCTCTTTACTCACATTCTGTCACCGCGCTCAGGTGTAAAATGAGTACCTGGCCGTTAATAGCCTTTTCTCTGTCTGAAAAATTGTAATATCGCCTAACAGGCGTCATGTCCCGTTCTACATGTTACGTATGGCTGTTGGTCAGGGACCCCTTGAGCACGTTTAGTGGATATTGCGCTATATAAAATGTTTATTGTTACCTAGACACAGCAATTCATTGTCCTGTTCTAAATGTGCATTTTTTTATCAAGCATAAAAAATGAAAATTATAAACGTTTCAACATGTGTGGCTCTGTGGTGTAGTGGTATGACACATGCCTTCGGATCTAAGTGGTGCATAGTTAAGTCCTAGGAAAAGGCTCTTTATTCACATTCTGTCACCATGTTTAGGTGTAAAATGAGTACCCGGTGGTTAACACTGTTGTCTCCGTCTGAAAAATTATGATATTGCCTAACAGCCATCATGCCTTTTTCTATGTTATGTGTTGCTTTGGCTACGGACTTCTTGTAAAGCACTTTGAACACGTTTAGTGGATATTGTGCTATATGTTAAAAAGCTTAAACTCAAGTTCAGGTGTTTATCACTTGAAAATGTCAGAAATTTTAAATTTCTTATCACTGTTTCAGGATCTTGGATCAAAAGACAGAATGCGTGGTCAAGTCTTCTTAATATTTCAAATTATCAGAATAGGTAAGTTTTTTGTTTTTTTTGGATTAATTTTTCTAAACATTTCTGCTTAGCCTGTATCAACCTCTACTTTTCAGATTGATGATAATGTACACACAATGTACCTGTGTCAGCATTAACTGTCACTTAAAAGAAAATTAAAATTGAAGTTACTATTTTAATTTGATGTATTAAAAAAAAAATATATATAGCTGGAAGAGGAGAAGATTTGTTTAGAAAACTTGTTTAAAAAGGAAAAAAGTTGCATGTATTTTCATAACATGTCAAAATATTGGAGGAATGCATACTATTAAATATTGGCCTCAAATTTCTATAACATATTAAGTTGTTGATAGTTATAAATGATTGTCATGTATTCAATGATTCGAAATGTCTCTAAAATGCCAGGTGTGATGGATCCTAAAGATGTGGACAACAAAAAACAAACCCAAGGCATCAGGCGTCCCTTTGGAGTAGCAGGTCGGTTTTATATATCACTCAAGAATTTTGAAGATTAAAAAAAAATTATTTTTTTTTCACAAAACAAATGTGTCAATGCATGACATAATCAGTCGGAAGGTGAAAATTTTGGATTTGCATTTTTTATATTATTTTTTTTCATTTTTGAAAGAATATGCTCCCCAGAGAATTTTAATCTTTATTTGAAGTACATCGGGTGATTTTTCATGAAGTTGTGGTCAGATGTATGCGAAAGGTATCCAGCAACTTTTCTCAAAATTCATATTTTTTCAACTTGACTAGCTTTAACAATTGTTTAGAAGTGAAATTAAGCTTTGATGTTTCCTGAAGCTGTACAAAAAGGGTTGATTTAATCATTTATGACTAGAACTCATTTTTTTTTAAAAGATTGACCTTAACTCCACTTGGCAGTATCTTAGTTCAAACCTTTTCACCATCCGACTGATTATATCATTCACTGTAACAAATGTTTAATGAGATGAATGTCTGTGATGTGTTCTTTATAAGGGCAAAGGCACTCTCTGGGTTTGAATTGTTTTTGTAGATTGGATTGGAAACATTACAAGATTTTTATTGTATTTTAAAACATTGTTGATTTTCACCGAAAACAAAAAAAATCCCCAAAAACGCAAGTACACCCAAAATGCTGTGTATTTTGTATGTCAAAGGAACATTACTAGATGTAGTAATTTGGGAACGATTTTAGATCTGCACAAGCATGTTATAAATGCAATGTTGTTGTTATTTATTATTTTCTTCATCCGTTTTTTTTTTCTACAAGTTTCCCTTTTCTTTATGTCTTCCAGCTATGGATGTCACCGAATGGTTGCAAGGGGAGAATACAGGTACAGAGGACACCCAACATTTTGTGGCTTTCCAGAGGTAAATTTGATATAGCAGGAAAAGTTTTTTCTTGTTAGATGTTGCCTTTTTTAAATTTTGCTTTTGAATTGTTTAATATTTTTAAATAATTTTAAATTAAGAGACCTCCGTTTTGAGGAAACAAATCTAACTGTTGTTGAGATCTTGAAATTGTTTTCTTTGGGTGTTCTCCACTTTGATTTTAATTGATATTAAGAAAATGCCATCCCTCTGTATTCTAAAAATAGCATATCAAGTCTCATGATTAATTCATTCAAAGGAATCATCATAATATTCTACATCATGGAGGTAAAATAAGTTTTTTTGTTTTTTTTTTTATAAATCCAATCTAGTTGTGGAGAAAAGGAGTTTCTCTACAGTGTCATAAAGAAAGTCATTTCATCCAAGGAGATCAACCACAAGGGTCAAGGTCTTTGGGTGTCCTTGAAAGTCTTGCCAGGAGATATGAAACAGGTAATGTGTATTTTAGCATTTGATGTCTATGATATTCATCATCATCATCATTGCCTTTTTCACCCTGGGTCAGGGTATAGGCCACAGACAAACAGTTTCCATCCTTCTCTATCCTGAGCCAACTTTTTTATCTCATTCCAGGTCTTACCACTTCTCTGTATATCAGCTTCTTTAATTCTTCTCCATGTTCCTCGTGGCCTTCCCCTTGATCTTCTGCCCTGAGGGTTCCAGTCCAATACTTTCTTTGTTATAGTTGAGTCATTCTTTCTAAGCGTGTGTCCAATCCACCTCCACCGTCTTCTTCCTATATCCTCTCCCACTGGTTTCTGCTGTGTTCTTTTCCATACTTCTTCATTTTTTATTCTATCCATCCATTTTATTCTGAGTAGCTTACGCATGCACCTGTTTACGAAAATCTGTACCCTCCTTATACATGCCTGTGATGCGTTCCAAGTTTCACATCCATACAGTAGGACAGACTTCACGTTAGAGTTGAAAAGTCTTAGCTTTAGTTGAAGGGAGATATCTTTAGTTCTCCAAACTCTGTTCAAAGATGTGAATGCAGCCTGTGCCTTTCCTATTCGTGCTTTCACCTCTGCTTCCGTGCCTCCATCCTTGTCAATTATACTTCCGAGATAGCAGAAAGTGTCTATATCTTCGAGTTCCTGATCTTTTACTTTGATCTGCTCCCTTTGACGCGTACCTATCCTCAAGACCTTTGACTTTGCAGGGTGAATTCTTAGACCAATTGATTCCGAGAGGCTGTTTATAATTGTGGTTTTTGCTTGCATCTGGTCCTGGGTGTGGGACAGAAGAGCCAGATCATCTGCAAAATCCAGATCATCCAACTGTGTCCAGGGGTCCACTGTATCCCATTTCTTCTCCCTTTGGAGGTTTCCTTCATTAGCCAATCAATGGCAAGGATGAACAGGAATGGTGAGAGCAAGCATCCCTGCTTGACACCAGTCTTAATTTCAAAGCTGTCAGTAAGCTGATCTTCATGTACAACCCTGCAACTTGATCCTTCATACATTTCCTTAATGAGGTTTACTATCTTTTCAGGGAGTCCATAATGTGCCAGAATTTTCCACAATGTTGCTCTGTCAATACTGTCGAAAGCCTTCTCGTAATCCAGAAAGTTGACAATAAGAGGAGAGTTCCATTCTATAGACTGTTCTACTATGACTCGCAGAGAGGCAATCTGGTCGGTGGTTGAACGGTTTTTCCGAAAACCTGCCTGTTCGTCCCGCAGTTTAGCATCTGTTGCATTCTTAATTCTCTCTAAAATAATACGGTTGAAAACCTTTCCTGGGATAGAAAGAAGAGTGATGCCTCGATAATTATTACAATTACTGAGGTCCCCTTTCTTTGGAAGCTTGATAAGATGTCCTTCCTTCCAATCCTTTGGGAATATCCCGTCATTCCAGATTCTCTCAAATAGTGGGTGCAGGGCCTCAGCATTTCTTTTCGCATCAACTTTTAGAGCCTCCGGTGGAATCTGGTCTGGTCCAGCAGCTTTCCCCCTTTTCATCTTGTTAATGGCACCCACAATCTCTGCTATCGATGGTGGATCACAGCTAATTGGTAGCTCATTCCTTGCAGGCAAAATTTCTGGCTGGTTGTCTGGTGGTGGTCTGTTCAGAAGGCAGTTGAAATGTTCCCTCCATCGTTCAGATTGAGCCTCTTTTCCAAAAATAGTTTTCCCATCTTTGTCTTTGACTGGTACCTCTGGTTTCCCATATTTTCCAGCAAGTGTCTTGGTAGTTTGATAAAGGATCCTCATGTGTCCTCCAGTCGCTGCTGCTTCTGCTTTCTCTGCAAGTCTGTTCATGAATGCTTCCTTGTCTTTCTTCACAGATCTTTTGACTTCCTTAGCTATGGCTCGATACTGCTCTTGTGCATCCAGTCTTGAAGCCCTTGTTCGGCTTGCATTCACTTGTTCCTTCCTTGTTCTCCTCTTTTCAATAAGGTCCAAGGTGGTTGGACTTATCCATTCTTTATGTTCCGATTTCTTTACCCCCAATACCTCGTGGCAAGTTGTTATGTAGACTTCCTTGACCTTTGCCCAATGTGACTCTACATCTATGTCCTCCTCGAGCTCAGTAAGAGGTTGGAATCTATTACTCAATTGTAGTTTGAATTCCTCATTCTTTTCCCCATCAAGTGCATTCACCTCGAATTTTCTTCTTGTATGTGATCTGGCCCCGTGTTTTCTGAGTCGAAGCTTAAGCTTTGCCAATAGCAGGTGGTGGTCTGATCCAACATCTGCCCCTCTCCGTACTGTCACATCTTCCAATGAACGTCTGAATCTACGAGAGATACAAAAATGATCAATCTGATTCTCTGTCACACCATCTGGTGAGACCCAAGTTGCTTTATGGATCCTCTTATGGGGGAACACTGATCCTCCAATCACCAAACTGTTGAATGCACAGAAATTTGCAAATCTCTCTCCATTATCATTCATTTCTCCCATGCCATGACGTCCCATGATACCTTCATAGCCTACGTTATCCTGTCCCACTTTTGCATTAGCATCTCCCATCAATATGTTGATGTCTTTCCTTGGCAACTTGTCAATGACTTGTTGTAGCAGACCATAAAATGTATCTTTGTCCTCATCTATTGCATCATTTGTTGGGGCATAGATCTGTACAATGTTCATGTTGATCTTCTTACTCCGTGTTGTAAAGGACGCCATGATGATCCTTTCTCCGCATTGTTCCCATCCTCTCAGTGACTTCTGGGCAAACTTGCTTAGAATTATTCCTACTCCCTGTGTATGAATCCCGTCCCCTCTCCCTGAATATAAAATCTTCTCCCCAGACTTGAGGTGTTTCTGTCCGGATTGTATCCAGTGGGTTTCGCTTACTCCAAGTATATGCAGCCTGTATCTTCTCATCTCAGTCACAACTTGAGAGCTTTTTCCTGCTTCATACATGGTGCGAACGTTCCACGACGCGATTCGAAGCTGCTTGTTTGGCGAAGACGTCATCGGGTCAGCAGAGTCCTTTCGGCTTTGTCTGTTGTCCTTCATAAATTCTGTAATTCCAGAAACTCTTCGGTCGCCCAAGCTAAAAAAAGGATTTAGTTTGTCTGTCTGTGTTTCTGTAACGGTTTGAGTTTAACGGAAAGGGGTGTTAACCCTTTGCCAACCCCCAACCTGGAGGACCAGGTGACTCAAAGATGGGGGAATCACACACCATTAGTCGCCTTTTACGACACGCTGGCTTGGCGTTGGGCTATTCTTGACCCTCTCAGTTGAGGGACCCCGGACACCACACGGGGTTCTATGATATTATAGACATATAAATAAGGTATGTACAAGATAGATAAAGTATATAACATGGGCCACAACAGCTTAACTTTTGGTGATTGACTGACTTAAAATTTAAAACAAAAAACAAAATTCCCATAGGGGAAATTTATCTCTAGGGTCTATTCCAAGGGAAGACTGGAATAACCCAGGCATCAGCCACAGTGCAGTGCCGCAAATTGAGCTAGGGTGAGGTGAATTGCTCAAGGCCATACAGAGCAGCAGCGGGTGATCGAACTCGGTAATTATCGGTACAAAGCAAAGACTGTACCGCTGAGCTACACTGCCCCCAGATTTTCAAAAACAATACGTCATTTTTTACATGACTGCTTGCTATTCCTGCAGACAGGTGAACAAGCCACGGAGAGGTACTTCATATTAGTGGATATTTCAAAAGTTGTTTGTTGTAAATTCATTAAATATATTTACTCGGCTACTTGATCATAATACTAGTTGCAACTGAATGTCAGTTACGTTCTTTCTTCATAATTTTAAAGAAAATCTTTCATTTGCCTTTATACAATAAAATTTATATGAATTAGCAGATGATTAAGCTTGCTGATTACCATTCAAATACTTCATCCCACTTTTTACCACTTCGTTTGACAAAGAGGAGTAAAAGGTGTTTATTGAATATCCATATCTCACATGTAAAATAACAAAAACAAAACAAATTCCCCCTCTGTCATTTTGGGATTGGGTTATCAGATGAAGACATGGTTCCCAAAATTCTGTACTTACTTAAAAGTCATAATTTTTGCCAAGAAAAAAACAAAACAAATTAATGCAGTCATTTTGTGATTGGGTTATCAGATGAAGACGGGATTCCCAAAATTCTGTACTTAAAAATCAAAATTTTTGTTAGGAAAAAGCTTCTTTGACTGTGAGGATTCATCGTTGCATTGTACCTCCAGTTGTTAAAGGAAACCACACTCCTGGGGAAAATATTAATTTGTAATGAAATTTTGTGATGACAAAAAATTGCAAAAGTTGAAGTTTAATAAAAATAAAATTGAAATGAATGAAATCAAAGAGACTGATCAGTGAATAAAGTTGAAATTAGTCAGGCTTGATGGGTGTATGAGAGACTCTCATTGTAGTGAAATCAAAGGGACTGATAGTCATTTGACATGATTGTATCTAAACTTAAAAGGAATTGATGATGACGAATGTGGCCCTATTACACGTATTTATTAGAGAATTTTTAATCTTTGTAAAAATCACCAAAAAAAAAAAAAGTAATGGATAAAGGTTTCAAATGTATAATTAATTATCCTTCAATAGTCATTTCCTTATATGTTAAAATTCTGTGTATCATTAATTACCCTTCAATAGTCATTTCCTTATATGTTAAATTTTGTGTATCATTAATTACCCTTCAATAGTCATTTCCTTATATGTTAAATTCTGTGTATCATTAATTACCCTTCAATAGTCATTTCCTTATATGTTAAATTTTGTGTATCATTAATTACCCTTCAATAGTCATTTCCTTATATGTTAAATTCTGTGTATCATTAATTACCCTTCAATAGTCATTTCCTTATATGTTAAATTCTGTGTATAATTAATTATCCTTCAATAGTCATTTCCTTATATGTTAAATTCTGTGTATCATTAATTACCCTTCAATAGTCATTTCCTTATATGTTAAATTCTGTGTATCATTAATTATCCTTCAATAGTCATTTCCTTATATGTTAAATTCTGTGTATCATTAATTACCCTTCAATAGTCATTTCCTTATATGTTAAATTCTGTGTATCATTAATTACCCTTCAATAGTCATTTCCTTATATGTTAAATTCTGTGTATCATTAATTACCCTTCAATAGTCATTTCCTTATATGTTAAATTCTGTGTATCATTAATTACCCTTCAATAGTCATTTCCTTATATGTTAAATTCTGTGTATCATTAATTATCCTTCAATAGTCATTTCCTTATATGTTAAATTCTGTCAATGATGATGAATTTTATTTGACAGGTGAAAGAAAATTATCCCCATTTAGTTCTACCCAACACAATCATGGCCAGGAAGATGGGCTTTCCAGATGTCATCATGCCAGGTAAATTCAAGTTGTCGTATTTTCCTTTCAATCAATAACTTGTCTGCAGTGTTCATGGGTGATCAAAACTTTACAAAATGTATTCCTTGTACGTACAACTATATTCCATTCTTGATTTACAATGTAAACATCAGCTATAAATAGATGCATATATTTTTTTTAATTCATTATTAAATGAAGAGCCCAGTGCTTAAAGCATTTAGATCTGAGAAAGTCAGTTTTGAAAAAAAAAATGGAGGTTAATATTTGAACGAGGCTATGATAGAGTATACACAAAATATAATTGTAGTATTGAGATAAGGGACTTTGATTGTGTTTATATCATGAATAAAATTGGTGAGTGAACTGAGGTGATTGTTTTTCAAGTTTATCACTGATTATCTAAAAATCATGAAAATGTGACTTAAGTACTTTTAGCACTGGGGTCTTCTAATTTATTCTGTACTCAGTACACAATTTTCAGAATTCATTTCATCATAATGAAATGTTTTGATTGCTTATGAATTACTTTTTTCCCCCTTTAATACATATTAACACATATGCAAATGTTACTGACATCGTTTTTTATTTAACCTCCTTGAGTGATTCGAAATAATGGCCAGCAGTCGTATTGAATTAGACATTAGAGCTATGAATATTTGCAAGAGGATTTCATGTATTCACAACTTTCAACAAAGTTTTTAACAAAATCTTTTATGTTATTTATAGATGGTGATAAACATTTTGAAGACAGAAAACTTTTAAGGAGTTCTTAAGATCTAAAAATTTGTTATATTGCATTTTGTCTCATATCTCTAAACAGAGAGGCATTTTTGGAAAGTATTAATTTAAATCACTCAACCCTAACACTGACTATATCCGTAGTTTACCCGGGTTACTTTTACCCCATGCCTATTTATTACATTTTTCTGAGACAAATTATAGGCGTAGTATCACAGCTCATGCTTTTAGTTTTTGCATGTTAATGATAGACAGTCTAGTTGAATAAAACTATCTATGTACATACTCATTTTTTAATACTTTTTTTCCAGTTTTGAAAAGTAACAAAAATCGCTAGGATTGAATGAGTTAAGGAAGAACAAAAGAAAAGTCTGTTTTTTAAAATTATTTATAAGATGAAGAATTGTCCAACTTTTTATAGGATCCAATGACATGTCATGTTCTTCATTCTTTTTTTTTCTTGTTTTTTTTTTAACCTACAATTCTTCCTTCACTTAAACTTGATATAGGCATAGAAGAGGGTAAGGATCTCACTGAACTCTCCAGTGTGTAGTGCTTTTCATGTTTGCTTAAGCTTTAATGTGTGAATTTTACACATTTGGTTTTCTTTCTATAGTCATTCAGAAAATACTATCCGGCTCAAACCTCTTTCAAGATTTTTTTTTTTTTTAGATTTTAGGTATCTTTATAACATATTTCAAAATATCTGTTGATGAATTAGAATGTTCAAAATGTCTGTGTTTCAAATTGATGTGCTTTAATATTATGAGTTTGTCTTTATTTTTTTGTTTTTGTTTTGTTTTTGTTTTTCTTTTATTATTTTTTATTATTTTATTTATTTGCTTTTATTATTTGAGATTTCAATCATCTTTTATCGCTCTGCCTAGTATTCCTGCTATTTTATATGGGCATGTGAATTATTTTTTCTTCCAAAAATGATTTTTTTTTTACAAGACTTCACTTTTCTTTCATGGATATTGAATATTGATTATCATTAACGTTAGTGCCTGATCTACTCACTTTTCTGAATTGATACGGAATCTGACCATAAAATGTGACAAGTCCCGAATTGTTGAATTCCTTATAACAAACAGTCCACTTTATCATACATCTGTCATTCATGAAATTTTTTTAAGGTTCTCTGTTTCTCATTGTTACATAATATTGTTACCCGTGTGCTTTAAATTATTATATTAACATTGCTCTCTCTTATCAATTACTATAGAGGTAAGAATACTTAGTTATTGTCAGAAAAATGTTTTACCTCTTTTTTTCTGTTGGTGTTTTTTATTGTTTGTTTGTTGTTTTTGTTAGGTTATGTTTTGTTTGTTTGTTTTTATTTATTTACTATTTATTTTTGAGGAGCTAAGAATGTCAAATCGCCGGTTTTAATTCTACCTTTACTGTATTCTTCTATCCAAGGTCAGAAATGAATCCTCGTGTTTATGTCAATTTGTAATTTTAAAGTAATGTCTTTTAATTGAACTGCTTTCACGTCATGTAAACTGATAATACAAAATAAGGTGAGTGATAGGCAAAGAAAAGGAAACAAAGCAACAGAACTTATTCAGTTGAAAACTTTTTTTAATTTTTAGAAACTCGTTTATTTAGTCATTAAATAGTTCAGGACTCTTCAATTCTACTAAAAGTGCTGCTACTTTAGAACTGAAATTTGTGAGTTTTTGTCGTCTCATAGTGGGCAGGGAGGTATCTTGTTGTGCCTCCTATTCCCCTATATCCGTTTTCCAACTTGCTTTCTGTCTTTGTATTAAAATGAGATTACTTGGTTTTGTCTTGGCTCAGGTTGGAGTCATTGACTGGAAGGGAAACAGTCATCTATATAGTTTTAGTTTTGGGAGATGATATTTTTCATCCTTGTAAATCATCTCTCTGTTATGTACTTATATTTTTTGTTTTGAAATTAATGAGTTGTAAACATGTAAGTGTGCTCCTCTTAGTTGGATCTTGTGCTTGTGTCTAGATGGGACTTTATGATCCCAATCTAAGTACACTGACAGTGTGCTCTTGGAATCTCATCTTTCCCTATTTGAACCCGTCTGCTTAGTCTTACATTTTCTTTGCCTTTTCATTTGTAAATCTAAAGTTTTTGACTATCATTTTCTCTCTTTTTACTGGCGCTGAAATGACTTTGATGTTTCTCAAAGGCCGTAAAACCATAAAAGAAACCCCCAAAAAAACATATGAGTAAAATTATTTATATTTTATGCTTCCCTATGCAAATTTATGTAACTGAAATTTTATTTTGTTGAATTCTTCAGGGACATATTCTGGCTTTATCGTAACCTGACATAATATTTCACTTGCTACCAAGAGAGAAGTAATAGCAGTTCCTCTCGGGCTCCACTAAGGCCCTAGATGCATCACTGTTACTATTTTCTTGATAAAAACTCAGGACTACAGTATGACCAGAGAAATTTATGATTTAGAAGAATTCAGTCTCACTGTTTGAGGTTTAGTAGTTGTTTTATGTTATGGAATTCCTGTGCTCAGTGTTTTGTTGACTGATAGCTATAGAAAAAAAAGGTGATCTGATTCACTATTTTCTTCATAAGACTTATTTATTTGTTCATGTTTCTTTAGATTTTGTGTTTTTTTAATTAGCTGGATCTTTCTCATTTTTTTTTTTTTTTTTGGTTTAAATTCATGTCAGATTGTTGTATTCTTTCAATTGTCATAATGTGTCCTTGAGTGTCGTCAATTATTTTTGATAAGTAAATATCCATTTGGATACAGCTTTTGATGACCATCATAGATCTTGTTGAAATTTAACAGTGGAGCCAATCTAAAGCCCAAATTTTTAGCTTTTTAAAATTTTTTAATGAAAAGAAACTAATTTCAAACAAGATTACGTCATTATTATTATTAAAATTGAGTCGTGTTTTTGAATTTCTTGTCAAATTGGATGTTGCTTGATAAACATTTTCAGATGAAGCTTCATGCTACTTTCAAACCTCGTCTCCTACTGGTTTCACTGAGAGAGCAGAATTGAAGCTCACGTTATCACAACAGTTATGGCTGCTCTCTCTGTAAAAATTGTTAGATGTTCTTTTATGATAATTGATTGAGGTTATGATTGGATAGAGTTTAGTCTTGGCATTCAAGGATTCAACATGACAAAGACTTATCTGTCATTGTGTTGTTCCATTCCTACTGTCTGGTTTATTTTTTGTATCAAGTTTTCATACTTGTTGACATCATTTGTTAATAAATTGCCCGATATTTATAAAAACTAGTACTTCAATATAAAAAGTAGTACTTCAATATAAAAACTAGTACTTCAATATAAAAACTAGTACTTCAATATAAAAACTAGTACTTCAATATAAAAACTAGTACTTCAATATAAAAACTAGTACTTCAATATAAAAACTAGTACTTCAATATAAAAACTAGTACTTCAATACATTGCTTCACAGTTCCTAGATCCATCATTTCAATGGACACTTTCCTACTATTTGATTCATTTTTTAACACTGTCTGTCACCATGCATTCCTAAAGGTTCTGTAAAATTCTAATTGTAAAGATGTTGATATTCATTTTTGAAATTGCATTTAATTTTTCTGAACATGATGTTAATCATTTGGTATTTCCTCATCAATGTCAATGAACCGCAAATGTTAGAAAGACCATTCTCTTAATCTCATGCGAGTTCCTGCCGCTTTCTTCTTGTCTCACTGGGTGGGGTTCCTGACCTCCCATAGTGGGCAGGGAGGTACTTACTGTGTCTTCTATCCCCCTATATCTGTTTTCCAACTTGCTTTCTGTCTTTGTCTTGGAATGAGATTATTTGGTTTTGTCCTAGCCCTGGCCGGATACCCTGGCTGAGAGAGAAACAGTCAAATGTATAGATAGTTTTGGGAGATGATAATTTTTTCCTTGTAAATCATCTCTCTGTTATGCACTGTATTGTTTTCTTTATATTATATATGATTTGTAAAACATTTGAGTGTATTCCTTTTAGTGAGGACCTGTGCTTGTATCTGGATGAGACTTGTAGGTGATCTCAAACTAAGTACTTTGATAGTGTGCTCTTGGAATCTACACCTGTTTCTTAGTTGAACCAATTCCCCTTTGTTTTACCTTTTCTTGGGTGTATTAATTGTAATTCTATAATTTTTTACTATCCCATGTTCTTCCTTTTTGCTGGCTCTGATATGACCTTAATGTGTTGCAAGACCTTTAAAAACAAACAAACAAACAAACAAACATCCTCAATGGCTCATTCATCATCTCGTTTGTCGATAAAGGGAAACTCAAAATGTCCACTTCATTGTCTTTGTGAGTCAAATTTTAAGTTTTTACTTAACTTTTTAACTTTTTACTTCTTTGAGCTTCAAGCAACAAGATTAGCATTTGGTTGGTTGGTATTCAAACACATTGATTATGAATAAGAAAAGTACAGCCTTCATTTTCATTCACTATAAAGAAATAATAAAATTATAGTGGTTATTAATAAAAATGTCTGTCAATTTTCCCATAACTTAAAGGTGATGTGCGGAATGACATTTATGTGACTTTAATGCAAGGAGAGTTCACCAAGGGCCCGTCCAAATCCACGGACAAAAACGTGGAAGTCAGCATGAGTGTGTGCAACAGTAATGGAAATGTCCTGCAGGTAGTCACTCATTTTATCTAGTTTAATCTTTACGTTTAAAGATTGGTTAGTAGTTAGTAGTTTCACTGTTTTTGTTTGTTTTGTTTTTTTACATTTTATCAGGGGGGGGGGGGGGGGGGGGCTAATGAAAATCATGTTGATGATGATGATGATGATAATAATGATAATTATATTGATAATAATGATGATGATGGTGATAATAATAGTAGTCCTTACAGCAGCAGTATGGTGGTGGTGATTATGATAATAATAATAATAATGATAATTATATTGATAATAATGATGATGATAGTGATAATAAAAGTAGTCCTTACAGCAGCAGTATCGCTATGTAGAACTAACAAGTATAAATCAACGTTCGTTCCATCAGCAATAAAAATTTTGAATATTTCATATGGTACAGAAAAACCAAGGATTGATTCGTTGACTGATTAACTGATTAATTTATTTAATGTAAGATTAACTGACCAATTGATAATGATGATAATTTTTTTTGTCGAATTGCCACAATCGTAACAAATTGAAAACGAAATGAATATGTTTATGTTGTGTATATCGCACGTGTGAAAGAAAGAGAGGAAGAGAGAGAAAGAGAGAGAGAGAGAGAGAGAGAGAGAGAGAGAGAGAGAGAGAGAGAGAGAGAGAGAGAGAGAGAGAGAGAGAGAGAGAGAGAGAGAGAGAAAATAAGTAGGAGTGAAATATCTGTTCAATCTTACAGTTATCGTTTAACGTTATAACAAGTGTAACTAAATGACAAATTGCCATATTTATGGACAATAAAGATCTATTATTATTATTATTATTATTATTATTATTATTGAATTTACATTGAGCCAAAGTTTATATAATACTGTATTCAGTGACGTGTTGTAAGTCAGGAATTCAAGAAAACAAACAAGATAAACTCTTAACTTTTGTCTTAAATTCATGAATTATAGTCTGATAATTTTAGTATACAATGATTTCCAAACAGGTTTATAGTCGCATACATTAGCCAAATTTTTAAAAAATGTTTTTATTTTTAAAATATTTTTTTACCACCTTGCTTACATCTCATTTTGAATCAATATTCTCACCAATTATTTTCAGGATGTCATAAGTTATGGGTGCACAGACCAGATGGTATCGGAATACAAGTCCTTGGTCTACTATCACGAAGACAAACCCAAGTGGTACGAGAT
Source organism: Berghia stephanieae (assembly GCF_034508935.2). Lineage (NCBI taxonomy): Eukaryota > Metazoa > Mollusca > Gastropoda > Nudibranchia > Aeolidiidae > Berghia > Berghia stephanieae. The sequence continues at coordinate 22,330,752 of NC_088361.1, read as the reverse complement.
TGTCAAGGTATCAAATACTTTTTGACTGATTTGGTTGATGACTTTTTGTCATTGATTAATTTTTTCTGGGTTTTTTATATTTATATATTTATTTATTTTTTACATGAAATACAAACATGGTAGGTGAGCATGTTCTAGACTTTCTTAATATCTACTCGTAATGATAGAGACTGATGAGCCTGACATCATAGAAATGTTTCATGCGGAAATGATATCCAATTATATAACCTTTGAGTTGATTGATGTATTTTAGTGAGAACAAATCACTAACATGTGGTCTGAAAATAAAAACAAAACCCTGAGCAACGTCAACTTCGTTCCTACTATTTGTCACAGGTTGCCATTTCAACAGAGGAAGAATTCAAGGGACTTCATCTGAAGTTTGTCTACAGACACAAGTCATCTAGTGAAGGTAATTCTTGTCATCCAACAAGCTTTTCTCTATTTTGATTGGGAATTTTTATTTTTTGAAATTAAGTTAATAAATTGTTTGATATTTTCTAGCATTCCTTTCTTTGTTACTGCAACTTTTTGCCAAATTTCTATAATGAATTTTAAAACAATACTTCAATGTGTTTTACTGCGATTGTTATTTTCAAATGTAAATGAAAGTATTATAACTAACTTTTCTCTCCTCTACTTCAATGCTTCCCACTGCTATTGTTATTGTCAAATGTAAAATGAAAATATTAACTAACTTTTCTCTCCTCTACTTGAATGCTATTGTTAATTTCAAATCTAAAATGAAAGTATTAACTTAACTTTTTTTCTCCTCCACTTCAATGCTTCCCACGGCTATTGTTATTTTCAAATGTACATTTCTCTCCCTTGTTCTCAATCCGCTGTGCAGCCAAAGACAGATCAGAGAAACCATTTGCAATGTCCTTCATACGATTAATGAATGAAAATGGGACCACACTGGATGATAAAGTACATGAATTATTAGTCTATAAGGTTTGTACACATTTTTTTCTTGCATCATAAATAAAATAATTTTCTTAAAATTCTCATGTCAACTATGTTTTGTAAAGCGCCATTGAACACAGTGGGTCGAGTGGAGATTGGCACGCTATAAATTTTATTATTTATTTTTTTGTTTATTTATTTATTAATAGCAGATACTGTAGTGCCGAAGTTCAAAAGTAATGTGTGAAATCTGGGTGGGGTCTTTGGGTTTTGTTTTTGTTTTGTTTTTCTGAACAACTGAAGAAGAAATTAACAATAAGATTATTTTGATAATCTATAATCTACTCATGAAATTCAGATGTTTTATTTATTTTTTTTTATGTGTGTTTTTTTTTTAATGAACAACTGATGCAGAAATTGACAATAGGATTATTTTGATAATCTACTCAATGAAATTCAGATGGAGAGCAAGAAGCCCGACGATGCCAAAGTCTACTTGAGTCTTCCATGCAGCAAGCAAGAACAGGAGGCGATGAGTCCTTCTGCCAACCACAAATTGACAGCTGGAGGTTTGATTCTATCCTCCAAAGACTACCTCCAAGTGTCTTCATACGTTTGCTCAACAAAACTCACTCATAATGGTATACTTGATTTATTTTCGGATTTTAAAAAAATGTATTTAAATAGAATTATTGGAGTCCTCCTTTGCCTCAAAGAGTTGATCTTTTGTTTTTCTATTTTTCTTGTGCTGGAATGCCCAGATAAATTCTAGTTCTGGATTATGTAAATGTTGCTGCTCGAAGCTCAAAGAAATAAATAACAATGTGAAATGGAATGTAAGCTTCAATTTAATATACATTAAAGCGCATAATTGAGTCCTTGGAAAAGGCTCTTTACTCACATTCTCTCACCGTACTTAGGTGTAAAATGAGTACCTGACCGTTAAAAGTGTTGTATCTGTCCGAAAAAAGATTGTATTATTGCTTAACATTCGTCATGTCTCGTCCTACATAGTAAGTGTTTCTGTTGGCCAGGGACACCTTGTAAAGCGCTTTGAGCATGTTTAGTGAATATTGCGCTATATAAAAAATCTCAAAAAAAAGCTCAATAGAACTTTTGACTATCTCATTTTCTTCCTTTTTATTGGCGTTGATCTGACCTAAATGTGTTGCAAGCACCATAAAACCCTTAAAAACAAACCCAAAAAAACAAAACTAATCAAAGTTATGTCAGGTTTTAAGTTTGGCATAATATTGATTTTACATTTGATTCCAGTTGATTTATTGGGACTGTTGAAATGGCATGAAGTACTAGATGACACCAAAGCATTGAAAACCTACCTGGAGCACTTAATGAAGGAGGAAGGGGAGGAAATTGTCAAGGTTGGTTTGCCTTTCTTTTTCACATATTATATATCCTAACCCACCCCATTACCAACTATGGGAAAATCCTCACATTCGTTACGATACAACCTATATTTTTCTCATTCAGATTTATTTTGTACATCACAAAATTTGAAGAATAATTTTGTTATAGTTATAAGGTAACTTAACTAAATTATGTATAGCATGTTTTTATTCTATTTGAGTTAGGGTAGAATCGGGTAAGTTCGCCGACGGGGAAATTCGCCGCGACCCTCCACCCCCAAGAAATAATGCTTGGTGAACATTTATCCTTACACCCCTCACGTTGGAATAGTCCATATTCAAAAGACAAGATGTGAATGTACGTATTGCTTCAGTTTGAAGGAAGCAAATGAGAAATCTTTAAGAGTTATAGCACTTCAAAATGACATGTAGTAATCAAGATGTTGTGACATCCTTGACTTTTTTATTGTAACGGCAACCCTACACTAATGTTCCCCTAGTTTGTGCAGTTGAATGTGAAAGCCCTGGTCACAAAATCAATGTTGTATTGACTTTGTGGTCATCCATATCCATTTTATTTTCATTATCAGTGTATATTATCATCAGAAAAATATTTCTAAAAATTGTAATACAATATTTCAAAAATCTATAATTTCGGGTAAATTCACCGATACTTTCGGGTAAATTCGCCGCACATCACTATCATCATACTATAATTATTCCAAAGACGACTTTAGTGTGCAATAGACGCTGTGCGTTAGCACTAAAATATAACTAAGTTAAGAAAAGTAAATAATAAATATGTAAGTGGGTTTAATAACCACAAATCAGTCGACTCGGGTATGGATGGGCAGCAGGCTATGATCTTGTGATTGGCATTGTAATGTGTCCACAGGAAGGCACTTTACATACATCATCACACTCGATTCCAAGTGCCAATAAATATGTGTTAATATTGCACTATTGGATAATGTAGAGAGATTTGAGGACAAGAAGAGTTTAAGAAATGGAAATTGTTCCTCATATTGTCTTGTAGGGAGAAAAACTAAGTACAAAATCTCGCGGCGAAGTTACCCGCCAGTGGCGGCGAAGTTCCCCGATGTGCGGCGAATGTACCCGACAACAGTGGCAGTTTTAAAAGGACTTTTGTGAATAAAATACAATATAAATCTACGTTAACACTTCATAAAAACATAATTGATTGGCCAGGTAAACTTATTGTCAGTGTTTGGGTTGCCCAATTGGCAAATTGGCCTCCCACGGCAGGCCAGAAGTGAGACAGTGAAAAAACGGCGAAATTACCCGATTTTACCCTAGAGTTTTATAATTCTAAATTATGTTGTGGGATAATATACGATTCTTCCATCTCTTTGTATTTATTAAAAGAGTTATTTTTATTGTGCCCAATAACACAATGAGCTTGTGAGTATGTGTCATTGCACGATAAACATATAACGAGTTTAATAAATACAAAGAAATGAAAGAATACATTTATTCTACCCCTCCAAGTAAGTTTATTAGATATTTTATAACCAAATGGTATGGTATTAGTACTTCTATCACCATAATTTGTATCTTTCTCCTTCTACTTGAATGACAATTTGACCCAAAACTAAAAACGTTGGATTTGTATTCATGCGCACCAAAAGATTATTTATAATTACCATTCAGCTGTTTTTTACACCTAATTTCACACCAATAAAATGTGCGAAAATATTCTGCAATCATATAATTTTTATTCAACGCGTTCAAAGCATTTTTCAACGATTAAGTATTTACTAAGAAATGATAGGGTTTTCCAATGAGAGGTCTGGAATAATGATGTTTTGTGGATAATCCAGAAAATGGTTGGTAAGGAGAGAGAGTTAATGCTAGTCACAATCAGAATTACTTTTGATACAAATATATTAAAAGTGTGTCCGATACAGCACCAGATAATGCAGAGAGAAAATGCAAATAAAAAATTGACTGTTTGTACACCCACCTGACTGTGCTATATACAGACTTGAAAATCTATAAATTTTCGTAATATTTGGAAGATTAAAATTGTAGTCACTATAGCTAACTAAAATAATCAACAATTCACCCCACACAAGGATTATATAACACTTCACGATCCTTAACATTGTGCACTCTGTCATCAAATTTCATTTTTGATAAGTTTGAATGAATTAGAGATGTCATAAACAATTAGAGATGTCATAAACAATTAGAGATGTCATAAACAATTAGAGATGTCATAAACAATTCGAGATGTCATAAACAATTAGAGATGTCATAAACAATTAGAGATGTCATAAACAATTAGAGATGTCATAAACAATTAGAGATGTCATAAACAATTAGAGATGTCATAAACAATTAGAGATGTCATAAACAATTAGAGATGTCATAAACTTCTGAAAGTGGAGTCAACATTGCGTAATTCATTTAGTTAATATACGAATATATATAGATTTCATTTTGATTTAAATTTATAAATGACATCAATCTATTTCCACAGTTTTTACAAGATCTGTTGGACAGTTTGTTCAACATTTTGATGCAGCATTCTAATAATGAATTGTGTGATAACCTAGTCTTTGATGCATTGGTAAGTGGTTTGACATATTGGTTATCAGTAGTGGTAAAAAAATATTTATCACAATAAAGATAATAATGATGATGATGATAATAATAATAATAGTAATAATAATAATAATAATAATAATAATAATAATAATAATAATAATAATAATAGTAATAGTAATAATAATAATAATAATAGCAACAACAACAACAACAACAATAATAATAATAATAATAATAATAATAATAATAATAATAATAATAATAATAATAATGATAATAATAATATTAATAGTAATGCTAGAAATCTATTGATTGAAAGATTACAATAATGATACTCGTGGTAAAGATAATATATCAACTTAAATATATCCATATATGGGTGATGTATAAACATATCTTTAACCATCACACACACACACACACACACACACACACACACACACACACACACACACACACACACACACACTCATGCATACATACATATAGAAGATAACCATAATAAGGTAACAATGCATGATATTTACATACAAGATTGAAAGGCATGTCAACAGCAGTACAAACAAGTATTATTCATCATGTATAAATCTCCTTTCATATAGTTCCCTGTCTACTTACACCTTGAAATAATCTATTTGTTTGTCTGGCTGAGAAAACCCGGAAAGAAATTGAGTTATGTATACAGTGGTGTAGACCACATCTTTCTGATCATTTAACCACTTTAAATTTTCTTTCTATGTCTATTAGAACCCAAGTTATGAATTTTTTCTGAAAAAAGTTTGTTGCTATGGGAAACACTTTATCTTCGATTTTGGCTCATATCTCGAATCGAAACTTGCCGCATCTTCCCAGGTTTTCTCAGCCAGCCTCACATATTATGATTGTTCAGTCATATATGTATTTTAAAGCAAAAAGTTCCCTATCCCTATGTTGCATGTTTGACAGGTAAATTGTTTTGGAAAATAAATATTTTTGTTTTTAAACAAAGACAACTAACTACTGTGGAATGAGTGAAAAATGAATATTCGTGATGCTTTCTTTCTACAACAGGTGTACATTATAGTATTAATCTCGGAGCGCAAGTACCTTCAGTTCAGACCAGTATTGGATGCTTACATTGACTCTTCATTCAGTTTTGCCATGGCATACAAGTAAGCGGATGGGAATTTCATCATGCATTTTATCCATGATTCTCTAAATGTAGTTTCGAAAATTAACATATCTTGTTGTTTTTATCATTGTCGTAATGGTTCCTTTTGCTGTTCTTGTTTTGTCAGTTTTTGTTTGTTTGGGTTTTTTTTTTTCTTTCTTAATTTTTTGTTTTAAAAAGAATTATTCTTGTAATTTTTGTCTTCTTTCTTCTTAATTTGTAGTTTTAAAAAGAATTATTCTTGCCAGTCCAATCTCTATACCATAGAAAATTTACCTAATATTACTACAACGGCGACTTTATTACTATAACCACCACCGCCGATGTTACTACTACAATTGCTACAATTATTGATCATTATTTTTTTTTCTTCTTCTCAATTTGTAGTTTTAAAAAGAATTATTGTTGTCAATCTAATACCACATAAAATGTACCTTATATTACTACAACAGCTACTTTATTACTGTAACCACCACCACCACCGATGTCACTACTACAATTGCGGCTATGTGGTCTAGTGGTATGACACTCGCTTTCGGATCGGAAGGTCCTGGGTTCGAGCCTCGCTCGTCGCATAGTTGAGTCCTTGGAAAAGGCTCTTTACTCACATTCTCTCATCGTACTCATTTGTAAAATGAGTACCTGGCCGTTGACAGCGTTGTCTTTGTCCGAAAAATTGTAATATCGCCTGACAGGCAACATGTCCCCTCCTACATGTTAAATGTTGCTGTTGACCAGGGACCCCTTGTAAAGCGCTTTGAGCACATTTTAGTGGATATTGTGCTATATAAAAGCTCAATTTTTAAAAAAAGATTTTAATTGCAACAATTGTTCTGACTATTTCAGCAAGCTAATGGTGATTCTGAAAGACTATGTGGATAAAGCCAATGAGAAATGTCCCCAGGGTGAAGTGTCCTTACTCCCAGCCATCAAGTCATTAGAATACATCTTCAAATTTATCATCAAATCCCGGTGCCTTTTTTCCATGTATGTGTTTACTCTTCATCTTTTATTGTATTGAGTATTGCGCAGCTATGTGGTCTTGTGGTATGACACTGGCTTTCGGATCGGCAGGTCCTGGGTTCGAGCTTCGCACGGTGCATAGTTGAGTCCTTGGATTAGGCTCTTTATTTACAGGTATAAAATGAGTACCTGACCATTAACCATTGTCTCTGTCCGGAAAATAATGTTTATATTGCCTGACAGGCGTCATGTCCCATCCTACATGTTAAGTGTTGCTGTAGGCCAGGGACCCCTTATAAAGCACTTTGAGCGTGTTTAGTGGATATTGCGCTACATAAAAGCTCAATTTAATGTAAAGAGTTTCATAGGAATTATGATGAATATATAAATGTTTGCAGCTATGTGGTCTTGTGGTATGACAACCCGCCTTTGGACAGGAAGGTCCAGAGTTCAAGTCCCACTCTTAGCAGCGTATAGTTGAATTCTTAGAAAAGACTTTTTACTTACATTCTCTTACCATTTTCATGTGTATATTAAATACATGGCTGTTAACAGTGTTGTCTCTGTCCAAAAAAAAAAAAAGTAATATCACCTAACAGGTGGCATGTTTCTTCTTACATGTTAAATGTAGCTGTCGGCTAGGGAACCCTTGAAAGGCGCTTAGAGCACATTTAGTGGATATTGCGCTATATAAATGCTCAATAAATTTTTTTGAGAGCTAGTCAGTTTTTTCAGTACAATTGGGTGAATTTCTTCAATTCTTACGTCTGTTTTCTCTGTCCTTCATATAGATTGAGACCATTTGCTTTTTTTTGTCCAGGTCCCTACTGCAATCCTTCACTGCCGGGAAGGCACTCATTTATGGGCGTGATAGTGTAGTATTTTACAAGGGGCTAAACATAGCTTACCTCCTTGGCTTGTTGTTTTTTTTATAAATTTAATTTTTTCTTGCCATATTTAGAAAATCAGTGTTGTTAAAATTTTCTTAAGTCTTTGAGCAATACTTAATTATCAAATAATTACAAATCATACTTCGCAATAATTTGTAACAGTTCAGCACAAGATGGAAAGTCCTTCAGAGCCAATAGGCACATGAAGTCGGAGTTTATCCCAGTTTTTATAACGTGAAACGAACAATAGCAGTTGCTTGCTACCCTTTGGATAGGACGCTAGTCTATCGCAAAGTACTTTCCACCAGACCTGACACCCAGCTACCCAATTATGCTGGGCAGACAGGGGGGTCAGAAAAAAATCTCGACCTCACTCGGGATCGATCTCAGTCCCTTTGATTGTGAAGCAAGTGCTCTACCAATTGAGCTATTGATACCCCCCCCCTCCAGTACAATATAAACTTGCTTAAAATCATAAACTCTCTGACATAGACAACTTAAAAAAAAAAAAAGAATTACGTAAAATTTGATAAATATCAACGAAATTCATTTGACGTCGTTAAAAATTCACATATATTATTCTTGAATAATTCACTGAACAGGATCAACGAAGGTCGTGGAAAACAACAGTTTGAGATCTCCTTGAAGCAGCTGATCACGGCCATCAATAACATGATGGTATACGCAACTGACAAAACCCTCCTGGTACAGGTAAGACGGAAGATACTTTTGTTATGACAATATTAATATACAGTCACAGAGAGAGGGGGAAGGGGGGTTATTATTTATTTTGTTATATATATATATATTTTTTTTTTTGTTTTTTTTTTTTTTAATTAAAAAAAAAAAATTCATTTGTGTTTTCTATTTTTAAAAACTGGTTCAATTTCTTTCATTTGAATAGTGAAGCTGGTCCATCAGGAACAAGTCATTACCATATTTTTAAAATACAATTTTCAGGGAGCTGCCTTGAAATACATGAGTTGTATTATATCAGACGTGATGACAGTGTTTGACCCTGTATCATTAAGGTCAGTCTTGATTTATTCTCATTAGAAAATAGAAATAACTATCACATTGACTTGCAATAGGGCATTTGCCGCGTATCCCTAAATTGAACTCTTATGACAGCATGTTGATTATCTCTTGCAGTATTATTAGAGTTTATTGGTACAAAGCTCTTATCTGTAATAGATTATAAGCAAGTTACAAGTTTCTTTTGCATTTATACATGCGGTCAAGATCAATTTACGAGCTAGAGGTGTTTAAATGAGCCAATAAAATGGGGAGAAAAATAAAGGGAGTAAATGGGGCTCTTGTAAAAGCCGACAACATTTAATATCTTATATATTTCACTCACTTACCGTATTTTTTTTCCCAGTGATAAGATTGGAAAAAGGTTTAAAGAAATTTTAAAGAAATTGTTTGTATTCAAAATAATAAGAGGAATCACTATCTAGTATCGATTCAATGTAAGTACTCCCACCTCATTGTCACACTTGCTAACTGGAAAGTTGACAGATTAAATAGTAATGTGTTTCATATCTTTCATTTCAGTGAGCTTCTGGTCCAGTTCATCAACAGTCTTCCCCCAGACCGACTCACAAAGCAGAAAATGAAGTGCATTGACCAGATCATTCTCACTGAGCTCTTTGATTTACACAGTAGGTTATTTATTTTTACTGTCATTATTATCATTGTCATTATGCCTGTCATTATCATCATTGTCATTTTAGTTGTCATCATCAATTATCATCATCATCATCACCATCAACATCACAAGCACCACCATCTTTCTGGATGGGTTCCTTCAATGGTGGACAGGAGCTCACTTGCTGGTTCTTCTATCCCTCTTTATCTGTTATCCGAGTTGCTTTTTGTCTTTCTCTTGGAATGAGATTCATTGGTTGGGTCTAGCCTTGGCCGAAGTCCTTGGCTGGGGGGGAGGGGGAGGGGGGCAGTTGTGTAGTATTAGTTTTGGGAGAGGATACTTTTTTCCTTGTAATTCATCTTTCTGTTATGTACCGCAATAATTTCTTTTTGTTTTGACTATTGTGTTTTGCAAGCATTTGAGTATATTCCTCTTGGTGAAATTCTGTGCTTGTATCTGGATGAGGCTTTTAGGTGATCTCAAACTAAATTCACTCCATCTGTCCCCTACTTGAACCATTCCTCTATGTCTTAATTTTTATCTTATGCTTTCAATTATAAGTCTAGAATATTTTACTATCTCATTATCTTTCTTTTTACTGGTGCTGAAATTACCTAAATGTATTGCAAGTGCTGTAAAACCCTTAACATTTTTTTGGGTTAAATTTAGCTTTTATATAGCGCAATATCCACTAAATGTGCCCAAAGCGCGTTACAAGGGGTCTCTGGCCAACAGCAACACATAACATGTAGGACGAGACATAACACCTGTAAGGCAATATTACAATTTTTTCGGACAGAGACAACGCTGTTAACGGCCAGATACTAATTTTACACCTGCGTACAGTGAGAATGTGAGTAAAGAGCCTTCTACAAGGACTCAACTATGCGCTGAGTGAGGCTCGAACCCAGGACCTTCCGATCCGAAAGCGAGTGTCATATCACAAGATCACATAGCCTCTCAAAAAACAAAACAAAGCTTCATCATTTTGATTCATAATTTTTTCACATTTTCTACAGATTGTCGTCAAGTCCTCTTGCCAGCCTTTCTAAGACACACACACGAGTTGATGATACAAAAGGAAGAGATGGAAGAATGCATCTCCATTCTCAGCCATATCATGGATAAAATGTGGAAGAGTGACGTAAGTCTTATTATGATATCAGATGTAAATGTTGCTGCTCGAAGCTCGAAGAAATAAATAACAATGTGAAATTGAATGTCAGCTTCAATTTAATATACGAAAACAGATAAAATGGACGTTTCAGGTTTCCCATTTATCAACGAAACAGGATGAATGAAACACTACAGACGAAGGAGATAATGTGGTTGTGGTATTGTCAAGATGAAGAAACAGTTTCATTCATCCTGTTTTGTTGATAAAGGGGAAACCCAAAACATCAATTTTATCTGTTTTCGTATATTAAATTGAATCTTACATTCAATTTCAAATTGTTATTTATGAAGTCATGGCTTTTAATCATCATGAAAAATCTTGCTTCTCTTAGAACCTTTGTTTTCCGTTTCTCCATGTTTTCTGATACAGCTCTCTCTACTCATTACCCATTTTATCATTTTTTATTCTGTCTGGGTCAAAGGGCATCAAATTCCGATTTTTAAAAAAATAGTTTCAACATTTTTAGATTTGCCAGTAATTCTGTGATCATTGGCAAAATATGAAACAGCGGCTGTACGGAACAATTTTTTTAAAAATGGATGCTTTGTATTTAGTTTTTTAAAAAGCTAATAAAATCTTCCAGCCCGATATAATGTATCAGCAAACAAAACTATGTTTAAATATTGATAGTCTGGCGGATACAATTTAGTGAGGACTACTCATTGTCATTAACTATTATGAATGTCTGGTCTGATAGAAACACCGAGATCAAGATATCTCCATCATCATGGACAAAGTGTTGAGGACTGTCATCCAATCTGTGGTGGGGATGGAGCAGAGTAATAGTCAGGAGGTAAGAGTTCTCTCCCCTCTTCTCTCTTTTCTTCTTTTCTCTTTTCTCTTCTTTTCTCTTTCTCTCTCTCTCTCTCTCTCTCTCTCTCTCTCTCTCTCTCTCTCTCTCTCTCTCTCCTCTCTCCCTCTCTCCCTCTCTCCCTCTCTCCCTCTCTCCCTCTCTCCCTCTCTCCCTCTCTCCCTCTCTCCCTCTCTCTCTCTCTCTCTCTCTCTCTCTCTCTCTCTCTCTCTCTCTCTCTCTCTCTCTCTCTCTCTCTCTCTCTCTATTATTGTAATATCACAATGTTTTTCTTTTTTTTTCCTGTTTAAAATATATACTTGTTTTTCCCAACATGAAAAATTCTTTTTTTGAGTGCTGAATACTCTAGATTGTTGGTAAGAACAGCATCCATTGAGCTAAGGAACCCAAACATCCAATGGAATTTGTCCTCATGTTGATATTGAATAATTTTCTATCATTTATCTCTAACAAATGCGAAGAATAAGATCATTTATCTTTCAGTGATTTCATATTTTGTCGCTCAGTCCAAATGTGAGAATGAATGGACAATACGATAAAAAGGAGAAGAAACAAAACCAACAGTTTGTGAAAAAGGAATATTGGATGATTGACATTGTTTGAATAATATCCCAGCAGACCTGGTAGTTGCATATGATAACGGCACCAAAAACAAAACGGATGATAAAACCTGAAAAAAAAAAGAAGAAAAAAGCAACAAGAAAACAATTGTTGATTTTTATGTTCTATGTTTTATTGCATGTATTGAAAGAAGTCTTTACTATTCTTTTTTTTTTAAGAAGTAAAGAAAAAAAAAATCAATACAGGGATGTCTTTTTTATGGTTAAAACTAAAACCGGTTTTTAAATAAATTTCTGGCTGACCTTGTCCAGTGTGGTGAGTTTGAATTTTTAAAAGATGAAAGCATTGGTTGTTTAAAGGCAACAGTTAAGGAGAAGCGAGATGGATTTGGATCCTTTTCTATGATTTAAGGGTGATATCATTTGATGAAGGGAAGCTTTGCACGAAATGTTGTCCTATTAGCTCTTTGCAAGAAATGTTTTTTTGGCTTTTTTAAATTTTAGCAAAGGGCATCCCTAAAAACAAATTAGTTCTATAGGCATTAACTCTTTCGAGTTATTATGAATGGAAAATTGAACAAATTTGAGAGAGTTGAATGTTGTCATAAGTAATAATTGTGTATTGTTCACCATTCTACCATAGCAAACTGTGCGAACTGTGAAAAAACGTAGACTTGAGGTAAAAAACGAGACCAATTCTCAGAATGTTCTTATATCAAACTTTTATTCTGTACCTATATAGTATTTATCATGCTGTGTCACTGCACATCGTATTTCACCTTGCAATGTTTGAGTGTGCACAGCGAATGAATAATTTGTCAGTGTAGCTTTGAATGGAGACAAGTCCATGATGCATCATGATTTTTTTGGTTTTTTTTTCTTTTATTTTTGCTTCTTAGGATGATTGATTTTTTAATTTAACTTTTAATCATTGTTTTTTGTTTGTTTTTTTTTTTTTTGTTTGTTTTTTTTCTATTTTGCATGTTTTATAATAATATGCATCGCACTTGCTCCTTTTGATGTGGGAATTGTTATGAAACAGAGGGGGGGATGGGATAGAGGAAAGAAGATCAACAATTTGGCTGCTCTCATTGCTCTAGCTCTTTACTTGTGTTTTCTAAATTTTAATGTCACTTAAATCTCTCTCTATCTCTCTATCTCTCTCTCTCTCTCTCTCTCTTTCTCTCTCTCTCTCTCTCTCTCTCTCTCTCTCTCTCTCTCTCTCTCTCTCTCTCTCTCTCTATTTATCTCTCCCTCCATTTCTCCACTAACACCCCCCCCCCCCCTTTTTCTGTTTGTACTTTTGCGGTACTGGTGAATTCGTGCATCCAGCAGCTGCTGTCTCTTCTGACCACATCTTTACCTTAAGTAGCTATTAAGTGATCGCCCCAATAGAAAAAAACCATATACCTTATTATAATGGTAATTAAATGAATGATATGATAATGATTTCAATGTTAAGGTCATGCCTAAAGATGTTGTACAATAAAGAATAAGATGAATTAGAATAATCGAAAGAGAGAGAGAGAGAGAGAGAGAGAGAGAGAGAGAGAGAGAGAGAGAGAGAGAGAGAGAGAGAGAGAGAGAGAGAGAGAGAGAGAGAGAGAGAGCAAAGTTAGTGATAAGATCGTTTTTTTTTAACAATAAGAGTACTGAAAATTGCAACCATGTATTAATGATAAGAGACAATGAGAGTAACCAGCATCTGCCTCACATTGCCAGATTTAACTAGTATTGCATGGCTGAAAAATATTTTTTTTTTACATAATAACATAATTAAGTGTTGCTACCAAATATTCAGTCATTTGCTTAGATCACAGGATTGTTGTGTAGTTTACTATTAAGTATATACTTTTACCCTTTTTATTTATCTTAGATTTGATCCCAATTTTTTTTCTATAATGTAAATAAAAAAGGAAGGTTAATTTTATTTTGTCACTGTTTTTTTTTATTGTTAGGTTCTTTTTTTTTTTTTGGGGGGGGGGGGGGGGGGGGGGTGCATTTTTATAAAAAGATCGTGATGCCTGTTTCTTTTGTTTTTATTGGTTTTTTTTTGTTTGTTTTATTTTGTATTTTGATGATGGATTTGACACAGACTGATGTGATCTGGTGACAAGATATCACTGGAATTAATGTAGCAACGAAGAAAAGAGATAGCAAAATTACTTTATAATCTGCAACTAACTTTTACAAACAATAACGATGTGTTGAAATTGTATCATTGTTACCTACATCTTTTGTACCCCTTTATGTTCAAACCCTAGATTAAATGAATAAATAAATAACTAAATAGATAAATATATTCATTAACAAATGGATAAGTAAATAAATAAACAGTATTGAAGTTGACTTTATGAATCAGTTGATCAAAAAAGGATAAATTGTGTGAAGATTTCGGGTTATCACTTCCTCAATAGTGTTCAAGATCCCAATGGATTTGACATGAAATTGGATGATGGGATAGAATTAACTCAACAGGCTTATATCATTTGTCTTTGTTGATTTATGGTGTTCAAAATCAATGGATTTGACATGAAATTGGATGATGGGATAGAATTAACTCAACAGGCTTATATCATTTGTCTTTGTTGATTTATAGTGTTCAAAATCAACAATGGATTTGACATGAAATTGGATGATGGGATAGAATTAACTCAACAGGCCAGGCTTATATCATTTGTCTTTGTTCATTTATAATGTTCAAAATCAACAATGGATTTGACATGAAATTGGATGATGGGATAGAATTAACTCAACAGGCCAGGCTTATATCATTTGTCTTTGTTGATTTATAATGTTCAAAATCAACAATGGATTTGACATGAAATTGGATGATGGGATAGAATTAACTCAACAGGCCAGGCTTATATCATTTGTTGATTACTTTGTGAAGCTTTCATTCAACTTCACATCATCGTTTGGTATTTTTAAAGCATAAAGTAGCAACATTTTCATTTAAACTTGGTGTTATTTACAAATGTCATCCATGCATGGAGTCCTGTGAAATCTGGCTTTACAGGAATTTAATTTTTTTTTAAATCAATGATTTTTGATCAAGTGTTGAATAAGTAAGAATGCAATTTTAAAACTTGGCACAATTTGACAGAGACATATTTAAGTTTTTGAAAATATCAAATTTAGAAACTAGGCAGCAGGCACCGGTGTAAGATAAAAATCTTAACAAGTGCTATGTCTGGCACCTTTCACTTTCATACACACTTGTTCAGATCTGTATTGTAAGTTTTTGGCATGTTTTGAGACCAAAAGAGATAGAAAATGTGGAAATGTGCTGTATGATCAGTGACGGGAACATAATTAATAAAATTTTAACAGGTCTTAGATCTAAAAAAAAATGATGAGTCTGTGAAGAAATATGACTTGCTACCATATTCATCATGCATCTACCACGTGGTATCGATGACAAACCAATAAGATATAGATTTTTAATGAAAGTTTTGTTTCATATGTCATAGTGGCAAGAACTTTGATTGGGTGAAGATTTACCAACGATTTCCATGAATCAAGTTGATACGGTCCAAACAAAAATATTAAAAATTTTTTAAACAATTAAATCTGTTTAAAGTTAATATTGGTCTAGTTTTCCCGCCTTTTATTTGTCTCACAGATTATGCTATTGATTCCCTGCCATGTATGCATTTGATACTGAATAGATTACAGCATATCATTCAATACTCTCTGCTTTTGTGTGTTTTGGATCAATATGTAATGAATGACGTACACAAAAAAAAAGAAAGGAATGACCAAAGTTAGAATTATTATTTTGTCACACCAGACAATGTGTTTGTTTTTTAAAAAGCAAATCTGCATCACTCGACTGATTTTTCCTACAAAATACGTTATTCGTTTTTGATTCATGTTATTGAATGCCATGCCATTACTTCACCGTGTGCATTGCATATTATTTACAAAACATGTGTAATGAGATGTGATTTCCCTAGAATTGAGACCAATTTCACTGGACTACCAGTTTAGTCGATGATTACAATTCTCTCCTTTATGATTTGTATTGCAGTCCCACATTTATTTCCTCAAGATTTCAATTGCCATTCCTTGTTTACTTGTGATAATTCCTGCTTGATTGCATGGCAAAGGGGTCTTCTGTGTTTCTTTAATTAAATTGGATTATACCAACAGTTTAATTATATAAAACTTTTTATGTTTAAGATACCGTATTCTACGTATCAGATCTTATCAGTAAATTTGCTCTCTCTCTCTCTCTCTCTCTCTCTCTCTCTCTCTCTCTCTCTCTCTCTCTCTCTCTCTCTCTCTCTCTTTCTCTCTCTTTCTCTCTCTCTCTCTCTCTCTCTCTCTCTTTCTCTCTCTCTCTTTCTCTCTCTCTTTCTCTCTCTCTCTCTTTATCTCTCAGTGAAGAGAGTCTGGGTAAGGTCTTTTGACCTCCCATGGTGAGCAGGAGGTCACTTTCTGTGTCTTCTATCCCTTTATATCTGTTTTCTGAGTTGCTCTCTAGCTTTGTACTAGAATGGGATAAATTGAATTTGTCCTGGCCCTTGCCAGAGTCCTTGACAGAGAGGGAAACAGCCAAATGTATAGTGTTACTTTTGGGAGATGATATATTTTTTCCCTTGTAGATCATGTGTCCACTATGTACTAATAGTTATATTCTCTGTTTTGAAATAACTTGTAAACAGTTGAGTGTATTCCACTTAGTGGAAGTGATGTCTGGATGAGACTTTAAGTGTGATCTGAAATTGAGCATATTGGTGGTATGCTCTTGGAACATACTTTTGTTCCCTATTTTAACAATTCCTCTTCGTCTTACTTTTTCTTAGGTGCTTTTACTTGTGAATCTAGCATTTTTTCCTATCATTTTCTTACCTTTTACGGGCGCTGATATGACCTAAATGTGTCGAAATCGCTGTAAAACCTTTAAAAACAAACAAAAAAGATAAAAGAAGATAGGTTTTATTTCTTTAACTTAAACAAGCTTATAATTCTTCATGTTTGTAATTTTTATTATAAAATCCATTTTTCTCCGTCTAGTTCATTCTGACATAGTAGCAGCTTGACGTAAAGAGACGCATTTTAAATATACCTGGACAAATCTCTTTCAAAATACTTTATCAGAGATGTACAGATTATCAGTTTCTTATCCTTTGGTCAAGCTTTCAATTTTCTAAATTTTAATGTTGCTCAAAGTCAGAGAGAGTTGTTGAATGTGGTAGCCATGGTTAGGCTGAAGTAGTTTGATAATCTTAGCTTGAAGGAGTTTAAATCTTTTGTGTTCACACATGATTCAGGAAGAACGTTCCAGTCTTTGATGGTGTGGGGTGCAATTGAAATATAAATACTTTTTTGACAGATGATGAAATTTTGTATTTCTTTCATCGTGAAATTTTAACTATATAGGGTCTTGGATAGTTTTTTGTAGTTGTTTTAATTTCTGGAATTAGAGATGGATGGGGAAATTGGTTCAGAATTTCAGGGAAGGACAAGTTTGATTTTGGTGGCCACTGGGCATGTTTGAGGGGGAAATTTGTTCAGAATTTCAGGGAAGGACAAGTTTGATTTTGGTGGCCACCGGGCATGTTTGAGGGGGTCAAGGATCAAACCCTGTGTCTGGTTTGTGATACTTGAAGTTTTATTGGTATGATATTTGATGGAATTAACAAATCTCTTGTTATGTACTTATTGAAGATGGAAGCAGTACACTATCATTTTGTTAATATTTTCCTGATTAGGAATTGTCATGGAATTCTCTTTTTCCTATGTGAACTTTGTCTGACTTTTTATTTGTTGCCTCTAACTTCAGATCTACAATACAACTTTTCCTGTATCCTCTTCTGTTTTACTGGTCCGGAAATGACCGAATAGTGTCGCAAACCCCTAAAAACAAGCCATATATCTGAAGGAAGTTTCATTGTTATTAATATATATTTTTTTTTTTTTTGGTGATTATTTTCACAAGTCACAGCCATTGAATATTTTAAAGTATTAGGATCAAATTAAGTGATTGAACTACAAGTTAGAGGAGAAAGATATATTTCATTTTGCATCCCTTGAATGCATGTTTGTTTGTCCTTAATTTTTTTTTTTTTTTGTTTTTTTTTTTTGCATGATGTTTTAAAGGTTTAGAAAGTGCATCTGTGTGCATTGTTCAATTCTTGAAACTTAAAACGGTGGTTTGTTCTTGTTTTTGAAGATAAATTACAGTTTTTATTATTAACATCTATCCAGAACTCTCTGTAAGCTTTAGTTATTGGATGTCATTGGTCTAACTTTCTAATTTGCAATGCTCGTTTTATATTTTAAAATCTAAAAAGTTTTTGTTCTATTTGGTTTTAGCTCTTTCTTGTTTTACTTTTCGCCACTGTAGCATTTCTGAGTGCTTTTTAATTACAGTTCATATTTTTATATTTTTACATTTGAGAAATTTGTTTTCAAAGTGAGGCATACATTCACCAAAACGATTCTAGCTCCGAGAAGAAGTACACTAAAATAGGTGGACGATTTCTACTTTTGAAGATAAAACAAATTAGCTCACTCCTTTTCTATAGCAAAATCAATCGTCACATTTGTTACCGTACAAACAAATGTCTTTGTTCATCCAAAAATTTGTTATGGCTTTTAAGTCTTTATTCTCTGTTGCCAAGATTATTGTTTGGAACTAAATTATATATGAGGAGGCGACTTTCAAAACGTACTAAGTCCCATTTTCATCATTGAAAGGAAACTACAATTTTGTGTCATTTATTTATTGACTAAAAGAGGAAAATACTTGTCTTATGTGTCTCGTAGAACAATACCCTGAGTGTTTGGATACTCCAAAGTTTCTCTGACTATTCTATGGAGTCCAAAAGATAGCTTGAGATTGTTTACTCATTTTCTATCAGGATTTGACTTGGGACGTTATGGAAGTCACAGCTACTCATATATTAGGAACCAATTGCTTTTGAGATTTGGTGAAGACAATTATGTTTTCGTAGGTGGGTATAAATCATGAAAATGACTGGTAAGGAGTGAGTTAATCTTATTTTCAACACCTACTCCGATATACTAAGTATACTCTCCTTAGATATACTAAGTATACTCTCCTCAGATATACTAGGTATACTCTCCAACAATGCCTGTATGGTGTTATTGGAATAACCAAGAAATTGAGGATTCATTATTATTTTGCAAATGTAGATCACTTTGAAATCAAAACCTTCATTTGTTTTTCTCTCTAAGTTTGTGTGAATAGACGTAACATTTTTTAACAAGAGAGAGAAACCAAAGCATGGTCAGTGTTGTATTTGTTGATTCTATAGTTTGTTATGCCTTCCTTCCTTCCCTGCTATTGCAGCAATTCTTTGGCCATCAGCCCCCGCCCATTGTGTCCGTGTCGTTTGAGACCACCAATGTAAGTAGAGCAGACTCATCCTAACAACGACTCTATGAACGCATGTGATGATGACAATGATAATAATCGTAATATTAATTTGATGACAATGATAATAATGATAATGATTATGAGATTGCTCTCTCTCTCTCTCTCTCTCTCTCTCTCTCTCTCTCTCTCTCTCTCTCCCCCTCTCTCCCCCTCTCTCTCTCTCTCTCTCTCTCCCCCTCTCTCTCTCTCTCTCTCTCTCTCTCTCTCTCTCTCTCTCCCTCTCTCTCTCTCTCTCTCTCTCTCTCTCTCTCTCTCTCTCATTCTCTCATTCTCTCTCACCCCCCATCCCGCAACCCACCTAGTTTTCTTCTTTTATCTCATTTTTTACTCCATCTATTAGTACAAATGAAAAATTCTGCTGCTATAAATATAGTCTAATGGAACTTTTATCTACATCTCTGTGTCTCGACGTCTCATTTTTGTTATTGTCAAGATTTACATAAATGATATATTGCAAATGACTTGAAGACAGATGATTGTTTTTGTTTCAAATCTGCTAAGGCCTTTTTTAAAAAAAATTCAGAATACCAGTTTTCTCAATGAAAGATCTCAAGATATTCTCTGTTTCTTTTCTGTTGTTGTCCCTTTCGATGTGACTTCTGTTCTTGTTGAGAAATGAAACTACAACTACTTGATTGTGTCGTAGTTCTGACCAGTATTCTGAGCTGAAAAAAAAGAGATTGCAAATTTATGTCTTTGTGGAGGATAAAACGCTCTTGTTATTCATCCATGTTTTATGTGTTAGATTGATAATTAATGATATGTGTACAAGTTATATCATGGGGCAGCGTGACTCAGAGGTACAGTCTTTGCTTTGTGCCCATAAGGTACCGAGTTTGACTACCCGCTGCACCGTGTGGCCTTGAGCAAGTCATTGTGCCCTAGCTCACTTTGCAGTGCTGAACTGTTGCTGATGCCTGAGTTATTCCAGTCTTCCCTTGGAATAGACCCTAAAGACAAATGTCCCCTTGGGGATGAATTAAATAAGATTTGTTTATTTAATTTATTAATTATTTATTTTATTTATTTAGTTTCATTGTAAGGAGGGATGTAACAGGACAATAAATTTTGACTAAACAAGCTTTTCCTTCTGCTGAACTCTTCTACTTTGGACTCATCACACATATAGTCTATTTATCCAATACTCTAGCCATACCACGTTATCGTCTTACATTTCACTCACACCCCAATGATAGTTACTGAATTTCAATTTTTGTCAGTCCTAATCATTTTTGCACATTTCTCCTCTTTTATTTTAACCATTTTACTGTAGTTCTTTCATTATAACCAAACCAATCGCCTATTAGACAGAATTTAGTTTGGCCTCTTGTATTGCCAATCAGATTTGCTTTTATCGTGTATCTCGTGTTTAATCGGACTATCACTATCTCAAGTTTAACCGATTATCACCTCATTATCATTGCTGAACAGGATCTGCCAACCATGTAAAGTCTTTTACTATCCTGCAAACCTATGCACAAATCGTAATTGAAAATATTTAGCCCTTTTCAAATTTTTAAACATTTCACCATTTTATATCTTATTTTTATTTAATAATTGACCTGGTAACTGGTGTACTCTGAAAAAACACTTATTTAAAAATTTGGCCAGAAGATCCGTCCTTCAAATAACAATCGATTTAAATGACCCTCATCTTGGCAAAAACACTCAAATTTGGGACCTCGCGAGGTATTCCTTAGTCCCAGGTTTGAGAGTTTTTACCAAGACGAGGGTCATTTAAATTGAGCGATATTTGAAAGACAAGTTTAAGGGTAAAATGTTTAAATACGTGTTTTTCCAGAGTACGGCAGTTGACTGGTTATTTACAAAAACTTGAGTATCTGAATGTTGGAGGAAAATGGATTGTGCCATGATGATAATATATATAATACAATGTTAGAAAATACTATTTACCACGCTACGAAGCACTTGAATGACTCAAAACTAGTTGATGAGTTGATAATTTGATCTGGATAAAGTCAAATAACATGTAATTATAATGGCATGATTGGAAAAAAGATGATATTTCAGTTTCAAACTTGTATGCCTGTGGGAAACTGCTGATTGCTGTGGGCAGACATTTTCACTTATTTTTTTTAACATGACATCTAACAGATGAAAAACCAAAAACTAGAGGTGCCTAAATGAGTCAATAAAATGGAGAGAAAGATAAAGGGAGTAAATGTGACTCATATATAAGGGAACAACACAAAACAAACGACGTTTCGGCCTTTGGCCTTTTTCAAGTAAACACGATTATTTATGAGTCACATTAACTCCCTTTATCTTTCTCTCCATCTAACAGATAACAGCATGAAGGAAGTGTTTTTGTGACTGGATAGTATTGAACAAATAAAATTAAACAATTGGAACTTAATTACAGTATTCATTTGGGTGGGGTTCCTGACCCCTCGTACTGGGCAGGGAGGTCACCTTCTGTGTCTTCTATACGCCTTTATCTCATTTCCAACTTGCTTTTTCTCTTTGTCTTGGAATGAGATTACTTTGTTTTGTCCTTTCCTTTGTCGGAGGGAAACCGTCGAATGTATAGTTAAAGTTTTGGGAGATGATATTTTTTTTCCTTGTAAATCATCTCTCTCTTATATATATTTGTTGTTTTGAATGTACAATTTAAGCATTTGAGTGCGTTCCCCTTAGTGGGGTCCTGTGCTTGTGTCTGGATGAGACTTGTAGGTGATCTCAAACTATGCACAATAATAATATGCTCTTGGAATCTCCACCAGTTCCCTATTTTGTACCATTCCCCTTGGTCTTACTTTTGTTGTGTGCTTTTAATTGTAAATCTATAATGTTTTACTATCCCATTTTCTTCATTTTTACTGGGGCTGAAATAAGCGCCTAGAACTCGTATTGCATGAGTTGTTGGCGCTATATAAGTGTGCAGTATTATTATTATTATTATTATTATTATTATTATTATTATTATTATTATTATTATTATTATTATATTTATTATTATTATTTATTATTATTATTATTATTATTATTATTATTATTATTATTATTATTATTATTATTATTATTATTATTATTATTATTATTATTATTTTTATTATTATTTTTTTATTATTATTATTATTATTATTATTATTATTATTATTATTATTATTATTATTATTATTATTATTATTATTATTATTATTATTATTATTATTATTATTATTATTATCATCATTATTATTATTATTAATTGACCTAATAGTGTGGCAAGTGCCTTAAAAACAAACAAAACAGTATTCATTATTGATTTCAATGACTTTGTCGTTTCCTATCCTGATGCCTTTGAGATTGAGCTTTTCAGTCCAATGTCATTTGGCAGTATATAGGGGATGACACTAAGATTTGAATAATCTTCTTTTCAACTCATAGAATTTGACCAAGTCTCATTTTTAACAATTATTCATCACAATTTAACGTGTATCTCCTTTTCCTCATTGCCTGAATAGACGTATTATTCACTGACCAATTTTCCGAATATGATTCACCCCAACATGATTCTGACCGGAGGCGTTGGGTCCCATTTTGTAAGTGGAAGCGGTCTTTAGCCATTGTCCTCTCACGCCAGTCCTTGAGATTTTCCCCTTTTAGATAGTAAATTTACTCTATTGAATGATTTCTGAAAATCAAAATCCTGGTTTGAAACTCAACAAAATTTCTTATTCCTTCTATTTCCAATCTTTCCCTTCACTTTCTTCACTTACTTTTGATTTTAGAAAGGCAATTTGTTCTGGTATACCTATTCTCTTACGCGAAATACTCTAAAAATGTTGACTGAATGTTAGTTGATTTATTTCAAGATTTATTTAATGTTTTATCATCACCTGTAACAAGCAAGCCATAATATGTTCAATCAGATCAAAATGCCACATCTCAACCTCTCCAACATTCAATCTTTGCTCCAATTTAGCTTCCATTTCATTCAATCTTTCTTTCTATTTTCCCTTTATTTTCCTTCTTATCACGTACAAACCTGTAATCCAGCCCATAACATTTTATTCAATCAGCTGCGTCTAGTTATATTAGTTTGATTTATTCGATTAGTTTTGATATGCCAGATGATACTACTGGTCTTGACACAGAAAACAACATTCAACGTGTCATTCCAGTGCTTTGTGCAAGCTCAAAGTTTTGGGGTTTTTTGTTGTTTTTTTCATATTTTACCCATTGCAAAGATATGAATAGGCAACAAGAAGCAGTTAAACAAAAAAAAAGAATAGAAAAAAATAGTGAAAATGACAAGGTTGAGACCTAAGTATTCAATGCACATTGAATTCAATCATAGCAGACTTAGAAAAGGAATAAAAATGAATTGAATATAATTTCTATTCTATTCTCTTTTCCTTAGTCAACATGAATTGGGGGGAAGGGTGTTTTTAAAAAAAAACCCGTTGCAAATGATATGAATAGGCAACAAGAAGCAGTTTTTTAAAAAAAAAGGAAGAAAAAACTAGTGAAAGTGACAAGGTTCAGACCTAAGTATTCAATGCACATTGAATTCAATCATAGCAGACTTAGAAAAGGAATACAACATGACTTGAATATTTCTATTCCATTCTCTCTTTTCCTTAGTCAGCCTCTGGCTCCCATCCTTTTTTGGTGAGGATATTTGTTTTTAATCGCTGACAAGTGTAGTGCCATGCTATTCAGGGATTTTTTTCTGGCACTAACTCTTTCAGCTTATTGTTACGATTGTACATATCACTCATTAGCTGTGCCTTCCTTTCCCACATATTTTACTGAAATGATTTTTTTTCGAAAGACTGATTGGGGCAAGCAGATAGCATTGAGAAACCTTACACGCTTTTGGGTGAGAAATAGATGGAGTTAAAACCATTGTCCTCTGTCTCTGCTCTACTCACTTCATTTCTTGTTATCATCAACCATGATTTTTACTTTTCCCTTTGATCATGAGACAAGAGCATTACCACTGAGTACTATCAGGACCCCCAGTTTTATTTACACTCTAGAAATTGGAGCAGAGGGAGGGGAAAAGCTTGTGTGAAATAAAATACTTGTTACTTCCTTATTCAAAGCTATTTGCTGTCTTTGCCTAGTTAAGTTGGTTTTGCTATTTTTCTCTTAATTCTAAGTTCTTGTTTTGCATGAATCAAGTGCTTTCTGAGTGTTAATTGGTGGCTATATCTTTTATGATATATTTTGTTGTTGACTTTCTGTTTTATGCTAAAAAAGTTTACAGGCTTATTGAAGACCATGTCGTGTGTTTTAAATACTGGCAGACAGGAAGTAACACGAATAATTATGAACTTTGTTTCAAGCTGTTGTGAAGTGTTTTGTTTTTCTTTGTTTTCTTTTTCATTTTTAAAATTCCTTTCTTTTTTTTTCGTTCCTTTATTTCTCACAAAATTATGTTTCCAATGCTTATATATATATATAGATTTCAGAGAACTACGGATGCTTTACTTGTAGTTATTTTCATAAGTAGTCATTGCGAAATAGACATTTGCTATAATATTTCACACTAATATTCATTTGTTTGTTTTATTATATACTTTTTCAATTCTTGTTGCTTCATCAATATTGACCAAAATACAAATGCTTTATAGATTTGTTTTTCTGTGATTTGTCATAATAAATTGATATTATGGTACACAATATGTTGTAGAGGTGATTGTCAAGTCAAGACTAATACTAGGTCCTGTACTCTGGAAAACCGTGTATTTAAACATTGGGCCTGTGAAAACTCGCTTTCAAATATTGATCGATTTAAGTGACCTTCATCTTGTGCAAAGTCCCAGGTTTGATCATTTTTGCCAAGATGAGGGTAATTTAAATCGATTCATATTTGAAGGACGAATATTCTGGCTAGATTTTGAAATACAAGGTTTTCCAAAGCACGGCAGTTAACGGTTAAAGACTGGAAACAAAACTGGGAATAATATTGATTGCGATTGAAGACACTTTGAAATGACCACAATGGGAGGTCAAGGGTCATCCTTGATGGGTTTATGACATCCAGCAATAAGCCACATTATAATATACCATGTAAGAGTAGAACATGTGTCAGATATGAAACTAAATGATTTCATCAGAAGCGAAAATGTCAAGAGATGCGTGGAATCAAATTTCACCCTATTGATGGGTTTTATGGCATACAACATCAGTATATCACATAAAACCTTGTGAAGCTATGAAACAAAAGATTTATCAGAAGAGTAAATAAATACAGTGGTTGATTTTAGAGCAAATGGGCTGACTTTGATCAGTTCCATTAATCATCTCATCTGTCTGGTGTATTTTGCTATGATCATAGCACGACACAATAGACAGACAGTATAGAGTGAAGTTGACATCACTCTGGTCTTTGTTATTGCTTTTTGCCATCCATGTTTATGAGTAATTCTCACGAAACTGTATTAACCAGACTATAAAAGTTCATGGTTACACAGAGTTTTGTGTGTTGGTCCGTTATATTTCCGGATGGCAATGTTGTGAGCTTCTTTGACAAGCGTATACTGTCTATTGCTTTGTCACTCGTGACTATGTCTTGATTGTTAACATTTTCCTGTTCTGGGCTGACAATGGCTGAGAAATACAGTGTTATGTTTGACAACCAATTTACATTGAGCATGGATTGTTGGCACATACAATGTCACAAAAATGGGAACAATCTGACCAGTTTGTTTATTTCTAACAGGGTAACTGTGTGGCTGTGATGATCAGCATCCTGAGGCAGATGACCGAAGACCACTACGTGTCTTATATTCAGAGCTTCCCCACAACCTTTGACCTGACCGATTTTCTGATGGAGATTCTTTGTGTGTTCAAGGACCTCGTCAACAGGAAGGTGTACCCAACAGACTGGCTTGAGATTGTCATGATACAGAATTCGTATGTATCCTTCTGAATTCTGATTTATTTCCCTTTTTTTTAAGTGTGGAGGGGGGGGGGGGGGGTTGTATTTTCTTTTTAATTAGATTTTTTTTCTATGTTTTTGTTAGTTATTATTATTATTATTATTATTATTATTATTATTATTATTATTATTATTATTATTATTATTATTATTATTATTTTTCACATAGTACATATTGATTTACTTGATATTTGTGATCTTCACCTGGATCAACAAGAGAAGAGGCATTCAAGAAATCTGTGTCAGAAAACAAATATGCGGTGAATGACCGGAAAATGATGACATTTTGCCAAATGTATTCGAGGTTCCTTAAGAAATTTTAATGATTTTGATGGACTGTTAATGAATGACTTACTCAAGAAGATTTATGTTTGGTTTCCTTTCCAGTGTCATCTTGAGAGCTCTGAGATTATTTGCCTCCACAATCTTCGAGCGTTTCTCTAATCCGTTTGAACATCAGGTAAGATTTATCATGCTGATTTCTTTTAAAACTTTCAGTCAATCTCTCTATCCATCTATTTATCTATCTGTATGTCTATATATTTATCTTTCTTACCATCTATCTATTTATCTACCTATCTGTCTGTCTATCTATCTATCTATTTATCTATCTATCTATCTATCTATCTATCTATCTATCTATCTATCTATCTTTCTATCTATCCATCTATCGATCTATCTATCTATCTATCTATCTATCTACCTACCTACCTACCTATCTATCTATCTATCTATCTATCTATCTATCTATCTATCTATCTATCTATCTATCTATCTATCTATCTATCTATCTATCTATCTATCTACCTACCTATCTATCTATCTATCTATCTTTCTGTCTATCTATCTATCAATCCATCTATGTATCTATTTTGTAAGATATTGATGTGCATGAATCTTTAGAGTGCTCCACTGTTTAAGGAGCGTTGGATTATTACGGTATTCTCACCGTTTCTTTTGCCTACAATATTTTTTCTGGAGTAGGATCATTAATTCACTGCTTCATCGGGGCAGAAGGAAATTTTTAAAATGGTTTCCTGTGAATAGTTTTTGTTGCATTTTCCAGTTGTTTTTATCTCTATCTGTACAAATAGGTTGCTAACAATCGACTTGTACTTTATGAAATGGAAATTTGTTCCTTATGGGTTCTTCAAGAATAAATGAAGAAATATGGAGCGTATTGAACATGGTGAATATACGGACCTGTGCTATATGAATATTCATATTTTAAAAATATATTTAAGGAACTTTTGCTGGGTGGGACTGCTGACTTCCCATAGTGGGCAGGGAGGTACTTACTGTGTCTTCTAACACCCTATATCTGTTTTCCAACTTGCTTTCTGTCTTTGTCTTAGAATGAGATTACTTGGTTTTTTTTTTGTTTCTGGCCGGATGCCTTGGCTGAGAGGGAAACAGTCAAATGTATAGTTAGTTTTGGGAGTTGTAAAACATTTGAGTGTATTCCTCTTCGTGGGGACCTGTGCTTGTGTCTGAATGTGACTTTTAGTGATCTCAAACAAAGTACTTTGTGGTGTGCTACATCTATTTCCTATTTGAACCAATTCCTTTTTGTCTTACCTTTTCTTGGGTGCCTTAATTGTAATTCTAGAACTTTTTACTATCCCATTTTTTTTCCTTTTTACTGGTGAACATATGACCTTAATGTGTTGCAAGCGCTGTAAAACCCTTAAAAACAAACAAAACAAACTTCTGTTTTGTTTGGGGTTTTTTGGTCTTTTTTGTATGTTTTTGTAAGTTTAATGGATCATTTTTTTTCATTTCAGGTGTGGAACAACTTCTTCCATTGTGCCATCGCGTTTTTGACCCAAGACTGCCTGCAGCTTGACATGTTCTCATTTTCCAAAAGGAACAAAATCATCTCAAGGTATGAATGAAGCTCTAGCCATTTGCTACATAACTTGTCTCTCTCTAAGAATAGAATATGTGGATTCCACTCCTCAATTCAGTATCAAGTCGGCCGGATGATTTCTATATAAAACGTGCGGCTTTGTGGCCTAGTGGTATGACACTCGCTTTCGGATCGGAAGGTCCTGGGTTCGAGCCTCGCATGGCGCATAGTTGAGTCCTTGAAGAAGGCTCTTTACTCACATTCTCTCACCGTACTCAGGTGTAAAATGAGTACCTGGCCGTTAACAGCGTTGTCTCTCTCCCAAAAATTTGTAATATCGCCTGACAGGCGTCACGTCTCGTCCTACATGTTATGTGTTGCTGTTGGCCAGGGACCCCTTGTAAAGCGCTTTGAGCACGTTTAGTGGATATTGTGCTATATAAAAGCTCAAGTAAAACTTGTCTCTCTAAGAATAGAATATGTGGATTACATAACTCAATTCAGTATCAATTCGGCCGGATGATTTCTATATAAAACCTTGAGATTATCCCGCTTAACGTGTTCAAATCGCTTTACAAAGGGTCCCTTACCAACAGTTATGTTTAAAAAAAAATTTTAAAACAGTTTAAAGTAAAAATGATCAGAACTGCAAAATGTGATTTTTCATTTTTTTTTTTATTGTTTGTGTTGTTTTTTTTTCAGTTTAAGAAGAAAAAAAACACTTTCATTATCCTTAACGAATAGCATTTTGATTTGATTCCAGTTTTATGATTTAGACTTGATACTCAATGCACAGCGATTTGTTCACCCCACGGTCCACCAGATTTAGATGATGGTTCACGTATTGTTTTTCCTATTTTTAAGAGCATATTCAGAGTTTTAAAATCATTTTGCTTAGTTCTAATTATTGTAAAATCAGAGTGACAACAATGACGTGTTTTCAACTATGTATAATTGTGTCTTTGAGTAAGACACTCGACAAGCATTAAGATAAAAAAAATAATAAATTCCCTTTTTTTATCCCATCGGGGAATTTGGTCTCTAATGTCTATTCCAAGGGATGACTGGAATAAACCAGACATTAGCCGCAGTGCAGCCCGGCATATTGAGCTATAGTGAGGTAACTTGCTCAAGGCCAGTGGCGGGTGATCGAACTCGGTACCTTTCGGGTACGAAGCAAAGATCGCACCACTGAGCCACGCCCCCTCCCCCCTGACTGAGGTATAAGTGAGTATCTCCTGATTATGGACACTCACAGGCATATTAGAATTCTGATACCAAAAAAAAAGGATGTCACGTTGGTGACTGTCTTAAGTAAATATAACTATGTTTGTGAAATTCACCTCCCATTTTCCCCCTCACAAATACAAATATAAATTTTTAAATACTTCTTCAGGTACAAGGACATGAGACGTGAGGCTGGCTTTGAAATTAGGTCAATGTGGTCTAAATTAGGTACGTTCATCTCTCAGTATAATGATTTAGGAGAGTGAGAATTACATAGGCTTCAGTGGACGATTTTTCAGGTTTATATTTCCTTTATCAAAAACGAACTCTTCTTTCTTCTTGCTTCTCCTCCCTCCTCTTACTGCTCAATCTTCCTCCTAATTATCCCTAATTAATTTTACCAATATATATATATATATATATATATATATATATATATATATATATATATTTCAAATATAATTGTGATCAACTTCTACAATATTGTTTCGAGCATGAACTCTCATCAGATTATATATATATATATATATATATATATATATATATATATATATATATATATATATATATATATATTATATATTTATATTAAATTGTTGTTTTTTTCAGGTCCTAACAAAATCAAATTCATCCCCCAACTAGTCGGCCCCTTCCTTGAGATGACACTCATTCCAGAGACAGGTATAAGACCGTAATAAGTGACAAGATATTTACAAAATGAATATAGTTATGTGAAAGGTTTTGATTTAAATTTTCAAAAAAAATTATGGATTCATACATTATTAGCAATTCCAATTTGTCGTGATGATTTGATAATTTTTGAAATTCCATCTGAAGAACATTTCTGCATAGGTAATGTAATTTAACGAATATGTGTTAGTGCATGACATAATCAGTCAGAAGGTGAAAATTTTGGATTTGCATTTTTTTGCGTTTTCTGAAAGAATATGCTCACCAAAGCATTTTAATCTTTATTTGAAGTAAATCGGGTGATTTTTCATGAAGTTATGATCAGATGTAAGGGAAAGGTATCCAGCAACTTTTCTCAAATTTCAAACTTTGTCAACTTCACTGGCTGTAAAAAATATTTAGAAGTGAAATTAAGCTTTGACATTTCCGGAAGATGTACAAAAAGGGTTTATTTAATCATTTGTGACAAAAACTCATATTTGATAAAAATAGGACCTTCTAACTAAACTTGGCATTATCTCAGTTCGAAGCTTTTCACCATCCGACTGATTATGTCATTCACTGTAAAATATATATAATAATCATGACAGAAAAATGTCATGTTTGTAGAGTAGCAAAACAGACTGTTGAGCTTCACGAGTTGTTTGAAATTTGCTGAGGAATAAGTTGCCAGATTATGGGGCAGCATGGCTGAACGGTACTGTCTTCGCTTTGTACCCGAAAAGGATTGAGTTTGCATGCCCACTGCACTGTGTGGCCTTGAGCAAGTCACTTCGCCCTAGCTCAATTTGCGGTGCTGCACTTTTGCTGCTGATGAATAGACCCTAAAGACAAATTTATTCCATGGGATGAATTAAGGGTCTTGTGGTATGACATTTACCTTTGGATCGGAAGATCCTGGGTTCGAGCCCTACTCTGAGCATCTCATAGTTGAGTCCTTGGAAAAGGCTATTTACTCACATTCTCTCACCATACTCCAGTGTAAAATGAGTACCTAGTCATTAACAGCTTTGTCTCTGTCGGAAAAAAAAAAAATAATTGTAATATCCCCTAATGGACATCATGTAGGATCAATAAAGTTTTATCTTATCTTATCTTATCTTATCTTATGTCTCGTCCTACTTGTTACATGTTGCTGTTGTAATTCGCTGAAGAAGGGTTTTGAGTCCGAAACGTTCTGTGTTTGATATTTGTTGGTTTTTTTTAAAGCTGTTGTACTCATTTTTGTTTACTACTTTTTACCTAAAATTAATGTTGACGCAATTCTGCTTCCATTCTTCTTCTTTCAAATTCCATGGTTGCCCCCCCCCCCCCCCTTTCAATGACACCAGAGCTAAGAAAAGCCACCATCCCCATCTTCTTTGATATGATGCATCATGAATTCATTCAACCCATCCCTAATTCAAAGCATCTGCAAGGAAATTTTAATGAAGTAAGTTTATATGGGGTTTTTGTTGCTTTTGTTGTATTTGTTTGTTTTGTTTTTTTGGGGTTTTTTTTGGAAAGCTTGTCTTTAATTTTGATGATGATGGTGATGTTGGTGATGATGATGATGGTGGTGGTGGTGATGATGATGATGGTGATGTTGGTGATGATGATGATGGTGGTGGTGGTGATGATGATGATGATGATGATGATGATGATGATGATGATGATGGTGGTGGTGGTGGTGGTGATGATGATGATGATGATGATGGTGATGTTGGTGATGATGATGATGGTGATGTTGGTGATGATGATGATGATGGTGGTGGTGGTGATGATGATGATGATGATGATGATGATGGTGGTGGTGGTGGTTCTGGTGGTGGTTGTGGTAGTAGTGGTGGTGGTGATAGTTGTGGTAGCGATAGTAGTAGTGGTGGTGGTAGTGGTGTTGAGAAATGTTTTAAGATTTAAGTTTTTATGTCTATTGAGTTCTATATATATAGATAATGTTTATTTCAGTTTGAAAATGAAATCATCACCAAGCTCGACACCCTGATTGAAGGAGGACGGGGTGATGAACAATACATGGAACTTTTTACTGAGATGTAAGTCTTTGTCTCTCCGCCAGTTATCAATCAAGAATCAATTATCATTTCTTTTATGATTTATAAAATAAAGTTAATGTATTTTACAAAGTGTGGTTTTGTGGTATGACACTTGCTTTCAAATTGGAAAGTCATGGGTTCCAGCCTCACTTGGTGTATGGTTGAGTCCTTGTAAAAGGCTCTTTACTCACATTCTCTCACCATAATCAGGTGTAAAATGAGTACCTGGCCATTAATGGCATCTCTGTCTGAAAAAAATGTAATATCGCCTAACAGGCATCATGTCTCGTTCCACATGTTACGTGTTGCTGTTTGTCTGGGATTCTTTGTAAAGCCTTTGAGCACATTTAGTGGATATTGTTGTATATAAAAGTTGAGCTTTTTAAAGTTTACCTCATGCAATCATGCATTCAAAATGGTTTCGATGACTAAGTAAATAAAGCATAAATCTACCTCTTCCTGAGCAGTTTGGATCAAGTCCCACCATTTATTGCATTTTTATCTTGTCTTGTCTTCTGGCAAAGTTTTTCATGGCACATTTGCCCATTTGAATGACTTATCCTGACATGTGTGTTTGGTTTATCCCTTTGTTTCTGATTCTTATTGGAATGTTTAGGCAATGATACCCTTCGGGTCCCGATAGCTCATTTTGTAGAACACTCATTTTACATGCATTTTACATGCAAAGGGACCTTGATTGATCCAACCAACAAATATAAAAACAGTTTCTTCCCAAGAACCATTAAGGAATGGAACGTTCTCCCCATCAGAAATCCTAGGTATTACCAACAACAACAACAAATTTGGTCAACTATTAAACATTTATCTTTGCGGGTGGTTGGATGGAAGCATCACCCTTGAATCATATACCTATGATGTTCGCTTGGGTGTACAATCCGATAGTGATGTCGTTTCTTCTTCTCTTTACTAGCCTATCCTGCTTCTTTGGTTTGTGATTGTATTTTTGACAGGGGATATTTTTTTTTCTGTAAATCTTCTGCCTGTTTGTTCTTGGTTATTTATAATTTAGCTTATGATATCTTTAGGTTATGATTTTGATTTACATTTGTACTATTTTTGTTAGATTGCTTGTTTTTTTGTTTCAGCGGTCTCTCATATAACCTCAATTGTGTTGGAAGAGACCTAAAGCAACAAACAAACAAACAAACAACAACAAACATTTATCTTTCAACTCAATAACACAATAATGGAGAAAGTCACCACATAATAGTATAAAATCTGCAGTGATGGGTCATCCGACTTTTGCAGATAAAGACGTTGAACGTTAACTTGAATTTGAACTTTTTCCTATTCATTTCACAGTTTACGTCATCTGTGTGAGGTCAATGACATGATGTGTGAACAAGGTGTGAATTTTGTCAATATGGTGCACAATCTCCTGGAGCGACTCTTGGTCTATCGTACAATTATCCAAGATGAAATCAAAGAACATCGGATGAGTTGTATTGTCAATTTATTAGTAAGTGGCTGATTCTCTCTCTCATCATTACCTTTATTAATTGTATTCTCTTGAATGGAATAGCATGTGAGAGGCAGATTACTGAAAGTTACCTGGGGTTTTTTGGGGTTTTTTTTTTTCTTCTTTCTTTTACGTATACTGTATCATTTACCTTTAAATGTGTCAGGATCAGATGCAGTCTACCATATCAGTTACTTTGTTTTGTTTCTTTTTGGAATTTTTGGGGTTTTTTTTTTTTTAATTTTGTTTTTTCCGAAAGTAATAGATGTCAGATTGCATTATGTATTAATGCCTTTATTAAAAATGAAATAAAAAAGAATTAGAATTATCATTAAGGTATGTAAGAGTATGTAGTAAGTATTTCAAGAGAATACTGTAATCAAGTCTCAGAAACGTAAGCTAGGCCAAGGTGACTTTCTCAAGGTCACACAGCATAGCAGGAGGAATCAAAGTCTTTACCACTGTGTCACGCTTCAGTAAAAACCTCAGAATTATGAGAATATTACCTGTCAGAATTGTTTTTTCTTTTGAGTTGCATCACATTTTAGAAATATTTACTGGGCAGATCTTGTATATGATTATTTTTCTCTCTCCATTTTTCTCACATAGGATTTTTACCATGACATCAACAGACAAGAAATGTATATCCGCTACCTTAAAAAACTGTGTGAGCTTCACCATTCTTGTGACAATTTCACAGAAGCTGCCTACACATTGATGCTTTATGCCAGTCTCCTACAGGTATGACAATAGAATAAAGAATAAATTGATATTAAAACATCAGAAAGGATAAAAATATCTGAAGGCCTTAAATAGAAACATAACAAACAACAAAATGGTTTGGTCTCAGACAATTCCTAGTCATAAATCACAATGGAAGCTTCAATTTAATCAACTTCTTCTTTCAGCTTATCCCACATTTTGCAGGTGCCACATCTCCATGCATTGGTAGCATCATCTTCCGCCAGGCCCATTTCTTTCATATCGTCCTTTACCCTATCCATCCACCTAGTTTTTGGACGTCCCTTTTTTCTCTTTCCCACTAATTGTATATCCAATACTTTCTCTCTCAGATACTCCCTCTCTCATCTCTTAATATGACCGAACCATTTCAATCTATCTTCTCGCATCTTTATTGAAACATTCTTCATCAATGAAGACGGATGATACTCTGTCACATTATTTGTCTTTGTTGAATAAATTGAAGCTTACATTTCATTCTCTATTGTTATTTATTTCTTCGAGCTTCAAGCAGCAACATTTTTGTTATCAAGAAAGTCAAGAAATCAAAATA
This sequence comes from Berghia stephanieae, assembly GCF_034508935.2. NCBI lineage: Eukaryota > Metazoa > Mollusca > Gastropoda > Nudibranchia > Aeolidiidae > Berghia > Berghia stephanieae. The sequence continues at coordinate 22,295,827 of NC_088361.1, read as the reverse complement.
CAGAGAACAATCTGAGGTTCATACATTCTTTCAGTTTAGTCTTATTGATACCATTCCAGCCTTAAAGAATCCTTTCAGTGCCTTACAAATACCATGTAGATATATGGTACAACAAGTTTGGCTATGTGCGGCTATTTGGTCTAGTGGTATGACACTCGCTGTCGGATCGGAAGGTCCTGGGTTCGAGCCTCGCTCGGCGCATAGTTGAGTCCTTGGAGAAGGCTCTTTACTCACATTTTCTCACCGTACTCAGGTGTAAAATGAGTACCTGGCCGTTAACAGCGTTGTCTCTGTCCCAAAAATTTGTAATATTGCCTGACAGGCGTCATGTCTCATCCTACATGTTATGTGTTGCTGTTGGCCAGGGACCCCTTGTTAAGCGCTTTGAGCACGTTTAGTGGATATTGCGCAATATAAAAGCTCAATTTTTTTTTTTGTTCAGAATCAATGAGGAAAATAAGATCCGTTTTATCATTCTTTTCAACATTAGTATGGACACATTGAATTCAATGAGACCTTAGACTTTGAGTCATGCCTGTTGTATTTGAGGTCCACTGCATAGTTTTTATCGTAGTGATTTAGATATATTTTACGAGGCATTTTCAGTGCAGACTATAAATTTGGATGAATTTTCCTCTAACACCTTTTTTTAGTCATAAACTCGATGTCACAAACATTACAACATGTTTATAACACCCTTGTGAACAATCAGTGGGGTGGGATGGGTTTTTTTTCTTCTAAATTTGAAAAGAAGTGTATATAAAAAAATAAATTTTTTAAAATTCCCTTTATTCATCTCATAGAGGAAATTTGTCTCTAGGGTCTATTCCAAGGGAAGACTGGAAAAACCCAGGCATCAGCCGCTATGCAGCGCCGCAAATTGAGCTAGAACAAGGTGATTTGTTCAAGGCCACACATCGCAGTGGCAGGTGATCAAACTCGGTACCTTTCTGGGACTAGCAAAGACAGTACTGCTGAGCCACGCTATCCCTTGACAGAGTACAAGAGTGATATGTGAAGTTTTAACTCACTCAACCCTAACACCGACTATATCCGTAGTTTACCGGGGTTACTTTTGCTTCATGCCTATTTATTACATTTTTCTGAGAAAAAATTTAGGCGTAGTATCAAAACTAATGTCTTTAGTTTTACATGTTAATCGTTGTTGAATAAAACTAGACCTCTATCTCTATGCTCATGCTCAATTTTTAATACATTTTTTTTCCAATTTTGAAAAGTAGCAAAATTCTTTAGGATTGAGTGAGTTAAGATGCTGTCTCATGCATTGTGTGAGTTGTGTTCAATGTTTTTTTTTCCTGAACCAGTCAGGCAGTCTCTGTTTCCAATGCATTTCTTTTAATTCGACTCTCCCACCATTTTGTGACATTTCAGTGGACCAGTGAGCCTCTTGCTCCAATGTTAGTTCATGAGACTTACCCTCACCTTCACACTCACAGAGAACTCAAGGAGAAGCTGTATGGAGACATCATCTCATACTTTGAATCTGGCAAGGTATTTGTGTTATCAGTGTTTTAGTAATGATGGCAATTAAAAACATGGAATAAGAAATGATTATTGATAAAAAAGTAGTCCTCAGAGCCATTCGGCCCATGCAGCCGGAGTTTATTTCGGCTTCTATAGTGTGAAATGGACAAAAACAATTGCTCGCTATCCTTTGGATAGGACACTAGTCTATCGCAAATTACTTTCCACATGATCAAACATACCCAGCAACCCAATCACTGCTGGATGGATGGGGGGGGGGGGGGGGGGGGGTCAGAAAAAATCTCGACTGCACCCAGGATTGGTCTCAGTCCCTTTGCATGTGAAGCGGGTGCTCTACCAACTATTGGGGAAAAAGGATTGAAAGCTAGAGAGCTGTCATAAGTAATTTCTCCATTTCATTTGCTTCTTCTGTATGAAGCCCTTTACTTATAGATTGTAATCCACAATATAATGTTTAAAATTCTGTGAAATATATTAATATGCCGAGAAAAGACAGCTGAGTTTGTGAACGAAATTCAATGCTCTCTCCTATGAATTTAATGCTCTCTCAGATGTTTGGAATAACTTTTTGATTGTTCATCTTTCACGTTTTGTTATCTTATGGTTTTATTGCCCTTCATTTGAGTATGGATATCACAACGTTCTATGTATTCCTATTTGTGATTTTATAGATGTGGGAGAAAGGCATAGAGCTGTGTGAGGAATTGTGTTGTATTTACAAAGAGGAATTGTTTGACTACGACAAACTAGCCAAGTGTCTGGTGAGTTGAAGGCTTTGGTTTGTTTTTTTAATGTGACATGTGATCCTAGAGAGTCCAAAAAAAAAACAAAAAAAAACAAAAAAAAAAACAACAACAACAAAGAAAATAAAAAATAAAAAAATAGATAAATAAATATATATATATATATATATATATATATATATATATATATATATATATATATATATATATATATATATATATATATATATATATATATATATATCAATAAGATGTAATGTATTCTATTTACAATTGTTACAGGAGAGACAGTCTTTCAGATATGGAGAGAAAGATAAAGGGAGTAAATGCGACTCGTATAATATAAGGGAACAACACAATGTAGATTTCTGTTGCTGGATGGATTTCTTTGAATGTTGGGGGGTTTTTTTTGAAGTAATGAAAATAAAGTATTTACGACAGTAAATTGTTACACTATAGAGCACAAATGTGTCAACATTGATGTCAGGGGTAATGTACAATTTACAATCTCATTTTTACACATCTATCCATTAATACACTGTATAATTTCACCAGTTCACTCTTCTTGTGTTTAATCCAGTTTCTTTACCTGTTTTGTCTCTCAGAGAAGGCAAGCTGACCTTTATGACAGTGTGATGAGGTCAATGCGACCAGAACCAGAATATTTCAGAGTTGGATATTTTGGCCAAGGCTTTCCCTCTTTCTTGCAGGTGAGTACTCTGCCGTTTTTTTTGTTTTTTTTTAGTTTTTATATAGCGCAATATCCACTGAACATGCTCAAAGTGCTTTACAAGGGGTCCCTGTCCAACAGCAACATTTAACATTTAGGACAAGACATGATGCCTGTAAGGCGATATTATAATTTTTTCGGACAGAGACAATGCTGTTAACTGCCTGGTACTCATTTTACACCTGAGTACGGTGAGAGAATGTGAGTAAAGAGCCTTTTCCAAGGACTCAACTATGCGCCGAGCGAGGCTCGAACCCAGGACCTTCCGATTCGAAAGCGAGTGTCATATCACAAGACCACATAACCTCACACTGCCAGTGTTTTTTAAAAAACACCATTTATGCAATGTTACCAAATAGCACATACTGTCTTCTTTAAAAAAACGTCAGTTACCGTGTTGTGATCTCCAGTCAAGTTGTCTGTCTTGTTGGGTGGATTATGGAAAATCACTGCATTACTTGCAAATCCCGCTACGCTGGCTGTTGTGCTGTAAATGTGTAACTACAAATTCTAACACATCATTTTTTTACTAAGGAAAGATAAATGTTATTCTAAGGTCTTCCATTTATATGAAAAGACAAACATCACTAACGGCTGTGCGATTAAACACATTAGAAAAAAATATGTCCCATAGTGAAAATTTAAAAAAAGAAAATTGCATTTTTTTGTTTCTCTTTAAAAAAGATAAATCCTAACAATATGTTAGAGTACAACACTTTCAATATTATTTTTAATACAAGATGAATTTGGTTTCTCTATTAATCATTTCTCATTAAATATGACATTTACATTTTTTTCTTTTATTAACTTTCATTGAATATTGTTCTTGTTTTGTGGTGAAGGTATAGATGAGTTATGATGTTGTGTTTAGATGAGATAGAGAAGAAAATTTATTTTTTATCATCTTTTACTTCTATTCACAAACAGACAAAAGTGGTAGCAATTATTATAACATTCAGATAAAAAGTTTTTTATACATTTTTAAAAATCTTTTTCAGAACAAAGTGTTTATTTACAGAGGCAAAGAGTACGAAAGACTGGCTGACTTCAACGCTCGCATGCAGACTCTGTTCCCAAATTCTGTGGTAAATACTTTTTGATATTATGCAATGAATTGTCTTAGTCATAGGGACATTTTGCTGTCTTAGTCATAGGGACATTTTGCCGTCTTAGTCATAGGGACATTTTGCCGTCTTAGTCATAGGGACATTTTGCCGTCTTAGTCATAGGGACATTTTGCCGTCTTAGTCATAGGGACATTTTGCCATCTTAGTCATAGGGACATTTTGCCGTCTTAGTCATAGGGACATTTTGCCGTCTTAGTCATAGGGACATTTTGCCGTCTTAGTCATAGGGACATTTTGCCGTCTTAGTCATAGGGACATTTTGCCGTCTTAGTCATAGGGACATTTTGCCGTCTTAGTCATAGGGACATTTTGCCGTCTTAGTCATAGGGACATTTTGCCATCTTAGTCATAGGGACATTTTGCCGTCTTAGTCATAGGGACATTTTGCCGTCTTAGTCATAGGGACATTTTGCCGTCTTAGTCATAGGGACATTTTGCTGTCTTAGTCATAGGGACATTTAGCCGTCTTAGTCATAGGGACATTTTGCCGTCTTAGTCATAGGGACATTTTGCCGTCTTAGTCATAGAGACATTTTGCCGTCTTAGTCATAGACGTTTTGCCGTCTTAGTCATAGAGACGTTTTGCCGTCTTAGTCATAGGGACATTTTGCCGTCTTAGTCATAGGGACATTTTGCCGTCTTAGTCATAGGGACATTTTGCCGTCTTAGTCATAGAGACGTTTTGCCGTCTTCGTCATAGGGACATTTTGCCAGTAATTTTGATTCCACTTGCATCAATTTTTTTTTTTTTTGTTATGTTTTATTTTATGTTGTTTTTTTTTTTGGTTTGTTTTTGTAAATTGTTATTGGTATTGTTGTTTTTCTTTAAATGTTTTTTTTTTAATCGCACAGAATTATAATTATATATAGGGATAAGGTATTTTGTGCTTATGTGTTACCTACATTCCTTAACAGGATTTTTTTTTTCCATTTCTATTTTCAGTTAATGAAAAAATTAGACAGCCCTGACCAAGAAATTTTGGAATCCAATAAGCAATGTATCCTTTCAAATATTTTGATTTTGATAAACAATGATATCTAGATGGTTCTATTCAAAATGAGATATCTGATTTTTTTTTAAAAAGGTGAATATTTTGGTGCTTTTAGGGCAGCGTAGCTCAGCGGTACGATCTTTGCTTCATACCCGAAATGTGCCAAATTCGATCACCCGCCGCTGCGCTGTGTGGCCTTGAGCAAGTCACCTCACCCTAGCTCAATTTGTGGCGCTGCACTGCGGCTGACACCTGGGTTATTCCCGTCTTCCCTTGGAACAGACACCAGAGACAAAGTTTCCCTGTGGGATGAATAAAAGGAATTTTATTTTTAATTTAATTTTTATTTAATAAATAATTTGTAACACACTCAATTTCATAAAAACAGCTCTAGGTGCACAATCAGTGATGTACGTTATTTACAGATTAAAATTGATTCTAAAATGAATTGCAACAAGGAAAAAAAACAAAATAATACATGTTAAAAATACAAATAAAATCATTCTACTAAAAAGCTTCTCATTTAAAAAAAAAAGGCTTGATTTATTATTGTTGAAATGGACAATATTTTACGTTGGTTTGAGAGTATTTCCATTAAATCAGATAGGAGATAACATTAATTGATTTATCTCTCTTACCTTGAACCCACACTTGAAGCAGCATCAACTACCTTGAGCTTTTTATATAGCACAATATCCACTATACATGCTTAAAATTCAGTATCCACTAAACGTTTTTAAAGTGCTTTACAAGGAGTACCTTGCCAACAGCACCATGTAACATGTAGGACGAGACATGGCGACTGTTATGCGATATTACACTGTTTTTGGACAGAGACAACGCTGGTAACGGACAGGTACTCATTTACACCTGAGTGCAGTGAGAGAATGTGAGTGAAATAGAGCAAAATAGAGCTTTTGTATAGCGCAATATCCACTAAACTTGCTCAAAGCACTTGACAAGGGGTCAGAGGACTCAACTATGCGCGAGCAAGGCTCGAACCCAGGACCTTCCGATCCAAAAGCGCGTCATACAACAAGACCACATAGCCGTGAAGAATCTTTTCCGAGGACTCAATATGTGCCACCCTGAGCGGGACACAAACCCTGGACCTTCCAATTCAAAGGCGAGTGTCTTACCACTAGACCACATAGCCGCATACTTACCCGATTGTCTTTCCTTGACACTCCCCCCCAACCAGACCTCCAAATCAATGCCGTTAGTCCAGTCATGGAGTTGAAGGAATCTTTCCAGAACAGAGACATCAGTGAAGCCATCCTCAAATATTACAAAGTCAACGAGGTTCAAACTTTTACCTTCTCGAGGCGATCGGAGGAAAGTGCCAATGATGTGACGGTAAGCTGGGTTCAATTTTTTAACTTTTTGGATAAAAAAATTAATTTGCATGAATAACTTTACATTTTTATATTAACTACTTTCGAAAAGTTGACCATGTTCAATGCACTTTATAATGCTTGATTTATTTATGAATAAAAATGTTCATATCAGACCGCACAAATCACTTGTAAAGTGTCCTTTTTGTACTGATAATCTTACAGTTTTGATAATTGCCTATTACCAGGTACTCATTGATAACTGAGTGTGGTGGATTAGTATCTGTAAAGCGATTCAACACTGAATTTTACACATATTGCATCAAACATGATTTTTTAAGGTTTGATTTGTATTGTAACAATCAATATTAGGGGATGAATTATTTAGTTGAATTTAATCAAAGGGTTTGATAAATTATGTCGGATTAATTTTGATGTTTGCTTTTCTGATGATTTTGTCTCAGAGCTGTCATAATTATCACTTTCTTGATTGTATACAGAAAATGTGGTTGGAGCGCACCAATATGAAGACTTCCCAGCCATTCCCTGGCATAGTGGGCTGGTACCCTGTCATTGACGTCAACATGGTGAGTTCATTCTTCCAGCTGTTCTATTCATCCGTAGTAGTAGTAGTAGTAGTAGTAGTAGTAGTAATAGTAGTAGTAGTAGTAGTAGTAGCAGCAGCAGCAACGTATAGCTACACTTCCAAATTTATTTCGTCAACCCAGCATCTAAAGTCTTTCTCCGCCCTAAGAACTTTTTCATAGCTACCTACTGTTCTCGTTACTGGGCAGTGGAGGACAATGTGATTGCTGGTCTCTGGAGCTCCCTGACATTTTCGTCAGGCATCACTGTTCCCAAGTTTCCATCTGAACATATTTAATGCAGTTCTACCATGTCCTGTTAAGAGGTGATTTGAGGAACCCCAATATTTCCTGACGTTGTGGAATGCAGGCATTCTTTTAGTGGGATCTTCTATAACTTTAGTTAAAACGATATTATCTATTGCTGCTAGTAATAAACAGTTTTACCTTCTGTGTTTTCAAAAACTTCCTCGGAAACCATTTTGAATTGTGCATTTCTTAAAATTCGTTTCAGTTCCAAGTGAGTCCCATAGAGAATGCCATAGAAACTATGGAAGAGAAAAACAAGAAAATGTTGATTCTTATCGAGCAATACAAACAAGACGACTCCTTACGAGTAGATCCTCTTGCTATGGAACTGAATGGGGTTGTGGACCCAGCTGTATCGGGAGGCATTGCCAATTATAAGGTATGTATCGGGAGGCATTGCCAATTATAAGGTATGTATCGGGAGGCATTGCCAATTATAAGGTATGTATTGGGAGGCATTGCCAATTATAAGGTATGTATCGGGAGGAATTGCCAATTATAAGGTATGTATCGGGAGGTATTGCCAATTATAAGGTATGTATCGGGAGGCATTGCCAATTATAAGGTATGTATCGGGAGACATTGCCAATTATAGGTATGTATCGGGAGGCATTGCCAATTATAAGGTATGTATCGGGAGGCATTGCCAATTATAAGGTATGTATCGGGAGACATTGCCAATTATAAGGTATGTATCGGGAGGTATTGCCAATTATAAGGTATGTCGATAACAGGGTTTAATTTTCCCTAATTCAGCCATATTTTTTTTACACGCTTAAGATTTATAAAACAAATATAAAGATTTTTTGTTTTTTACAACTTTTTGTAATCAGGATATTATTTTATTTGAAACTGAAAGTCAGATTGGATATTTTTTATGGAGGCCATTACTTGCATTTGTTATATTCTATTTCATGGATTCAAAGCTTTCATAATATATGAATGTTATACAGTATAATCTGTGCATGTACATAATTCAATGCTAGAAAAAAATGAGATGCAAATTTATATTTCATTTTGGTTAAATTTATTTTTATCATTTTAAAAGAACTCTAATCTGTTTTACTGTATTATTTCTTCTTCCAGGATTTTTACATTGGGGACGATTACGATACGTTGCTTCAAGACAGATTAAAGGAGGTGACAATTGAGCAGGTAAGTTGATGGAGTTTTGAGGAGGAACAAAATTTCAATAAAAATAAAAATAAAATAAATGAAAAAATAAATAAATAGAATAAAATTCCATTTATTCATAGATTTGTTTTTAGGGTCTATTCCAAGGGTAGACTGGAATGACCCAGGCGTCAGTCGCGGTGCAGAGCCGCAAAATGAGCTAGGCGATTTGACTCGCTCAAGGTCATACAGCGAGGCCGGTAGTCGAAATGTGTGCCTTTTGGGTACAAAGCAAAGAACATACTGCTGAGTCACACTGCCCCTATTTCTTTATCTTAAGGATTGATCCCAGGAACACACTTTTCAAGGCATAGTAGTAATAGTGTCTCCACTGTCAAGCAACTGAGATTATGAGTGTATGTGTTATACGTACTTTTTCAAATCTTTATCTTACTAATTAATTTGTCGTTATCCTCTTCGATAAATAAAATATTTGTTCATAAACATCAATCATCCAACAATATTCTTAGGTTGAGCATTATACAATATATCATCATCATCATCATCTTCATCATCATCATCATCATCTTCATCATCATCATCATCATCAACATCGTTATTATTATTATTGTTATTATTATTATTATTATTATTATTATTATTATTATTATTATTATTATTATTATTATTATTATTATTATTATTGTTATTATTATTATTATTATTATTATTACTCCACCTCCTCCTCTCCCAGGTGACAATACTGAGGGATGGTCTGATGGTTCACAAGAACATAGCCCCACAATCCTTGCAGCCTTTCCACACGCACATGGAGCAGAGATTTACACAAATGTGTTCTATGATTGAAAAAGAATATGATATTAAGGTAAATGGGATTTCAATAAGAAAACAGTTGAACATATTTGACTTGGGAAGAATGTTGGTTTGATGTCGATTTCAATTTTTAGTAATAGGATTTGTTACTTACTTACTTACTTATTCAAAGCAGCGACCACCTGAGCAGGGTTGATGCTTTCTTACGTCATGAAGCTCTTTCTCGACTTCAGTCTACTTGTCCTTGGGTTTTGGTCATGGAGGGGGTGCCTTGGGTCCATTTCCTGTTTATATTTCTGGGCTTTGGAAGCAGTGGCTGTTAGGAGGTGCAATGCTAGCTAGCCGATGGAGGACTGGAACTACAGTTGATATCAAGTTAGCAGGAATGATCCGGCTGGTGTTATGTATTTTATCTGTCAAACTATTTTTTTAATTATTAGAAAGTAAAGTATGGTAAAGTTGTAAATAAGATATGTTGGAAATATTCAACTTCCACTTTTTCTAAGCTGTATTTGAGTTTAATTTAGTTCAGCATATATGATCACTGTTCACATGACTTTCTAACAAAGAGAGGCCTCACTGTTCACCAGGGATGCCGCTGTGATGGTAGAAAGACTACAAGAGCCCGTTTAGGCTCCTTTGCTGATGAAGTTAAGCAAAACAAAAGAAAGGCAAAATAGAACTGGGCCAGCATGTGCAAGTCACTGTCAATCACCTAGAAAATGTGCACTCCTTCGTTTATCTTGGCAACTGTTGCCAAAGCCAAGGAGAAGATGCAGCTGATATAAAACATAGAATGAATGTAGCCCAGTCTCCTTTCAGCAACCTCCACCACATTTGGCGAGACACCAACATCAATGAAAACCGGACTCTATCAATCAGTTGTGTTTTCCTCCTTTATGCATGCCTGTGAAGCATGGACCTTAAAGAAACAATCCACAAAACAACCAATGGCTTCAATAGCAGGGGTCTAAGTATAATCAACAAGGGTGATTGAGATCTTGGACTTCAACAGACCCCCTTTTTTACCTCATGCTCACAAATAAACAAGAGATGCTTAAGATATCTTGGGCTCATCCTTCATGTGGAGCCTGGTGGTCCAGTGAGGCGTACTATTATGGCTCTCACCAAGGGAAGCTCAGTCTGTCCAGAGGGCTCCCTGTTCATGGATGAACTTGAACGCTTGTAGTCCTTCAGAGTCATTAGGCCGAAGGAGCCAGAGTTTATCCCAGTTTCTATGGCATGAAATGGACAATAGCAATTGCTTGCTAACCTTTGGATAGGATGATAGTCTATCGCAAAATACTTTCCACCAGGTCTAAGAGACCCAGCTACCCATTCACTGCTGGGTGGACAGGGGGTTCATAAAAAAAATCTCGACTCTACCCAGGATGGATCTTGGTCCCTTCGCGTGTGAAGCGAGTGCTCTACCAACTGAGCTGTTGTGAACCCCACTTGAACGCTAGGCCAAACACATAAGGTAGTGGACAAAATTAGCTGATGCTGTAAAACGCATATCATAACAATTGTGTCTGTAGCATCAGACCTTATATAGCAAGGACTATCCCGCACAAATCTTTGGGCCTCTTTTTCGCTCACGAAGTGCCCAAATTCGCGACAAAATATGGGACGAAGCCGTTCCGTACATGCTATTTTAAAAAATTAATTACGACGCTGTTTATCGATGAATTTGACTGAAAGTTGGCACACAGTTAGAAAAGAGGTCATTTTAGATTATGTCAAGCGACAAAACTCGTACGATTACCAGAAGACCGTTAAAAATAGATTTTTACTCTTTGGAGTACAATATTTCTAAAACTACAAAGAGGAGAGATTTTGTCGCTCACAAGGTTATATATGCACATTTCTTCTATTTATTTTTCAAATTTCATTGGATTATGATAAGTACTTTTCCCGTATTCTCACAAAACATCAATCCAATTTGCATTTCAATGAGTGAAAATATGGAGACGGCCATTTTGTTCCCTCATCGCACGACACGAAAATGACGTGAGCGCGGCAAGGCTGCCAGGTGGCTAGACTATAATCTGACCAAATTCGACTTCAAAAGTGGCTAAATAGAAAATCATATGGCTTTCACTATTAAGACTGACCCACTTAATATGAACTAAATTTTAACAAACAGAAAATTGAATAGACTAGGATAAATGTCACTGAGACAAAAATAGATGAATAAAATTTAATAAAAGAAACAAAATTATATATTTGGCCACACACGTGGCCATCTGGCAACTTGTTCGCGGTGACTGACGACACAAATCCTCGCGTGCTTTTTTTAATTAAGGCATTGTTTCATTGTTATGTCATATGGATAATAGATTCTCTCTCTCTCTCTCTCTCTCTCTCTCTCTCTCTCTCTCTCTCTCTCTCTCTCTCTCTCTCTCTCTCTCTCTCTCTCTCTCTCTCTCTCTCTCAAATAAATACTAGAAATAACTTAAGCCATGGTCTCACTGGACTGGTTGATAATAATTTAGCAGGCATTTTTCGTGTCATTTGTATGGGTTGTAGACACAAAATTACACTTCGGAAAAGTTCCAAATTATGTATATTTTAAAACAAAATTATAGTTGACCCTAGCCATACAGCTCCAAAACTATACAAGTTAGAACTCTTCTGATGTATTCATCATATTTTCTGATAATTTTGCCATAAAATTGCCAAGTTTTAACATCTTATTCCACGTATTAAGCGAGATACAGCCAAAAACCAGAATAAAACGCAGAAAAAGCGTGCCTTAACATCTAATTCCACGTATTAAGCGAGATACAGCCACAAACCAGAATAAAACGCAGAAAAAGCGTCCCATATTTTCGGTATTTTTTTCTCTTTGTGAGTCATCCAAATAAATGACACCTTTGAAACTGCATAACTTTTTTATTTATGAATGGATTTTCAAAATTCAAAAACATTTTTACTCAGTGGAGATAGGGCTTTGATTTCAGACAAAAATTTTCCTCAAAAAGAGAAAAAAACATTTTTCATAGTCTTTGCTACCTTATACGGACCCTACTATCATAATGGATTGCAATATGTTTGCGTGTGTGTGTGTGTGTGTGTATGTTCAAAAGATACTTTTTTGAAAAAAACAAACTCTTTATAAAGAGTTCAAATGAATAACATGGGAACGATACCTTATAACGCTTAATTTAATTTTCAGGTTGCTGACAAAGGGTTCATAAACGCTACATTACGTCGAAACCAGTCCCTCCCCTCTTCCTCCAACTCATATCGTGTCAGTGACGTGTCTGTCAACAGTGTGAACATTGCTGAGTGAGTTTTTTCATTTTCAGGGATGCTATAAAGAATACAATGCTGAAGTTCAGTATTTAATTCGGGATTTATTCAAAAAAGAGACACGATGTGGACGTTTTGGATTCCCCTTTTACCAACAGTGTAGAAAAGCAATGAGTTTTTAAAATAATAATACCAGTTATTGTGTGTTAAATAATAGGAATGGTAAAAATAATAATAATAGTAAAGATTCATCTTGACTTCCATTTTATATCGTATCAAACACCTCGTCCAATGTCATATTAAATTCATCATTTATTCACAACACTGATACTGGGGAAATCTGAAATGTCCACATCGTTTGTGTTTATTGACTGTACTGAAGTTTACGTTCAGTTACATCTTTTATTCTTTTATATTTTTTTTTTCGGTTTGTTTGTTGTTTTTTGTTTTTTTTTTTATTGGGGGGGGGGGGTCAAATAGCTACGACTGCTGCATTATGGCAGGGATAGGAAACAATGTTTTAGATTTTTGTCTGGGATTAGGTTTGGGGGGGGGGGGGGGGGGGGGGGGGCTTTACGATAGATTAGAAAGAAATCAATAATATTTACAATTGTTAGTTTCTCGAAGTTAATTTTATTTTATATTTTTTTAATGTTAGAGAACTCATTTCAATATTTAGATTTTACACTGAACTTAACTTTCTTTTAGACAATTTTTGTTTTTTTAAATAACACCTCTAGTTTTTCTTTCCTTTAATTTTCTTAAACCTTGTTGCTTAACCTCTCATTCCAACAGTGTGCGACTGAATAAATCCCTCAGGTATTTATGTGGCCAATTATATTGATGTTTCCTTTACCTTTTTCTTGTTGTATCCATGTCCACGTCTGTGTCTGTGTTGTCAGAACGGATGGCTCTTGTAAAACCCACTGTTTGTTATTCTAGTTCTCATCCATGTCCTGGATTTAATTATTTTAGCCTAATTTTTTAAAACCAACTGGCATCCATATCTAGTGTGTGGAAAGCAGATATAATTAGAAGTTGCTGAAATACATTCAGAATGACCATTTTATTATAAAGTAGATAATAGTTTTCTAATCAACAAGATTTTCTCAAACGCAATCTCAATGATAGTTAGTTAACCAAAGTCAGTTCCATAGTAGAGTTGGTTGTTGATGTACACTTCTGTAATGCAATTGCTTTTTTATCTTTGTAAAACGTAGATAACACCCTTCATCCAATTGTCATAGAACTCTCTCTCTCTCTCTCTCTCTCTCTCTCTCTCTCTCTCTCTCTCTCTCTCTCTCTCTTTATCTCTCTCTCTCTCTCTCTCTCTTTATCTCTCTCTCTCTCTCTCTCTCTCTCTCTATCTATCTCTCTCTCTCTGACTCTCTCTCTCTCTTTCTTTCTCTCTCTCTCTCTCTCTCTCTCTCTCTCTCTCTCTCTCTCTCTCTCTCTCTCTCTCTCCCAAGTATATATGAAATAATTTCAAACTTTTATAAAAGCACAACTTGTTTGGCATTGCGATCAGCTTGCAGGAGTAAATATTGGAGTTTGTTAGAATGGCTTGAACTCAATCATGTCCTATATTATCAAGTTTTTGGGGTGAGGGCTATGCTTTTTATCATATCTAGAATATATATGTTGGTTTTATTGCTACCCTTTGACATACTCACGAATAAGTGTTTGTAAGATTTGTTATTGTTTGATTTTCTTTGTTTATCGAATTTGTAAAAGATACAAGCGTTGGGGTCAGGGAGATACTCCTTTTATGATATGAAATGTCAATCTAATATTTCTCCATTTCTACATCTATTCATGGAGAGTAAACGTGCATGGAGTAAGGCCTTTCTTCCTTGACTAGAATGCATTGAAAATTATAATCAAAACAAAATGTGTGTGTGTGTGTATATTATATTCCGACCAGATTTGAAATCGCACCACTGGATCTTTCGTCGTTTTTCACCATTAGAATAAGTCATACTTGTCAGAACCTCGTTAACATTTCAAAATTGATTTTAATAATTAGAAAACTGTTTGTCTTTTAATGAATATTCATTGAAATAATGTAAAATTTGATTATTTAGGACTATGGGTTGATTGATAAGCACGTCTTATACGACACGAGTAAAATTACACTGGACATAACTTAAAACAGCTATCGTGTATTGACATTAAATAAGAAAAACTTGAGTTTTTATATAGTGCAATATCCACTAAATGTGCTCAAAGCACTTTACAGGGGTTCTTTGTCCAACAGCAACACATAACATATAGAACGAGACATGACGCCTGTTAGGCGATATTACAATTTTCCAGATATAGACAACGCTGTTAACGGCCAGGTACTCATTTTACACCTGAGTACGGTAAGAGAATGTGAGTAAAGAGCCTATTCCAAGGATTCAACTATTCGTCGAACAAGGCTCGAACCCAGCAATTGTTTTATGGTGGTAGCTTGTATTCATGCACACTGACTTGCATTCCAAAGAGCAAACAATGAAAAAAAAAAGAATGATGTGTAATTTGTTGGGGTTTGGTAAACATTTTGGTTCTCAGCACTGAATTGAGGTCTTCTACAGAGGTCAATTTCGAAGCTATTTCACGTTAATAGAGCAAATTGTAAAATTCTTCCTTGAGATTGTAGTTGGATGGATGCTAAAAGCGATGCAGATAATGATTTTTCACCTTTATTTGCTCATATCTCATGTATTGCGTGATATCCGATGGGTTTTGCCTTGCTAGATCACTCGTGGTGTGATTTTAAATGTGGTCAATATGTATATACTCACATATTCGTTTTTATCAATATATATATATATATATATATATATATATATATATATATATATATATATATATATATATATATAATACACATATATAGTACTGAATGAGGGAATTTGGAAATATGAAATAAGCTGTTGAGAATTGGAAAATGTTTAAGTCTTCTTCCATAATAGTAATAAAAGATAACTTACATTTGATTAAATCTGTGTAAAAAAAAAACATTTTTACTTTTCAATGTTTGAGTTGTCCCAAGTTCGTTTTCTTGCCTTACACATTAAAAAGGATTTGTTTTGTGTTGTTTATCATTGTGAGTTTGATTGTTGTCACGTTTTTCTTTGTAAACTATCCAACACATTCATGTAAACTCCAGTAAATCTATTACAACTCTCTGTCCTGATAATTCGTTTACAGTCCTGTTCATGGACATAGACACAGCCATAAAATTGAAATAGAACATCGATAGTAAAAGCTACTCAGATATTCAATTTAAACAAAAAAATGTTAAAAATTATGCTTGATTGTTGCGTTTTATAAAATTTCTGAACCTCTTAGACTTAATATTGATGATTTTCTCACATAGTTTTCTACGCTCAAAGTTATAAAGTTGCTAGTGTGTGTTTTGTTTTGTTTTAAAGCTTTGCTTGATATATTATAGGACTTCTTCCTCTATGCATTAATGCTGGCCCTTAACCAGGGAACTGCCGTGCTCTGTATAAATATGGATTTTTAAATTTAGCCAGAAAACTTGTCCTTAAAATATCAATCGATTTAAATGACCCTCATCTCGGTAAAAACTCTCAAACCTGGGACTTTGCCTCATGCATATATATATATACAAAAGTGAATTTTGGCCTTATTTTCTACCTTCTCTTTCTTTGCGCTGGTGTATAATCTTAGTTCTAATTTAACACACATTGAGTGAGACTTTAACAAACCAAATGCAATGCAAAACAAGGAAGCTGATTGATATATGTGAAGACAAATTACTAGAGTAAAAAAGAGACATTATTGCTGATCATTCTTTTTAATATTACTGGCCAAAGTTTATGTCTAATCCTTTTCAAAATCCAAATATCAATAACACATTAAGTGCATATTGAAACAGATGCATCAAAATAATCTTTTATTCCGTGTTGTAAGAATTTCTTGGGAGTATGACTGTGCGTGCACTATTTACTTTCACTCCGGCTTGCTGATTTTTACCTCTCAGGACTAGTGCTGCGCTGAGGACCGGACCGAGGACCGGTCCCACGGTCTTTTAGCTGTGAACCGTGGTCCAGTCCCAAAGAGGAAGACCGCCGGCGGTCCTCACTTCTTATCACCTTTCAACGGTCTCGCGCCATACTACTTCCCCAGCGATTCGTTGCCTCGGTCCTTTGCCTATCTTCCACCAATCACCACCCATCCCACTTAATTAATCGCACCCACCCCCCTTTGCCATACACTAAACGACACAGACGACCATAGAGGCAGACGACCACCTCCCTCCACTCCGCAAACCGCCCTTTCGTGTGTGAGATGGGGGAACAGGAGGCACACGCCTTGGACGATTCCATTATACGGGGTAAATTTCAAAATTTACTACACCATAATGATCGCAATGACAATGATCTATGATGAAGGCATGACCCCTCTTCTCTAATGGGTTATTGTTTGAAATGTATGTGACTACTAAAGATGTGTGTGTGTGTGTGTGTGTGTGTGTGTGTGTGTCGAACCTAGCAAGTTGCAAGTCTGATTTTTTGTTTTCTTTTGTCCATCTCTTGTCGCCACTCCTTTCTATCGCATTGTTGTCATTTAAAATAATACAATAATATTAAAATTTCGTTTGGTGTTTTAACTAATCAAGTAATATGAGTTTCATTAGTTTCTTCCGTCCAAAAAAACCAGTTATAACGTCTGTATTTTTAAAAGGTCCAATAGAATATTTGGGGACCCCGATAGCTCAGTTGATAGAGCACTCTCTTTATACGCAAAGGGCCAGAGATCGATCCCGGGTGCAGTCGATTTTTTTCTGAATCCCTGTCTACTCAGCAATGAATGGGTAGCTGAGTTTGTTAGATCTGGCGAAAAGTCACCATCGACCCCTCTTATCACCTCATCCACCCCCTCTTATTATAACTTCACGTCTCTCTCTTACTCTTCAATGCTCGCTGCCCTCTAATGTGTGTGTGGGGGGGGGGGGGGGGGGGGGGGGGGGGGTAGGAGTTGCGTGTGTGTATCAACGCCACGAACAACTCGATCAACGCCTTG
Source organism: Berghia stephanieae (assembly GCF_034508935.2). Taxonomy (NCBI): domain Eukaryota; kingdom Metazoa; phylum Mollusca; class Gastropoda; order Nudibranchia; family Aeolidiidae; genus Berghia; species Berghia stephanieae. Next base: position 22,278,260 of record NC_088361.1, on the reverse strand, counting down.
GGCGATGCCATTATCTCCGTTAATGGGGATAAATTTCAAATTTTATTAAATTATCGAAGTAACAATGAAGTACGGTGAGCAAATAAAGAAGGCATCACCCCTCTTCTCTAATTAGGTTACAATTTGAAATGAGTGTGACTACTCCGTGTGTTTTACTCCTGTAGGCCACGGTTTTCATCGTGTAGCGGTCTTTAACGGTTCAAGAATGAACGGACCGGTCTCTTAGAGACCGGTCCTTGCGGTCTTCATTTCCCAAGGACCGTAGGACCGTGGTCCTTAAGCTTGCCAAGGACCGCCCCGCACTACTCAGGACAGCTTTGGTCTCGTATAGCCAGACAGGAATATAGTGGCTGTTTTAACTGTCTCTCATGCCTTTGTTTTCCTCCTTGATTTTCATCCAATCTGGCCTTCTCAATTTGAACCGTAACATTAGTATTGACTAAAAGAATTCTGAAAGGCAGTCTGTGACACAGTGTCAGTGTCAGGTAAACCAGATAGAAATATACAAGAAAAGATCAGCCTTCTTTAACTCGGGATAGAAACTTAACCTTTTTTTTTAATATCAGAAAGTACATTTCAGATCCAAATCATACACCAGTGCCAACTCCCCATTTGTTTACAGTCATTAAAGATATGACGGTTCATTGTACAAATGATAGATAACTAGTGACTTAAAATTTAGTTTCCCATGAAATATTATTTCATCTTAAATTATTATTCTTTTGATTGATATCATCTTTATAATGTCAGGAATTTTTAATTCAGAAAAGTGAGTGGAGCAGGTACTTATGTTGATAGTAACAAAAAATGAAGTGAGTAGGAAAGTGCCATAAGACAGCAGAGAATAAAAACTTGGCCGCAGCGATGGGGGCTCGAACCCGCGACCTTTCTGGTACGACAACTCCGTCTGGCCAGGAAGATCGTGACTCTACCGTATGAGCTATCCACGACCCCAATTTGGTAGAGTCACAATCTTCCCGGCCAGGCGGAGTTGTCGTACCAGTAAGGTCGAGGGTTCAAGCCCCAATCGTCTCTGCGAAGTTTTTATTCTCTGTTGTCTTCTGGCACTTTCCTTCATTTCTTGTTATTTTAATGTCAGGTCTGCTTCATGTCTTCTAATAAAGGAAAACGTAGACAGAACATGTATGACATTCTTCTTTACAAAACTACAGATACAGAACCTTAAAACTTAGTGTAAAATCATATTGTTGTGTTAAAAGAAATCTTGCTAACCTTCACTTTTGCTTTGGTTATTTTAATTCATTTGAAATCTGTGACGTGGTTTTATATTTATTCAAGTTTTCTTTTAATGTGAGCTTTTTAAAAGCAAATTTCCTTTTTGCTTAACTTGTGTTGCTTTTTTTTATTTGAAAAAATTCAAGTTTTAACATTGCTTCAGGTCCTTTGTAAACTTTCTCATTTATAAATAAGTAAGAGTTTTACAATAGACAGTGACAAGTTATTCCTGAAGAAACTGGAGATCAAAATAATACTCAGCTTTTTAAATAGATATTGGAGAATTAATATCAATATATATATATATATATATATATATATATATATATATATATATATATATATATATATATATATATATATATATATATATATATATATATATATATATATATGTATATATATATGTATATAAATAGTCTTTCTTTATAAATTAAATGTGCGTATTTATCAAGTTCAAGATAAGTTAAAAGTCAAATAAACATACAGAAGAATATTTTGGTGGGTTTTGTTTTCATCATTTCATCATCTAATCCATGAAAACAAAATCCAACACCTTATGGTTGTTTTAAACATAGCGAAATATTCATGTCTATTTGTCACAATGCCATTGAAATTTAGAACTAGGGTAAAAGTCTGTGTTTTCCCTATCTTTAATATAACATATGCTTTTGGTATCTTTTATATAAACTTAATCATTTCATATAACATTGAATATCCAAAGTCAAAATCATCCAAATTATCTGGGAATTGTTGACTGTTATAGTGGTATCGTATATCCATATCTAACTCATAGCATGTTGACAAGGATCTTATTATAACATCTACTGTTCTGCAGATAGGAGGAACTGTGACCCATCCAGAAACCCCTTACGATAGGCTGGAATGCTGTTGTTGTTGTTGTTAATTGTTATAAGCAGAGTGCCAGATGTTTCAATTTTTCTCAAATTCTATTTGTAACCCCCCCCCCCCCCACCACCACCAAAGGATACTCATATGAAGCTTGAGTGTTTTGAAATTTGACTTTCTTTCCAGCTTAAAACGATGTTTGTAGGTTATTAAAAACAGATGCTAACAGTATTATATTTCTTTTAATATATTAAGATTTATTCATATTAAATTGCGCATGAGGAGGCTTTAATCTTTTGAAAAAAAAACACACAAAAAAAAAACATAACAAAGCAAAGCAAAAAGCAATAGATTATTTTGATAATATTCACAAATCATTACAATTAAATTTTTTCCCCCAATCAATTTCATCTGTGATGGTCTAACATCATTGTGTGTGTGTTTGTGTGTGTGTGTATGTGTGTGTGTGTGTGTGTGTATGTGTGTGTGTGTGTGTGTGTGTGTGTGTCAGCAAAATGCAATCTTTTCTTTGTTAAATACAGTGTGAATTTTCAAGTATCCTAGTTTCAGAGATTTAGTCACGTATGACAAAGGGAGAAAATTTTAAAAATTGAGAAATTTTCAAATTGAATCTTTTGCTACAAAAATTCTAAAGCTGTTTTAATTTTGAATAGAAATAAAAACACTTGTCACCATTGTTTCATGAAATGCTGTCTCGAGACGAGTTTTTGATATCCAATAAAAACTGTCAATTTGAAATTTTGTATTTTCCTCTGCTTGCTTCTCCAACATTTTAGCGTCAGTTATTGGTGTCAGTCTTGCACTGGTTGTTCTCTCATGGCTGTTGTTAGAAGTTAGTTTAGAAGATTGTTGAACTATAGATGGTATTCGATTTTTTGATTATTTTAGACAGTAGTAGGTTTTGTACCCAGAACATTTGAGATACATTTCATATTTTCTTTGAAGCCTTTAAACTAAACATAATGACTGCATTGGTATCTAATCTATATTGACAAAGGCTTTCATAGTTTTCTTAGTCTGTTGTCTTTTGTTGTCACGAATAGGTCACCCTATTATGTATGGTGATTTAAAGTTGTTGCAAGGGAAAAAAACGCCATGGCAAAGAATAGGAAGGATGAATCATGTTTGTTAGGTTCAAATCTATGTACAATCTTTCAATCTGGGATTTGAAATTGCAGTTAATACTCCTTATTTGTTTTTGACGAAATCAAATTTAGCATCTAGCCATCGTCTAATTATGGGTTTTGTAGCACTGCTCATTAACTTGTACCGTGTTGAAATCAAAACTCCTTTGCATATAAGAGGGTTGACTGAAAAGTCTTGCCATCTCTTTCATAATTTCTAAAGAAATAATTCTACAAATAAAAAATTACACATCAAATTAATGCTTAGGGTCTCAGCTAATCAATGCTACCTTTATTTTGTTCACATAGACAGCGTCTCTGTCAACATGGTTGTGCCAACGATATACTGGTTGTTGTAATCTATTGGCGAAAAATTCTGTGTCTTCCACTCTAAGTTCCTGACCTCCCATAGTGGGCAGGGGGGTACATACTGTGTCTTCTATCCCCTTATATCTGTTTTCCAGCATGCTTTCTGTCTTTGTCTTGGAATGAGATTACTTGTTTTTTTCCTGGTCCTGGCCAGATGCCCTGGCTGAGAGGGAAACAGCCGAATGTATAGTTAGTTTTGGGAGATGATATTTTTTTCATTGTAAATCATCTCTCTGTTATGCACTGTATTATTCTTTCTTTATATTATATATGATTTGTAAAACATTTGAGTGTGTTCCTCTTAGCGGGAACCCGTGCTTGTGTCTGGATGAGACTTTTAGTGATCTCAAACTAAGTACTTTGATAGAGTGCTTTTGGAATCTACACCTGTTTCTTATTTAAACCAATTCCCCTTTGTCTTCCCTTTTCTTGGATGCTTTATTGTAATTCTAGAACTTTTTACTATCCCATTTTCTTCCATTTTACTGGCGCTGATATGACCTTAATGTGTTGCAAGCGCCGTAAAACCCTTAAAAATAAATAAAAATAACTTCCACTCTAAACAACCTTCAATGGACCCAACATGTACACAGTTTTTGTGGCCTAAAAAAGAAATTCCAACAACTTCTTCAATGTCAACGTAGACATTTTTCAGTTCTCTCTAGTCTATAGCTTTGAACATATGACGAAGCCTGCATGCTTATGTACTTACTTTGGCATTGACAATGGGAAATTTCTCTTGCTCAGCATTTAAGAATCAGCAAATCTTTCTTTTGACTCTTTTGACTTTCTATGCATTTTTGACAACATTTTTAGGCCAATATTCATTTGTTCTCATCTCCAGTCGTTTCCTATTTCGTCACAGAAGAGTTTAAAAGGTCAATTTTTTTCCACTTGAATGCACAGAAAATGTTCATTTGTTGTCGTGTCACAATGCTGTTTTGGTCCCTGAACACTGCTTCGCTCAGCCACTAATGTCCTTTCACTGACTGACTGCATAACTTTTTCACCATGGTATTCTATTCTAGACTGGCACCAACTAACGAATTCCTGCTGTTAAAATACCAAATGTCCGATCCAATGTATCCATTCTAAGCAGCACAATTTTCTCAGAGTTAAAGTACAAAAAGACTAACATTTAATTTTAATCTCTACCTTATTATTCAATAATAGTCAAGACATTACAAGTGAGTGAGAGGAAAAAATATGTGTGATTTTATTTTTTAAATATTTGTAAATTATCAGTTTAATCCAGTCTTAACTTTTAGGAAATTCAATTACAAAATGAAACACTTTTTCTCCACCTGACGTATTAATTGCACATTGAAACAAGATATAAGTGAAAAATTGAGTTTCAATATTTTTATAATGCCATGATGCAATTTGTTATTTCTTGTTTCAAATGAATGATCAAAAAATTGTTGTGAATACCTATTATTTGATATAATATTTTACCCCTTCCTCATTCACCCAGTCCTGACCCCAAATTCAACCATCAATATCTATCTATCTTTGATCAATACTAACATTGATATTGTCAGTATTTAATTTTCCAGTGTCTGTATCTATAAATAACTTCTTTCACAGACACAGACAGTTGTTGTTATGAAAGATGAACAATGTTATCCAGAGACGTATTTCCTTTATTTTTTGTTTATTTATTTTTATTTATTTTATTTATTTATTTATTTTATCTGAAAATTGATACAAAAGATTTTAATTGTAAAATGTTATTGTTGGAATTGTGAAAGTATATTAAGAATTTCTCTTAGGGACATTTTTTTTCTTCGTGAGTAATAGCCCCTTCTAGACTAAAGTGATGCTAAACTGTTAGAAGCCTTGGAATGTAAAAAACAATAAACAGAAATGAATCTAACAGCTTCCAAAGAGAAAATGACACCAAACACAAAACATTTCAGGCTGGAAACCATTCTTCACCCAATAACAAATACAATAAAAACACAAATACATCACTTAAAAACCGAATAGACGGGAGAGAGACTATTTTGTGTTTAAGGGTATAACACTAAGGCTTTAAATGTTGTTTTTAAAACGTTTTTTCATGTCAACACCCACTTGATTTTTTCAGATGGATTGAGATCTACGTGTGTCACAGCTATGAGGCCTGTTTGCCATGAATTTAATTTCTACTTTCCTTTTATATATTTTCTTCTTCAGACCTATAGTTGCCTCAATGAATGCCACGCCTCGTCCCAGTGCTAGCAGATCCCAGTCAGTATGGGTCAAGGACAAATCGGGTTCAGCCCCACCCAAGGTCACCGCCTCTTCCAAGGTCAGCTTGAGCACGCTGAAAAAGCGTGTCTCTCAGGTCACTGAGCAGCTTGCAGATGTGTCACTGCGTAACTCGCTCGAAACTACACCCATTGAGCTTAGTGAACAGGCATGTTTATTGTGGTTTGTGTGCTTTGGGCATGGAGGGTGGCTGGTCTTTTCTTATCTCAAAGATGCATGAATTTAACAGTCAGTCAGTCAACCAATCAGTCACTAAATGAATCAAGCAAAGCAAATCGACTACAGCATTTAGTCTATCAATTTTAAAAGATTTCACCAATGATATAAATGGTTTCGCCCACATATTCTCATGCTTTTGCCCCGTATGTACATAAATATATATATATCTATCTATATAAACATATTTATTTTGCATGAAGCACACCATTGAACAAAAGAATTATTATATCAATTCTCATCACTTCATTTGAATCGTGTCAAAGTTAACTCTTGTATAACTATTCGGCATCTTAAGAATTTCAACCAAGCAGTAAAACTTGACCAGTAAGTGACCTTCACCCTCCATACCGTCTGTCTGTCAATATATTTGGTTATTTTTATTACCTTAGTTTGCCCATCCATTTTTACCCTGAGATGATGCTTTTGTAATTTTGTTTTTTTTTCCGGTTTAATTAGTTTATGATTTTTAAATGGTTTTGTTCATTTTCTATCTATTTTAAAATCATCGTCATATCGTATGTTTGATGTCTCTTACTTTTCAAAACTTTTTGTCAGCAAATATTTTTTTATAAATTAATTTTTAATTATATTAATAATTTTTTTCATTTAAAAGAGTGGGTTAAAACATTGATAGGGAAATTTTTAATTGACAAAAGGTTTGTGACATGTTCGGAGAACTATTAGTATTAGTACCATTTTCAACTGAACGATATTTATAAAACTATACGTTTGAATTGATATGAGCTGCAGGGCTTATTCCTGATTTCTTATCTACTTATTTAATTCAAAAGTTTAGTTTGTCCCGTTGACAAGAATGAAATTGTAATTCTCAATTGCTGATCGTGGCTCCCATGCATTTTTCTGTTGTATCTTTTGTATTGGATTTAAAAACATTTTTTTTTTTTGTTGATTTCTTTTTATTGATTTTTTTGTTTTGTTTGAGAATGGATAATGCATGACTTGAGTTAAGAGATAAATCGAAATTGTCTTTCACAAGGACAAAAATCTTTGTTATCATTTTAAGTTAATTTAATATGGTGAAACTTTGAAGTTTAAAATTCTGGAAGTTTTTAAGATGTAGGGTGATTGTTTAATCATTTGTTAGACGCATTTCCAGTAGTGTTTGAAAAACATGGTATGGGGACAATTTCAACTGAAATGTGATATTTTTTATATAAGATATGTATAGATTTCATGCATCACTGAAATGCATCTTCCCCTCCTTTTTCGAAAATCTCTTTACTCATTAAGTTATGGTTAGTATTTTCACTGGAAATAAGAAATTTGGGTTTGATCTCGAGAGAGAGTAAAATGGAATCTCGCTTTCAAAACTGTTTATTAAACAGGGGGGGGTTACTGTTTCTTTGTTTTTTTTTTAATTAATTAACAGGTTCACGATATTAAGTCTTAAATTGATAATAGATTTTGTTATTGGGCTCAAAGTCCATGCAACCCACTTTTTTAAATAACTGAATAATGTCAGCATCAAAGCGAGTTTTAAAACTTGGAATTCCCTAGAAAACCTGAAATAAAACTCTATTTTGTTTACCATTTATCAGACTCGGTACTGTCACAAAAGATAATTAATGGGTCTTATAGGGAGAAAATTAAAAGAATTCTTATTTCAAAAAGGCATCACAATTCAAAGTATCACCATCTTGACTATATTATTTTGTGTTTTATGATATTATTATGGTATCAAGAAGGCCCTTTATCCAATTTTTAGCTTAGATTTTTCTGCCTCAATGTATTCCCTATTGCCTGTAGTGATGCCATATACTCATTTGTCGACAAAGTATGGAAGGATACTTTTTGTTGTTGTTGCCATTGCTGTTGTTATATGGGAGTGTAGAAATGGAAAACTATTTCAAAGGAACATTTACAGTTCTATAAAGAGAACCCAGATGTTTGTTCAAAACCTCAACTATTTTGTTGTTTCACAGAGGGGGAATTCCCCCACCCAAACTTCCAACTCAACATACCCTGTTGTCATGAGGAGAAAACGCTTTCACTCCGTTAGTCAAATCCATATATTCAATTCCTATTTTTATAATATTAAATCATTATTGTCCAAACGTCTAACAAGGCGACTGCTACTAATACTGGTGCAAAATGAATATGGTTTTAACACGGGATGGAACTGTGCATGATCAACCATTTATTTTTCATTATTGCATTTATTTTTATAACTCGTAACATGGGAAAGGAGCACCAGGTTTCATAGGCTAAATATTGCCTCATTCTGGCATATTATAGTGGCTAGTAGAAACAATTTACTTGACAGTATTCAACATTAAAATATTATGTTGTTTTTGTTTTTAAGAATGAATTTTCAAGATACTTCCCTAGTATGCAACTGTCGAGTATTGATGAACTGTGATTCATCAAGTTCACCACAGTACAATTTTTTAAAAACATGCGACAGGATGTGATGCCTGTTAGGCCATATCACAAAAAATTTTCCAACAGAGACAGCGCTGTTAACAGCCAGGTACTCATTTTACTCTTGAATAAAGTGAGATAGTGTGACTAAAGAGCCTTTTCCATGGACTCAACTATGCACCGCTTAGAGCGGGACTCAGATCCAGGACCTTCCGATCCGAAGGCGCGTGTGATAGTACCAGACCACATAGCTGTAATAGACACACTCTCACTAACACATCAGTATCTCCATGTATTTTGTTACATTTGCTTACCCACCAGAAATCCTAGATATTACCAACAACAACAAATTTGGTCAACTATTAAACATTTATCTTTCAACTCAATAACACAATAATGGAGAAAGTCACCACATAATTGTATAAAATCTGCAGTGATGGGCAATCCGCCTTTTGCAGTTAAAGACGTTGAACTTGAACTTGACCCCGTATAAAAGTCAGGTCACACCACAACCATTGTCTGATAGCAGACGAAGAAGGTCATATGACTCTTCTTTCTTTTCATTTTTTTTTTTTTTTTTTGAGATTTTTGTCCGTAAATAACTTTGGAAATGATTTGAAGACAACTTAAATAGAATCTGTGAACAGCACTGAATTCATTCATGTAAAATAATTGTAAAATAATCACTGTTCTCATTGGTTGCCCTGTACTTGGTTGGCTCTTATAAACTCTATCCTATATTTTTGGACCAGTTATAAGTCAGGAGAGAAGTGACAAACATTTTAGTTTGGCTGAGAAGTGCTTGAATTCCAATTCTCTGATTGGCTGATGAAAGTCTGTCAGTCAAGCATCTTGGACGTGAATGAGGCAAAAATATGTCGATCTATACAAGTCCATTCTCTCATCCCTTGGGGACATTTACCTTTTAGGATAATGGCCACTTCACGACCAAAAATTTTTATTACTCTAGGGGTTTGTTGGGGTTTTTTTTAAACATGGTGCCGTGGTTATTACTAAAAAAGCATGAATGATGTGAATGATTTTGACTAGATAATTTGGTATTGACACCACCGAAAGTCTTTTCTTTTCGTTTCCTCCCTCTCTTTCCGTTTTGTCAAAACAAAAATGTATTAACCGTAGGTTCCTTATTCAATTGAACTAGCCTGTCTTTATAACAAAATAGTAGGAATAACTCTTTTTCTTAAAATGTAACGGTGTTTTGTTGGCTTTGTTTTTTATATATTTATTTATTTTTGATTTATTTTTTTTTGCCACTTAAATGAGTGCAACTTTTCAAAACAAGCTTTTCATGGTTATGTTGTTTTCTTTCATATATTTTTGTTGTTGTTCAGATGAGAAGAAAAGCATAAGCTGTTTAAAATTAATAATAATAATAATAATAATAATAATAATAATAATAATAATAATAATAATATAAAATAGCAACTGATTTCTGATTTAAGAAATAAAAAAAGTAGGCCTTAAAGCCAAAGTTTATTTTAGTACAATAAAAATTGCTTGTTCCCCCTTTGATAGGGCAATGAGTCTGTAGCAATGCATTTTCCACCAGATCTGAAGACCTAGCTACTGCGAGTAAAAAGCCTTTTCCAAGGACTCAACTATGCGCCAAGTGAGGCTCGAACCCAGGACCTTCTGATCCGAAAGCAAGTGTCATACCACAAGACCACATAGCCGCACAAAGCTGTTATGTTTATTTTTGTTTATGAATTTTTACAGTCCACAGCTTCTAGCAGCTTCGTATCACACAATCAGACCGATGTGAATTTAGTTTTTAAATGAGTTCATGTACAAACTATCTTCTTACAATTTGTAATATTGAAATAACTTTGTCCTCGCTTCTCAGACGAGCAGAGACCTTGTGTTGCAAGCCTCGCCTCCCATTTTTCCCAGTTTCCCCTGTCAACCTTTGATTATTCTCTTCCATCTGTAAATGTTTATATAAGACATTTTTTTCAACACCCTTCTCCGTGTAATTTTTCAAATAAATCTTAGATTATCTTTTTCTATTTCATATAGTTTACCATTTATATTTAATTCAAAGAATTATTTTTTGGCAATTGCCTGTATATATATCATACCTTACCATAACATAGAATCACCAATTGACCAATCATAATTGATGAGCATAAACAGATTTGGCAGGAGTTTTTGAGGTTTTTTAGTTTTTGTTTTGGGGGGGGGGGGGGGGGGGGGGTTTGTTGGGTTTTTTTTATTTTTCAATTGAATATACATTGATAATTTTATTTAATCAAAAGAGACATTGATCCATATGTTTTATGGCAACAAGCTATGGGATAATTGTTGGGTTTTGTTGGGGTTTTTTTTATAGTTTAAGTTCCTACTGTTTTTTAATATCGCTAGTGGAGAACATGCAATAATTGCAGAGAAATGAAGGCTATTTTGAACAGGCTGTCATCTGTCTTAATTATTATACAACCGTATTGAGGAAATTAACATTTTTTGAGCCATCAATGATAAAATAGATCCAGTAAAAAAGTCTGTAGGTGTGCGCAAATGAATCTGGCAACAGTGTGGCCAGAGTACAATTCCCAAGGTCAAGGTAAAATTAAGGACCAATCATAATGCCCTAGCAGATTTTATAAATAACCATTTGAGTCAACAGGTGGTAGAATTATCCATCATTATTTAAAATGTTTGCACGTTACTTGTTTATCAATCTATAAAAGAACAGTTTTATATGTTTTTCATTTGTCAGTAATTCTGCGCTTGTTGCCAAAAGTTAATCATGGGTTGTTTGAGTTGTTCAGAACAAAGTTAAACTCCAAAACTTTTTTAAAATTTTAAAGTAGAGATTGTAAGAATTTTCTTTCAATACAATTCCCATAGCTCAGTTGGTAGAACACTTGCCTTACAAGCAAAGGGGCCGGTATTGATCCCAAGTTGAGTCAAGATTTTTTCTGACCCCCAAATCCACCCAGCAGTGATTGGGATGCTGGGTCTAGTCATATCTGGCAGAAAGTACTCACAATAGACCAGCATCTTATCGAAAGAGTATCACGCTATCACCACTGTCTATTTGATACTACAGAAACTGGGATAAACTCTGGCTTTTTGGGCTATTCAGCTCTGAAGATCTACTATTTGTTACTCTTTCATAACTTAATTCCTGAAATAAATAACAATGTGAAATTGAACGGAAGCTTCAATTTAATATAAGAAAACAGATAAAATGGACGTTTCAGGTTTCCCATTTTATCTGTTTTTGTATATTAAATTGAAGCTTACGTTCAATTTCACATTGTTATTTATTTCTTTGAGCTTCGAGCAGCAACATTTACTGGGTGGGGATCCTGACCTCCCATAGCGGGCAGGGAGGTACATACTGTGACTTCTATCCCCTTATATCTTATCCAACAAGCTTTCTGTCTTTGTCTTGGAATGAGATTACTTGGTTTTTTTCCGGGCCCTCGTCGGAGTCCTGGCTGAGAGGGAAACAGTCAAATGCATAGTTATTGTTTTGGGAGATGATATTTTTTTCCTTGTAAATCATCTCTCTGTTATGTATTATTATATTGGTTATTTTTAATGTATAATGTAAGCATTTGAGTGTATTCCTCTTTGTTGGATTTTGTGCTTGTGTCGGATGAGACATAGGTGATCTCAAACTAAGTACATTGGTGGTATGCTCTTGGAATCTACATCTGATCCCTATTTGTTCCCATTCCCCTTTGTCTTACTTTCTCTTGGGTGCTTTAATTGTAATTCTATAACTTTTTAATATCCCATTTTCTTCCTTTTTACTGGCGCTGATATAACCTAAATGTGTTGCAAGCGCCGTAAAACCCTTAAAAACAAAACAAAACAAACAGCAACATTTACATAACTTAATTCCTGGTACAATTTGTCAATGAAATTAAATTGCATCTCTACTTAATGAACTATTGGAGACCAGTCTCTTGGTATAAGATTTTTATTTTAAATCGGAAAAGTGCTATGTCAGACATAATAAGAAAATAACGAAGTTGGCATCAATCTGGTCTTCGTTATTGTTTTTTACCATCCATGATAATGAGTAATTCTCACTAAACTACATTAACCAGACTATAAACGTTCAAAGGTACACATAGTTTTGTGTGTTGGTCCGATATATTCCCGGATGGCAATGTTGTGAGTTTCTTAGCCAAGCGTACAATATCTATAGAAAATTAATCAAGAACCTTATCTTTGGATCAATTTTAAAAATCATCTCATTCTGTCATGTCACAAATATTCTAATAAAATGTAAAGCTGAAACAATTGATTTTACTGGACTATAAAAGTACAAAGAGTCTCTTTTTTTCTATTGAAAATTGCCCACACACAACTGGATGGTTTGTTAACAAATTGATAATGTGTAACAACCAAACAAGTATCTATATTGGCTTTTTGTTTTGTTTTGTTTTCTTGAACCAATCAGCTGACCCCTAAACGTCCCCCTAGACCAGACACGGAACGCCGACCTAGTCGTCCCCCGAGTGGCTCCATGCGCTTCGACAGCCTGACTCAGAATTCTGGTAGCATAAACAGTTTGGCATCCAGTCAATCTGGCAGCACAGGGGCATCAAGATTGTCTCAAGGTTAGTGTCTGGGGTGTTTAGATGAACATATGAAGGCTGCTTTTCCTAAATTCGTTCAATCGATTTTTCTACTTTTTGAGATTTTCCATCCATGAAATAAATTGAATGTAAATTTAATTTTAAGCATCAATTGACACAAGAATTTCTCTAGATTTATATGAATTTGAAGTTTAAATATAATGAAATAATAGACTGGAGGAGACGTTTTAGGGGAAATAATCCTTAATATCTCAAATAAATGGGAAGTTAGGGAGATTTGGAAAACCACTCTTCATAAAGTTCCAATTCAATAGACTTGATGGGGTTCCTGACCTCCCATAGTGGGCAAGGAGGTACTTACTGTGTCTTCTTTCCCTATATCTGTTTTCAATTTGCTTTCTGTCTCACTTAACTGTATTAACCAGACTATAAACATTCAAGGTTACACATAGTTTTGTGTGTTGGTCCGTTATATTTCCAGATGGCAATGTTGTGGGTTTCTTAGCCAAGTGCGTAGCATCTATACTAGCTGAGAAGTTTGAGTTTCTTATCATAAATTGAATTTAATTGGAAAGAATCCAAAATTTGAACGACTGGCAACAATGAAATTTGGTCCAGGTGTTTTCTTTTAAATCTCGTTTTTGTCTCGTTTTGTTTATATTTATGTGTGAGTGTGTGTGCACACACATGCTTGCATTGTCACTATAACTGTTAACTAGAGGTGCCTAAAATGGAGATAAAGATAATTATTTATGTATAATTTATGAGTCAGATTTATTCCCTTTATCTTTATCTCCACTGTAACTGTTCATGTTATGCAATAAGTTTGTCCCAAGACCTTATGTATTTTTTGAGGGGTTTTTTTTAAAGAAAGAAATAAAAATTAAAAAGCCCAAAAAGAAACAGAAAAAACATCTTTGTTAACATTTAAAAAATTTAAAATTCTTCTTCTAACATTGTTCTCCATCAGACGTGAGTGATATAGATTCCACTCCAGAGGAACCTCCTCCCCTTCCAGAGAAGCAGGGATCCGTGGACGCACCAGACATCATCAGGCGAGCATCGTCAGCAAGTCAGGGCAGGCAGAAGGTTAGCATCTTCAGTAAAATCTTTAACAAAGATTTCTGATGGAATGTGTGGATATCGATACCTTGACACCTTGTCACGCAATACACCTTGAATTCTATTCCAGACAACAAATAGTTAATAAAACTGTTATAAAGCCATATCAGAAAAGGCATTTAGGATGTATATAGTAATATATGTTACAGTGAATGACATAATCAGTCGGATGGTGAAAAGATTTGAACTGAGATATTGCCACGTTTAGTTAGAAGGTCATTTTTTATAAAAAATGAGTTCTTGTCATAAATGATTAAATCAACCCTTGTTGTACATCTTCGGGAAATATCAAAGCTTGATTTCACTTCTAAATATTTTTTACAGCTAATCATGTTGAATTAGTATGAAATTTTAGAAAAGTTTCTGGATACCTTTCCCATACATCTGACCATACCTTCATGAAAAATCACCCAATTTACTTTAAATAAAGATTAAAATGCTCTGGGGAGCATATTCTTTCAGAAAATGCAAAAAAACACAAATCCAAAAAATTGTCACCTTCTGACTGATTATGTCATGCACTGACACATATGTGATATTCCCACACCATGCCACTCAATACACCTTGATTTCTATTCCAGACAGCAAATAGTCATTCAAACTGTCATACAGCCATGTCAGGTACAATGGCATTTAGCATGTATATAATATCATATATATCAACTTTACTATTAAATGATTTAATTTGTGCTTTTCATTTAGATGTCAGTTAAGCAAAGAACAGATAAACAAGTTTTTTATCATACAACAAATATTTGTAAAATATAATCTTTGTTATGGTTCATTTTGTCTCTTATCTCTATGTTTGTTTACGTATGATTATAAATGAATTGTAGTCAAATAACTCGATGTTAGAATAAAAAAATGGAGGCTTTTATGGGGTGGTGATGTTAGCCGTCTAGTCAAGCACTCGTCTCACATGAAAAAGGACTTGAATCAGTTGTGTCAAGGTTTTGACTGATCTAGTCAAGCACTCGTCTCACATGAAAAAGGACTTGAATCAGTTGTGTCAAGGTTTTGACTGATCTAGTCAAGCACTCGTCTCACATGAAAAAGGACTTGAATCAGTTGTGTCAAGGTTTTGACTGATCCCTTTGGACACCTGGAAGTGATATAGGGTAGCTTTACACTAGATCTAGTTGGGAGTACTTTGCAATTGACTGGCATTCTATGAAAAGTGTTGAAACCATTTTGTTACCGTCGGCTTTCCACTAGAGTGAATGGGATAAACTAAATCTTTAGCTCAGTGGCTTGTATTTCTATGAAGGACTGCTACTGTTAATACTTATACTAGTAATAATGATGATGATAATGATGTTGATATCATAATTTTGAATTAGGTTGGGGAGTTGCAGGTTCAATCTCCTTTTTTCTTTGTTTATTTAAATCAATATTCTTACATTTTTTTCTCCTTTTCCTTTTTAACGTTTTTTTTGCTTTAATAGGTTGTTTTAAAAGTCTTTTTCATACAGATTTTTTTTTGTATTCAATTTCCATTAAATTGTTGACACTCATTGAATCCATGATTGTGCCCTCTCATTCCATCGTAAACTTAGCCCTAGATATCATGTTGCACTGTAACAAAACCTCACACATCTAGATTAACTGCAGTTCTTTCCATGAAATTATTTAGTTCACACTGACAACTGAGCTGGCATTTTTTTTTTTTTTGGGGGGGGGATTCTCTCGAAAATCATTGATTTGTTTGAATTAAGATTCTTGTTTTTTGTTATATTTTGCCTCGTTTCGGTTTTTTTTCTATAGCCGTTTACAGACATTTTCGATTTTAAAACCTGGACAAATAGATCTTATCCTATTGACTGAGAGAGCAGTAACATCAACATTATGAGAGATATATATTATATAAAGTATTATGCTAATCCTTTGAATTCTGTTTGCACCAAATAGCCTCCCCCACCCCTTCCCCCATCCCTGGATGATGAGGATGACACGCCACCACCCGTCCCTCCCAAGCCGTTCTTGCCTCCACATTGACACTCGACATGCCTCATGCTGACGTCACCACCACCATCACCACCACCCACACTGCATTAATCTTCTTTGGCTGGATTGAAATGCTTGTATATATTATACATACGTATATACATCAATATTTATCATGCAACTTTGTAGATTGCTGAAATTCAGCGTTTATTTATTATCAAACTGTTTGCCTGCATCACATCACTGGACCACCTTTTATTAATCCGGGATTGGGAGAGTGAGGTTAATGATTTTAGAAATGGTATTATTCTTTGTCGTATAAAGCATATGATTGGGGCATGTTTTCTATCATTGGGAATGTGCATAATATTTCATAAGGGTAAAAAACAAAACAAATGAAAATGATATTTTTTCTGATAAATAAGATTTCCACTATTTACTTCATGAAATATTATATTTTGTCTGTTGGTTTTGTTTTGACGATAAGTATTGACGTAATTTACGTGTCAGCTGCTGTCATCATCGGGGTTGAGTTTCTTGTTCAAGGATAGTGTATGACGCTGAGATCAGGGCTTGAACTTGGGAGTCCAGTGCTCTATCAACACAGCCATCTCGTTTCCTATATATCTTTTGTAGGACAAAAAACAAAATATAGTATTGGTAGCTTGGTTAGTGAATTTATACCTAGGTTTTTATTCGTTATATAAGTTTCTTACTAAGGGGGGGAGGCACAAATTAAAACTGGTTATTTTAATGAAATTAATTCAAGGCCTCTGTTATCTTTATGTTACTTGGAATACTCAAAACCTTCTAACTACTGATGAAGGGCAATCTGAAATCAGTGAAACGATTAATGGATGTAAAATGGAATGTTTAGTTTCTTCTTGCAAATTCTGTCCTGAATAAATTTCTTGTTAAAATCAAAAGGGAGCAAAATAAGCAAAACAAAATCAAATTGTAATTGTATCAATAAAAATATTGACACAAAGATGGTCAATTTGATGATATTTAGATGAAAAAGTAGATTATAATTGCCTTCTGGGTGTGATTGGCGAATTAGCCAATGTTTTGATCCTGAAAGAAGAAGTAAACAATTGCCTTCTGGATTTGACCGATAATATTTGATAGCCAATGTTTTGATCCTGAAAGAAGAAGTAAACAGTTGCCTTCTGGATTTGACCGATAATATTTGGTTTGCATGCCCCTTTTGCATGTTGGAAATAAGAAATTAGATAAGATATTTTCTATACCAAAATTTGCGTGAAGAGCTTGGTGGTACATGAATATACCGACGTGGAGGAGAAGGTGTGTTTGCAAAATCATTTGAAACATGTTCCATTCTGTTCTGATGCAATGCAAGGAGAAAAACTGTAGTGTGCATGAGAGAAATCCACATCCGTATGGCATGCAACTTTTAAAAATATTTCCTTGCATTTCTTTTTTTTTTTTGTTTTGTTTTTTTTTGTTTGCTATCATACATACACACATTCTATACATTCAAACTATCCCACTTTGCTTAATGTCACAACTTGACATGAAAAGCTTCCATGAAACATTCCTTTGTGAGATGATAAGACACAACAGTCAGCACTGATTAAGTGTGCAATACAATTTTTCTTCAATGTCAAGGCCGTGGTAATGAATGTGCTTTGCATGTCAGGATTTGACCTTTGACTAGAACGTTGCTTTTTTTGTTTGTTTGTTTTGTTGTTTTTTTTGTTTTTCAGGAATATGTGAAAGAACCTGAAATTGTGAATAATCGGGTAAAAGATTTGTGTGTATGTGTGTGTGTGATTTTGCATTGCACAATATGTACAGACCTATCTCTTATGGCTAAAAGTTTGAAAAAAATATGATTTTAAATTTGTTATTGATGAGCCTTGCTTCCTTTGATTCAAAACCGATGAGAATATTAAACTATTTATTATTTCTGATATTTCTTCTTCTTTTTTTTTTTCTTTTTGTTTCTATTGTTCTATCTTTGTTTCTATTATCGAATGGTACTTATTGTATTGATACGCAAATACTCTTTTTTTTTTCATCATTTAAATGGCTTTGTGTGAATGGTACTCTTTGATATTATGTAAGATATAATCTTTCAACATTACTGCAGGGACTGTCTTAAGATTTATACCATTTTTCTTACCTATGTTTTCTTTTCTTTTTTCTCGATATTTATTATTTCCTTTATTTATTTATTCACTTATTTTCCTTTTACATATTTAATACAAAAATTAGTTGTCATCTCGTTGTACTCGTCAAATGGTAAAACTAAAATCGATTACATCATCACTATAAATAAATTTGTGAAAGGTTTACCGGTTATTCAAGATATCTTAATTTACACTTGTCTTTTCTTTTCTTTTTTTTAAATGTTATTCTTCACACAGTCATGAATATTCATAACGAATGGTATCTTTGTAATACATTCCCATCTGGTTGCCCAGAGCCCTTATCCAAATTCATTTGGAACAATGGTAATCACTAAAAAATAATTTTGAAGATTAAAGGTAAAGAAAGCTCTGGATATACAGACATTTTGTTATTTTATTTTTACTTCATTTAATTTTTGTTGTTGTTGTATTAGTATTATTCTGGAATCCTTCCTCTTGTTAGGAACATAAATAGCTTTATTTGAGTGGATTGCATTTGTCCAAAAAGCCAAAATGTTTTTGTGTTGGTCCAATGGAGTCATTAATTGTTCTTCTTTCTTCCATAAAGAAAGCAAAATATCACCACTGAAAAATGATGCATGAAATATGATTGATTGTTCGATGCCGGATAAGGCCTTGTTCGATGCCGGATAAGGCCTTGTTCGATGCCGGATAAGGCCTTGTTCGATGCCAGATAAGGCCCTGTTCGATGCCAGATAAAGCCCTGTTCGATGCCGGATAAGGTCGAGTTAAATACAAGAAATCATCGCTACAAAAATGATAAATAAAAAAACCCAGACTACTGGATGCTGTGGATTGTAATAGTAAAAAATAAATAAATAAATATGACGGCTTCTTGGAAGAATAAAATAATATATAAAGATAAGAACGTTTTGAGCCAAACATAATAAGGTAAATTATTTATACGTTGCCTATTCCAAACACAAACAGCTCTAGGTGCCTTTTCAATACAAACATGAAAGCTACAATAACTTGCTGAAGACGTCCACACCATGAAAAATAATCCATAATAATAATAATAATAATAATCCATAATGATAATAATCCTTCCCGTGCAAACAACAAACATAATGAAAGCGATAATATGATATGTCAAATCCAGTAAAACCTCAACTCATTTGATTTGATTCTATCTTGTAACAGATGAAGAGGTTCTCTCTTTAGCCTAGCTGACTTTTTGGGATCATTATTTCTTGTACTATTTTTTAAAACTCTCTTCTTCATTCTGCATACACACATCTGAATTTTAGATTTATAACTTATAACTTATAACCGCTGTCTACTGTTTGTCTTTCTAATCACACGTGTTTCATCAAGGGTTTCATTTCATGATGGTGGAGACTAAAAGACTTATATAACTATGTGTGGAAAAGGAATTTGAAAACAAAATATATATATATATATATACATATATACTCAAATAGGGATATATATGATATAATAATGGCTTATTGATTTGACTTTGACTACTCAATATTTTTGGCCTGCTACTATCTTTCTCTGCGTAGGCTGGGCATATTTTTGTTGTTGTTGTTGTTTTGTTGTTCAATTGGTGCTTTTCCAAACTGAAGACGGTTGAGGAACTACTCTTTGTTTTTGTTGTTTTTTTTTTTTGGGGGGGGGGGGGGGTGGTTGTTTTTCTTTTTTCATTCCTTTTGTGAATTGTCTCGTTTCATTCATGATTCACATCATTCAATGAGTTCAGTTTGCTTTTTAATATATATTTTTTTTTTTTAGTTATATATTTTTTTTTGTTTGTTTGTTTTTGTTTTACATCCTTGTGCTTTCATTTTATCGCATTTCACTTCATTTGATACCAATTTTCGATCACACTTTTTTATTTATTAATCAGAGTCTGTCTAAACGATCATGAAAATAGATTCTGAAAACTGGGTGGGGATCCTGACCTCCCATAGCGGGCAGGAAGGTAATACTGTGTCTTCTATCCCCTTATATCTGTTTTCCAACATGCTTTCTGTCTTTGTCTTGGAATGAGATTACTTGGTTTTGTCCTGGCCCTGGCCAGACTCCTGGCTGGGAGGGAAACAGTCAAATGCATAGTTATTGTTTTGGGAGATGATATTTTCTTTCCTTGTAAATCATCTCTGTTATGTATTATGATATTTGTTATCTTCAATGTATAATGTAAGCATTTGAGTGTATTCCTCTTTGTTGGATTTTGTGTTTGTGTCTGGATGAGACTTATAGGTGATCTCAAACTAAGTACATTGGTGCTATGCTCTTGGAATCTACATCTGATCCCTATTTGTTCTCAGTTCCCCTATGTCTTACTTTTTCTTGGGTGCTTTAATTTTAATTCTAGAACTTTATTCTATCCCATTTTCTTCCTTTTTACTGGTGCTGATATAACCTAAATGTGTTGCAAGCGCCGTAAAAGCCTTAAAAACAAAACAAAACAGATTGTGAAAAGAACCTTTCTATGAGCAGATTGAGACCTTATTCTCACCCGACGTCACTGTTTTCATCAAAAAAGCAATAATTGCAATGCATTTGTATTCAATATTTGGGGAAAACAGTTTTGCAGATAATACAAGGTAATTCCTGAAGGACATCGACGAGTTGAAAATGCTTTATCTACGTTAATGGATTAATTATTTTTTAACTCTTTCAGCGCCATTGGCCGCACTGTGCGGCCAAAGCAGAATCTGTTCTACTGGCCAATGGCTGCACAGTGCGACTGGTCTTGAAAGGCAAAAATAACAATGTAATCCAATCCTACTTTCTACAAAAGTACTAGAAATTGAACCAATGGTATCATTTCTTTCATCAGAACATTGATTTGGCCCTAGGGGGGTATTTTAATTGAGATTTTGCACCAAATTCGAATGTCACTTTGTCTTAGCTTGTTATTCTCATGCTGCCTCAATCGGGTGTCAGCCATTTTGTGACAGAAATGTGAATCTAGCTTCAGCGCTGAAAGAGTTCAGCAAGTATTACAGCTCTGGCTTCATATGATGACCCGTATACATTGGTGGGAATTAGAGACGTTTCTTTTCTTTACTTTGCTGGGACTCTGAAAAGAAAGAATGATCTTGCACTGTATTCGATTTTGATGTCAAAATAATGATAAAATTCATGTTGGATATTTTTTGTACGGTGACCTGGTGACCTCTCCTGAAAATCCATTTGCGTAGTTTTCTTTCCTTGGAAAGAAATGAGACTTTGATTTTTCCTAGTCCCGGAATCCATAACCCAAAGGTAAACATGGGCTTTTCTGTAGGAAGTGACGGTAATTTTTGATGGATTAAAGCTGAAATATAGCAGAGATTAATATTTGAAAGAAAGGGGACCTGAGTAATTGTAATAATTATCGAGGCATCACTCTTCTTTCTATCCCAGGAAAGGTTTTCAACCGTATTATTTTAGAGAGAATTAAGAATGCAACAGATGCTAAACTGCGGGACGAACAGGCAGGTTTTCGGAAAAACCGTTCAACCACCGACCAGATTGCCTCTCTGCGAGTCATAGTGGAACAGTCTATAGAATGGAACTCTCCTCTTATTGTCAACTTTCTGGATTACGAGAAGGCTTTCGACAGTATTGACAGAGCAACATTGTGGAAAATTCTGGCACATTATGGACTCCCTGAAAAGATAGTAAACCTCATTAAGGAAATGTATGAAGGATCAAGTTGCAGGGTTGTACATGAAGATCAGCTTACTGACAGCTTTGAAATTAAGACTGGTGTCAAGCAGGGATGCTTGCTCTCTCCATTCTTGTTCATCCTTGCCATTGATTGGCTAATGAAGGAAACCTCCAAAGGGAGAAGAAATGGGATACAGTGGACCCCCTGGACACAGTTGGATGATCTGGATTTTGCAGATGATCTGGCTCTTTTGTCCCACACCCAGGACCAGATGCAAGCAAAAACCACAATTATAAACAGCCTCTCGGAATCAATTGGTCTAAGAATTCACCCTGCAAAGTCAAAGGTCTTGAGGATAGGTACGCGTCAAAGGGAGCAGATCAAAGTAAAAGATCAGGAACTCGAAGATATAGACACTTTCTGCTATCTCGGAAGTATAATTGACAAGGAAGGAGGCACGGAAGCAGAGGTGAAAGCACGAATAGGAAAGGCACAGGCTGCATTCACATCTTTGAACAGAGTTTGGAGAACTAAAGATATCTCCCTTCAACTAAAGCTAAGACTTTTCAACTCAAACGTGAAGTCTGTCCTACTGTATGGATGTGAAACTTGGAACGCATCACAGGCATGTATAAGGAGGGTACAGATTTTCGTAAACAGGTGCATGCGTAAGCTACTGAGAATAAAATGGATGGATAGAATAAAAAATGAAGAAGTATGGAAAAGAACACAGCAGAAACCAGTGGGAGAGGATATAGGAAGAAGACGATGGAGGTGGATTGGACACACGCTTAGAAAGAATGACTCAACTATAACAAAGAAAGTATTGGACTGGAACCCTCAGGGCAGAAGATCAAGGGGAAGGCCACGAGGAACATGGAGAAGAATTAAAGAAGCGGATATACAGAGAAGTGGTAAGACCTGGAATGAGATAAAAAAGTTGGCTCAGGATAGAGAAGGATGGAAACTGTTTGTCTGTGGCCTATACCCTGACCCAGGGTGAAAAAGGCATTGATGATGATGATGAATATTTGAAAAGGAATGCAGAATAATTTGGTTTCGTGTGTGATTTATTCATATTTTATTTTGCTTTTTTATTTCCTTTTGATACGATAAGACAAATTTATTCACCACTTGACACCCAAAGATTTAGTCATATCGTTTTTTTTTTAGTGTTATTGATATTTGACTTGATTATTTCCAAGTTTGCATATTATAATTATACATGCATGTTTTAAAAAAAGCTTATAAAAATGTTGTTATAATGCAGACATTCCCATGGTACTTGTCCATAATTAATCCGGTAGACTTGACACAACACAGTCTGACCTGAAGCATTTCAGGTGTGACACGGTGCACATTATAAATCCTTAAGTATATATTCATCACATATTTTTATGCATCTAGCTTACTGGTTTTGCTCAAGTATTTTTGCCCCGCCCCCCTAACCTCCTTTTCAAACTTCTCTGGTATCGATTTTCTTTCAATACAATTTCGAGACTTATTTTCACCAAGAGCCTTCATAATAAGCCTTTGTATGAATTTTGATATCTTTTACTTTTATGGGACATCCTTCTATGGGTTGAATCGTGAATTGTAGTGAAAAGCAATTTAATTCCAACATTTTATTATGATGTGCAAGTGTCTGCTTGGTCTGTAGAAGATGTTTTATAGAATCTTATTTGGATTGCATTGGACAACAGTCTAAATTTAGTCTATATTTGGACAATTTTAAAGATTGGCTACACAGTTTCGTCTTTTCTCACATTTTGTTGGGGTTTTTTTAAAGTCCAATTCATTTCAGAACACAAAGTCTTGTGTTTCGTGTGAAGCCTTATGATATTACAAAAGGAATGATCTTTACATAAATGTCTAATACATTAAAAACAGACGACCAAATCTCATTGTCAAAACTTTTTTTTTTACAATGTCAACTTGTCTTTTTTTTATAATGTGAGATAGTCAACTTGTCTTTTTTTATAATGTGGGATAGTCAACTTGTCCTAAAGACCGGGGGTCACTTGTAAGTTTGACCACCTTATGAGGGCTCCCCGTTCTTTTCCAAGAATGAGATTTGCCCAAATCTTGATAAGAATCTGTTTTCACGAGGGAGGCAATCAAATGTGAGCATGTGTGTTTTGTTTTGAGATGGGATATTTTTACTCCCGTAAAAATGCAAATCTACTCGAATTAAAGGCAAATCCGTTGAACAACACCAATATTTCATCTCACATTCATCTTTGGTGTCCACTGCTGTACATAATCTCTCGTAGTAAGAGAATAATATCAGTATTAAGCAATATCTTCTTATTTCCATTTTGGCAAGGATACAAGCAATTGTTTGTGTGAGTCTTTGGGCGGCCTCAGGCAGGGCACACGATTAGAATGCTGCCGGGAACGAATCGTAACTATTCCCATTTATGTTCCTTTTTCTTTGACACAGATGACCCAAGAACTATAAATCTATCTAACTGTCCATTTATGACGTCTACCATCTTCCTTTCTTATTCCATCAAATGACCTACAAGCGTTGCAAGCATGATTATGCTTCTTAGATAGCTTGTGGTTGGATGGGAGCATCACCCTTGAATCATATACCTATGATGTTCGCATGGGTGTACGATCCGATAGTGATGTCATTTCTTCTTCTCTTTACTAGCCTATCCTGCTTCTTTGGTTTGTGATTGTATTTTTGACAGGGGATATTTTTTTTCTCTGTAAATCTTCTGCCTGTTTGTTCTTGGTTATTTATAATTTAGCTTATGATATCTTTGGGTTATGATTTTGATTTACATTTGTACTATTTTTGTTAGATTGCTTGTTTCAGCGGTCTCTCATATAACCTCAATTGTGTTGGAAGAGACCTAAAGCAACAAACAAACAAACAAAAAAAGCTTCTTAGATTAAACTAATTTGAAATATCATTTTGTCTCTTAAGTCCTTATTGTGTTTTCCATTTAAAATACGTATCACTGTATCACCTGTTATTTTTTTTTCACTCTCAAGAAATCTTTTTACACTATGTATTAAATTTAAATTTCAAAAAGTGCCTTTTCTTCCTTTTTTTTTTTTTTTATTGTCAAAGCTCTCAAAGTAAATCATACCATTTTTGGTAATATAATAATATGGCTATAGAAGCTGGAGTGGGGAAAAGTACATGAAACGGCTAGTGGGCAGTAGTTAGGTGTTCCTCTGTAGCCCCATATTTGCTGTCCTTTTCAATCTGGCATTTTGCCCTTGTGCAGGAATGAGACAACTTCATTCTGCCCTTGTGCAGGAATGAGACAACTTCATTCTGCCCTTGTGCAGGAATGAGACAACTTCTTTCTGCCCTTGTGCAGGAATGAGACAACTTCTTTCTGCCCTTGTGCAGGAATGAGACAACTTCATTCTGTCCAAGTTTGATTAGCTGGAATCAATCGTCATGAGGATGGTTACCGGAAGTGAGAATTTTTATTTTTTAAACGAGGGAGGATTTTTTAAATTTTAAGTTATGGAGATTTGTTAAACGGATTGCGTTTAATTTTCACATATTTCAATGAACATACCCAAAGAGTAGCCAGTATAATGAACTAGTGTTATATTTGAGTAATGATGAAAGGACAGTAAACTGAAGAAAGAATAAAGAATTTTGCATTTCTTAATGACATAAAAATGTTTTCCACGATGAGGCTGGTGGAAGTTATTATTATTATTTTTTGTTATAACAAATAATCACTCATAATTTATAACAAGTGTACCTTTATAGGGAATGAGATTATGGAAGAGTAGCGTCCCTTGATTGGACGTCACCCATAGTCTGTGACGTCTCCGGCGAAAAAGTCATTAGAGAGAGAACGCGAGGACGAGAGACGCATGCGCACAACCAACATGACGTTCTCTCTCTAATAACTTTTCCGCCGGTGACGTCAGAGACTATGGGTGACGTCCAATCAAGGGACGCTACTCTTCCGCTAATCTCATTCCCTATTGTTGATATATGTTTTACCACTGTTGTATTCAATTTCAGACCCGCCTACCTGAAAACTGAAAAATTCGTAATTTTTAGGAGAAAAAAATATATATAATCGCTATAGTTACCTGTGAAAATCAATAATTTAGTCTCACAAAGATTGAACAACACTTCAAAATCCTTTAAATTATATATTCTGGCATCACCTTTTATTTTTAATAAGTTCTATTGAGTTAGAGATGCTCATGAAGTTCAGAATTTGGAGCCAAATTTTCGTAATTTTACGAATGTTTCGTAACTGTAGGCAGGTCTGCATTTTATGTCATTTTAGTTATAATTGTCTTATTGTGTACCATTCATTCATTCATTCATTCATTATGATAAAACTTTGTTTTGTACCCAAATAAAATAAAAAATCAAAACATTTGTAAAAGAAGTTTTTTGGGGTTTGTTTTTTATTTTTATTTTTTTTGTTTGTTTGTTTTTGTTGTTTTGTTTTTTGTTTTGTTTTTTTTTTTGTTTTTTGCGCTAGACTAGCATCCTCTAAAGGATAGGACAAACTTATTGTGTCCGTTTGACGCTACATAGATAAATCTCCCAGCTCCACGACTCTACAAAATTGACCTCCAGTGAATGGTAAGCAGGAGGTCACTTTTATTTTAATTTTTTTTATTTTGTTTTGTTTTGTTTGTTTTTTGCTTTGTCGTTTTTTTTTGGGGTTTTTTTTTTTGTGTGTGTTTTTTTTTTTTTTTGTGTTAGACTCGTCCTCCAAAGGGTAGCAAGAAATTTATTTTGTCCGTTTGGCGCTACATAGATAAATCTCCAAGCTTCACGACTATAAAAGATTGACCTTCAATGAATGGTGAGCAGGAGGTCACTTTTGGGTAGGGTTCCTGACCTCCCATAGTGGGCAGGGAGGTACATACTGTATCTTCTATCCCCCTATATCTGTTTTCCAAATTCTTTCTGTCTTTGTCTTGGAATGAGATTACTTGGTTTTGTCCTGGCCCTGGCCGGAGTCCTGGTTGGGATGGAAACAATCAAATGCATAGTTATTGTTTTGGGAAATGATTTTTTTTTCTTTGTAAATGATCTCTCTGTTATGTATTATTATATTTGTTATTTTTAATGTATAATGTAAGCATTTGAGTGTATTCCTCTTTGTTGGATCTTGTGCTTATGACCGGATGAGACTTATAGGTGATCTCAAACTAAGTACATTGGTGGTGTGTTCTTGGAATCTACATCTGATCCCTATTTGTTCCCAGTTCCCCGATGTCTTACTTTCTCTTGGGTGCTTTAATTGTAATTCTATAAATTTTTACTATCCCATTTTCTTCCTTTTTACTGGCGCTGATATAACCTAAATGTGTTGTAAGCGCCGTAGACCCCTTAAAAACAACAGGAGGCCACTTACTGTCTTCTGTCCCCCTATACTATATTATGTTTCTGAGTTGCTTTCTGTCTGTCTTTGTCTTGGAGTGGGATTACTTGGTTTTGTCCTGGCCCTTGCCGGAGTCCTTCGCTTGGAGGAGGAGGGAGGATATATTTTCAAACATATCAACTTAAAATTGACTGAGGGTGGGGGGGGGGGGAGATTGATAAGCAATGTATAAATGTGGTCACAACTGTAAAATACATTATTAACAAATACGCCAAAAACAACGATACCTGTTTCTAATTGTCGCTGTTAACACGAAATTCAAAATGAGATTCATTTTTCGTAATTAGGTTATTTATTACCAGGTGCCATCCTCAGTGCGTTTCATTTCACACATATTTTTCTTTAATTGAGCTGATAAAAAGTAATGTTCACTTGATGTGCTCAAAGCGCTTTACAAGGAGATTAAAGCTAACAACACGTGCAGCATGTAAGACGAGACAGCATGCCGTAAGGCGCTCTTCTTTTTTTCGACAAAGACAATGGTGTAACCAGAAGTGAAAGACATACATTGTGTGTTCAGTCTGTGTGTGTGTGTGTGTGTGTGTGCGTGTGTGTGCTTCTGCGTGGGAAAGGGATACGCAAAAGTTAACACCTACTCGCTAGCCGTCAAGGATTACGTTTTCATTTCCTGAGCAGTCTATTGGGCATTTATTAAAAAAATAAGGACAAATAATCTAAATGCGATAAATTTGAAAACCACATTGTTGGAATCAGCTTGAAAAATGGAGAAAAATTGTCTTTGTCTCAGAAAAATCGGTCTAGAAATAACCTTTTTTTGTAATAGATTTGATTTTGAAAACAGCTTTCTCAAATTTTATAATTTTATGATAATTTCCTTATTTTCTGGTCGATGTTCTGGATTTACATATCACTTTTTCATTTCTCAATGGCATGAACGTGCTCATGAACCTCGTTTGATTCAAGAGTTTAAAACACAGATTTCCTTTTTTGATAGTGAGTCTAGCCTTACTAAGGAATTCATGAGCGTTGAGATAGTGTAACTATACATACAAGGCTCGTGGTCAGTGACTTCTTATATTATAGTATCAGTAGACAATGCTCGTGGTCCAAGCCACATTGCTGTTGGTATTACAAACCATTCGTCGCTTTTGGTCAACCGTGGTCTTTGAAGTTACACAAAATTTACCGCCTGTGATGGCCAGAAGAGAAAGACATACATTGTGTGTTCAGTCTGTGTGTGTGTGTGTGTGTGTGTGTGTGTGTGCGTCTGCGTGGGAAAGGGATACGCAAAATTTAACATCTACTCGCTAGCCATCAAGGGATGAGCTGAGACATGTTGACAAGCGAGCTATAAAAAGAGCAATCGTTGATTGGTCAAAAATCTCAGGATCTCATATAAGAACATCAAATCAGGAAAGCGATATCCACCCATCTGTCAGTGGACAGAACTTTTATGATGAAATTAAGGCTCTGTAAAATGTTGTATCATGGTAGGCTCCACCCGCTCTTTCTATTGTGGTGTAGATGTGGACGGCGATAGCATTTCGGATGCCATAATGACAAGTGGGCAGAATTAAGAAGAATCCCAAAATCGTCGTCTATCTCTAATCGGCCTCGTTCACACAATCTATCTAATGACTCTAGAGCTTACCGGTGGTTGGACACATCAACTCTTTTGATTATTAAACCTTTTATTCCTCAATTTTACACAAACAATAAGGACAAACAAAAACAAACAAACTAACAGAAACAACAAGTTTTAAAAACAAAACAAACAAAAAAATAAAACAAGCAAACAGTTGTGGTGGAGAAGGGAGGAGGAGGAGGAAGAGGAGGAGGAGGAGGAGGAGGTGGTGATGGCGGTGGTTGAGGGAGGAGGAGGAGGGGGTGATGGTGATGGTTGAGGGAGGAGGAGGAGGGGGTGATGGTGGTGGTTGAGGGAGGAGGAGGAGGGGGTGATGGTGGTGGTTGAGGGAGGAGGAGGAGAAATATCCTAAAAATGAGCCTTACCGGGGTTTTGTTTTATTCTGTTTTCCTTTTTTTTTAATGGACATCATATTTTGTGGAAATGCTTTCTATCTAGGTGTCCTTATGGTGTGACATTTCATTGTGACGTCACTAATTCAACTACGGATTATTTACTCAAATAATATTTTCCTCTCAGATATAAAATACAGAATCATTTGATTTGGTGAGTTCAAGCGGGTCAGGGGCCAGGGGTTAAAAGTTAAAGCGGAGAATTCAAAATGGATGAACTTCTTCGTCGATCAAAACAGTAAGTTTTATTTTTATATAAAATTAAAGCTCTTCAATTAATGATGGTGCATCTTGATTTAGATCGAATACGTAACATATAAATATTTTTGAAATTCACAATATATGTTCATGTTGAATGCATAGATCTAATTGGATTGAATTTCGCAGCAAGTCAAGTCCAAGTTGTCAGTTTCAGTTGTAGAGTAGAAATAGAAAGTAAGAAGATAGATTAGTTTAGTCACCCAAGTGTAAGTTATGCGGTTTTTATTCCCATATGTTTCTGCCATATGATAATAAATTCTCTCATTGACAGAGATGTAAGGGAATAATGAAAGGGTGGCCCAGATTTTAGACATTTACAAAACCGCGGCCCCTGCTTTTATTTTATTTTTATTTTTTTCATTTCTTATGTTATGATTGGGAGTGGGAGGGGTGGGGTGATGAAGAGCGTGAAGTTGAAGTTTCAAAAACCAACTTTAATTTTAATTTCAACATTCTTTACAATTTTTGTTCGGGAGGCCTTCCACTTCTATAGACTCCTCGGCTAAGGGAAACAACCCAATTATTCCTTTAAATAATCCTTGGAAAAAAATAAAACTTATTACTTACTAGATATATGTTGACAAATTGAATAAATAATGATTGACAACCACAAAATTTCCACGGTGAAAATACTAATTGAAAGAGATGCTACCTCAAAGAGCTTACTTATAGGCCTAATTATATACTCACAGAAGCCTACACTTTTGTTCACTTACATACAAAATCACGGCCTTTTTATTTTTAGCTCAGTATTTATTGTCTACTCATCTAATATTGAATTTTATTTTTACAGTTTGTAGTGGCATTTCTATAGTTTGTAGTTTTCAATTTATTTCGATTTATTTCACTTTCAGGCTTGTAGCTGAGATTGAGAACAAAAATGCAGAGAAACTCAAGTCACTGGCTGTTCCATCTGATTTGGGAGATAAACTTAATACACTCTCACAGGTAAAATTTTTCAAATTGAGTTTTTATATTGCGCAATATCCACTAAACATGCTCAAAGTGCTTTACAAGGGTCCCTGTCCAACAGCAACACTTAACGTGATATGATATTGCAATTTTTTCGGACAGAGAGAATGCTGTTACTGTTAACGGCCAGGTACTGATTTTACACCTGAGTACGGTGAGAGAATGTGAGTAAAGAGCCTTTTCCAAAGACTCGACTACTCAAACCCAAGATCTTCCAATCCTAAAGTGAGTGTCATACAACTGGACCACATAGCCGCACTTTGTAAATATGTATGTTTGACAGATGTCATTCTGATGGCCCAGCAGTAAGGTATTTAGTAGAGTGTGGTCAGAGACTAGATTAGTGACATAAAACTCTTATATCCAGTATTCTGCCCCTGGGTAAGGAAGCCACTTGATGAACATTACCCGACTTTGCATAGGTGTGAATGAGTCTCTATCAATGGGCAATGACGGATATTTCAAGACTGCAACTATAAAAAGGAATTAACAGTCTAACAACTGTCTTGTACTGTGTGAAATGGAAACGTGGTCTGTTGGGGAAATAAATGAAAGATTTTAAAGGGCTTTGAGCATGTTGAGTTTGTGGAAAGGAACAAAAATAATCATTTATAATATAATTTTTTAAAGAATTCATTTTGATTTTGTGTGTCCTAAACTACCATGGGAAATAGGAAAGGAAATCACTCTTTCACACGTTTACCCAATACCAATCTTTTTAAATCAGTTGATCAGTCTTATTAAAGTTTATTTTTAGTTTTATTCACATAACAAATCTATTATTACAAATTCTATTAGAATTTTACTTACTTGACATCTATTTCTATCTGCATATCAGATTTTATAGCTTTGCTTGTAAGCCAACCTGCTTTATATTATATTTCATTTTATCTTCAATTAAGATTAACCTCGTATTTTTATCAATTTGCTCATGATAAATATATAAATCTTTTTTTAATATGACGATGAGTGATGTGTAACATATTATGACAATAAAGTATATCTTATCTTATTTTTATTTCAGACAAAGGAGAATCTTGAGGCAGACCTGATGTCCCTCCACTTTCAGAAGATGATTCTGAAGGAACTTAGTATGTCACCAGAACAGATGACGAATGAAAGGAAAATAGGTTGGTCTATAGCATCGTACTTCCATGTCCAACTAGTACAAGTATTCAGAGTGTTATGTAAATTGTAATAGGTCTGTGTGTCCAGCAAATTCTCCTTGAAGAGTTTCCCATATTGTACATTGAAATCAAGTTATCTATAGAAAAAAAGTAGTCCTTCCAAACCATTAGGCCCATGGAGCAGAATTTATCCTGGTTTCTATAGCGTGAAATGGACAATAGCAATTACTTGCTATCCTTTGGATAGGATGCTAGTCTATCGCAAAGTATGTTCCACCGGAACTAACCGATCCAACTACCCAGGCACCGCTGGGTGGACAGGGGGGGTCAGAAAAAAATCTCGACTACACTCTGGATCGATCTTGGTACCTTTGTGACTTGTGCGTGAAGGGAGTGCTCTACCAACTGAGCTATCGGGACCCCCAAGTTATCAATAACCAATAAAATAGTTTGCTGTTTAAAACAATCTCAAGTATTTTTTATTGGGATCTAAGATTTAAGCTCAATAGTTGAAATAAATCAAAGCTGAGATGTTTGTATCAATGAATTGTGACATTTCCAGTAAGGTTTTGGTTTAATTTTGTGTCCGTAGCAAAAGAACTTGCAGAATCTGAGGAAATTCTATCCGAGTCCCACGCAGCAAATGAACAGAACTTGTCAGAGATGGAATCCACCAAAAAGTTGATGTTAGAAGGTGTGATTATTTTCTTTTGCTTCATAACACTTAACAAGTTTTTAAATTTCATTTTTCCCTATGGAATTCTTTTTGCCCTTTGGCATAAGGATAGAAAAGTAATTAATTGAAAGTTTTTTAATAGATGTTATAATAAAATAAATTTTATTCATTCCATAGGGGAAATTTGTCTCTAGGGTCTATTCCAAGGGAAGACTGGAATAACCCATGTGTCAGCCGTAGAGCAGTACCGCAAATTGAGCGAGGCCAAGGTGCTTGGTCAAGGCCACACAGCTCAGCGGCGGGTGATCAACCTTGGTACCTTTCGGGTATGAAGCAAAGATCTTTCTGCTGAGCCATGCTGTTTGTTGTCATGGCCTTTACTTATGCCTCTTGGCTCCTGGATTATTGGCATGGCAGACCTGCTAATTTTCTCATGAAATTCCCCATGTTGGTTCCCATTCCCGATTTCTCTAATTCCAAGAAATTTCCTAATTCTGGTTGCATTTAATCAACTTGTACATTGCATTTTGCACTTGTTCACCAATGTTTCTTCTTTATATTTCAGCAATGGACAGACTCAACATTTCTTTGCGTGAATTGTCACAAAAAATCACAATGCTAGAGGATAAGGCAAGTCACATATTTTCGACAAATTTTTAAATTAAAGTAAAGTGAAATTTAAGGTCCACAAGAGTTAGATTCTCTCAACAATACAAGAGGGGAGGGGGGGGCAGACATAAGCTGTAATGTAAATTGTTATGATGTGTGATATTTGCCTCCTGTCCTATTACAAAACAGTCAAATATTAAGGGTAGCAACCCTTTTGCAAGGTCAGCTTGTAAACATATTTTGCTTCTCAACAAATGAAATTTATTCAGCACTTATTTATCCACCTTGATAACCTTAAGTTTTATATGATATCTCAATCCATTTGTTTTTCTCCAGTGTGCAGGTTTAGAAAAAGAGTGGCAAACATCTGAGTCATTCAGCAATGAGGTGAGCAATCGAAATAATTTATTAAATCTACTACAGAAAAAAAAAATTTATATAGCGCAATATCCACTAGGCATGCTCAAAGCACTTAACAAGCGGTCCCTGACCAACAGCAACATGTAACATGGAGAACGAGACATGATGCCTGTTAGGCGATATTACAATTTTTTACAGACAGGGACAACGCTGTTAACGGCCAAGTACTCATTTTACATCTGAGGTCGGTTAGAGAATGTGAGTAAAAAGCCTTTTTCAAGGACTCAATTATGCGCCGAGCGAGGTCTGAACCCAGGATCTTCCGATATGAAAGAGAGTGTCGTACCACAAGACTACATAGCCGCACAATATAGTAGTCTTACCAGTAGGGTATTTAGATCATTATCATTATAGGCTCTAACATGAAGTTGTTTCATGCTTTTTTCACCAATAATGTGATGCTGAAAAGGCTGCATTGATGTCTGAGTTGCATGCATCTTTTTTACAGAGTGGCTAACGTGGTCTAGTGGTAAAACACTCGCCTTCGGACTGGAAGATCCAGGGTTCGAGTCCTGCTCTGAGCGGTGCATAGTTAA
Organism: Berghia stephanieae; assembly: GCF_034508935.2. Taxonomy (NCBI): domain Eukaryota; kingdom Metazoa; phylum Mollusca; class Gastropoda; order Nudibranchia; family Aeolidiidae; genus Berghia; species Berghia stephanieae. Next base: position 22,244,388 of record NC_088361.1, on the reverse strand, counting down.
GTTTAAATTTGCAAGTTGACAGGTTTGGTTTTAGTTGTAACAAGATAAGCAAAGTGTTATCTTAAAGAAATTTAGTCACACTGCTAAAGGATCCATTACAATTTTTTAGATTTAAGCAATTTCCTCCTTTTGGTATAATTTCCTCCAGACCTTTTCAAAAAATTTTTGTCATCAGAGTTTCAACCCATCTGGCAACAAAAGAGCAAAGGAGAAGGTCCTTTTGTTGTTGGACCATGCTAAGGAGGAAAAGGATCTTGTGGAAAATCGCCTACAGCGTCTGGAATTGTTACACAAATTGGCACAGACTGCATCGGCTTCCATGCGACCTGATGATGACAGTCAAAGCCCATTGAGCAGGTTTATTAATAAATAATGAATTTATAATAAATAATTAATTTATATAGCACCTAAATATCCACGTTAATCGTGCTCTGCGGCGCTTTATATATATATATTTATTTTTTATTATCACCACACTACACAATAAGCATGAATAAAGAAACAACTTCTAAGTAACATCTATTTCATAAAAAAAATAAGCCTTACGGAACAAGTCAGTCTTCAGACATTTCCTGAAAGGCGATAAATTTTCACAGGACTGAGTGCGTCCCATAGGCATGGAGCAATGGATGAAAGGCTTTTTTACCAAAAGTGATTTTCGATTCGGTAACCTTTAGAATCGTGATGATTTTATTTAGCAATAATATGTGACCCCGCACGTCAAAACGGTATTATGTTCGGACTAACTAGGGACTGGAAATTACATTCTAGTTGTATACAGTTGCTTCTCTCTCTAATCCGTAACTCCACATTCCAGATGTCTCCATGATCAGGACAAGTTGCCTGAAGACAGATATTATTTTTTACTTCATTTGTTCTTCTTGTTTAAACTAAAATTCTTAATCCTCACAAACACCTTTATATTTACTATTACTCCAAGGCTGCGAGAAAAATTGTCAGGGTTGGAATTCTTGTCAGGAATGAAATGCAAAATAATTGACGACCAGACAGTGGCCATCCATTTCGATGATCCGAATATTCCAAGACTCCCGAGTGATACTGAACTCGTCATCACCTTATCCTTCACTCCAGATGAGAGTCAATGTTTGGAGCTGACAGCAATAACTGTGAGTAGCCCTTTAGTACTAGAGCTAAAAGGTCAATGGAACTAGTTTATTCTTGTGCGGCTATGTGGTTTTGTGGTATGACACTCGCTTTAGGATTGGAAGGTCCTGGGTTCGAGTCTCACTCTGCGCATAGTTGAGTCCTTGGAATAGGCTCTTTACTCACATTCTCTCACTGTACTCAGGTGTAACCTGGCCGTTAACAGAGTTGTTCTGTCCGAAAAAATGTAATTTTATCTAACATGCGTCATGTCATGTCCTACATGTTAAGTGTTGCTGTTGGCCAGGGACCCCTTGTAAAGTGCTTTGAGGCTTTGAGTGGACATTGTGCTGTATAAAAACTCTCATTAAAGAAAAATTGTTGTTTGTTTTTCTCATGCAGTTAAATCGGTTTTTGCTATAAAGTGCAACCCTTTTATAATGACATGGCCAGTGCACTGAAATTATTTTCTCTTTTTGTTTCCCTGGATTGAATGATAAATACATAAACTAACAATTAAGAGATTAGTGGTGCCATAAATAAAAGCATGATTGAAACTTTTTGGGTTCAAAGTCCTTCTTCAACCAACAGTCAAAGCAACTAAAATGGCAATGCTTCACGTCAAATAATTGTTTTTGTTGTTAGCTGAAGGAGAGTTTGAGCCTGAAACATTCTGTGGGTTATTTTTTTTTAAGCTTTTATGTTTATTTTTTGTACAATGGTTCCAGTCTCTAATTTAAACAAAAAACGTTATTTTTAAACCCAGAAAAATTAGTGAAAGGCGGTTCTTTGAATTGTTGGTGAAACCATGAAGTGTGCTATACTATATTAAATCCAATTTTTTTCTGCTTACCCATTTCACATTTTCCCACTCATTTCATTCATTCTCTAAAGATGGATGATAAGGATTCCCGATTCAATAACCTTGAGTGTTCTGAAAAGATCGACTGTGTTTAAACAAAAAATTTATTTTTTTATTTTTATTATTCAGACCAATATTAAAATTCCCGATATTGAGACAGTTCAAAAGGATCCCAAGAACTACAAAGATCTTCCAAAGTTGATGAGACGGCTGAGAAAAGCCTGGTTGTCGTATGTCACTCTGACTGCAGAAATTACATCGTTGAGGGAAAGGTGAGAGGAATTTGTCAAAATATGAGTTCTTTTTTTTTTTCTCAGGTACTTTTTGTGTCGCTAAACCCAACATATCACATGATCTTCCTTTTTCACTGCAGCAAATGTAGCTTAAAAATTCTCAATATAATGCAAATGTTGCTGCTTAAAGCTCGAATAAATAAATAACAATGTGAAATTGGATGTAAGCTTCAATTTAATATACAATAAAGGATAACATGGACGTTTCGGGTTTCTCCTTTATCAACAAAACAGGATGGATGAAACACTACAGACGAATGAGAAAATGTGGTAGTGGCGTTGTTAAGATGAATAAACTAAAACATCATTCATGTTTTGTTGACAGAAGGGAAACCTGAAACCTCCACCACATCATCTTTCTTATAGATCTTGACATGTCCAATGTTCTTTTTTCTTAACTGGGGGGAGGGTGAAATCTATCAAATGATGCACATTTTACCATTTTTGTTTAATACCTTTCAATCTGTGGGGGGGGGGGGGGGGGGGGGGGGCACATCTTCGTCGCCTCAATGCACGGTGATTAAATTGATGCTTCCATTCCATATTTATTCCTAAAGATTCTCAAGTACGATAAAACCTTTAACTATACAACAACAACAAAAATCAATTTCATTATTATTATTATTATTATTATTATTATTATTATTATTATTATGATGATGATAATTATTATTATTATTATTATTATTATTATTATTATTATTATTATTATTATTATTATTATGATGATGATTATGATTATTATTATCATTATTATTATTATTATTATTATCATTATTATTATTATTTTTATTATTGTTATTATTATTATTATTGTTATTATTATTATTGTTGTTGTTATTATTATTGTTACGGAGTATCTATTCGTCCTTCAGGTCGTATTCTTAAAAAGTGTCTAGCCGACCTTCAGTGCTTATGCAAATGAGGTAGGCGTGCAATACGTAAAGGGCAAGTGACGGAAAGGCCGTTGTTTATATTTGTCACCGTAATTTTATATGTATTAAATTCAAGGTTATTGCTCTCCCATAAATCGCATTGTTATTACAGTGACCTATATATGTCACTGCTTCCATGGCTTTTTGTGTGCGCCCATGTTATCTATGTAATTAACTGGAATTACAAAACCGGAGTGTTCAGTCCTTCACGTCTTCACTTTTTTTAACGACGGTTGAAACGTAAGCATCGTTATGAGTTGAGTAAAAAAAGCATATTATCTCTCTCTCCTCTCCTCTCTCTCTCTCCTCTCTCTCCTCATCTCTCCTCCCTCTCTCTCTCTCTCTCTCACTCTCTCTTTCCTTTTCTCCTATTTCTTCTCTCCTCCCTTCTCTCTCCTCTCTCTCTCTCCTCTCATCTCTCTCATCATTTTCCCCCATTTTTCTTCTTCACAACTCTCTCTTCTCTCTCTCTCTCTCTCTTCCTCCTCCCTCTCTCTCTCCTTCTCTCTCACTCTTCTCCCTCCTCCTTCTATCGCTCTGTCTTTCTTTCCCTCTGTATTTCTCTTCCTACACTCTTTCTCTCTCTCTCTCTCTCCTCTCTCTCTCTCCTCTCCCCTCCTCTCTCTCTCTCTCTTTTTCTCTTCCCTCCGTATTCTTCTTTCCTCTCACATACTCTCCTCTCTCTCTATCTCTTCTCTCTTCTCTCTCTCTCTCTCTCTCTCCTCTCTCTCCTCTCTCCTCTCTCTCTCTCTCTCGCTCTCTGTCTTTCTTTCCCTCTGTATTTCTCTTTCTCTCCTCCTCACTCTCTTCCTCCTCTCTCTCTCTCTCTCTCTCCTCCTCCTCTCTCTTCCATCTCCCTCTCTCTCCTCTCTCTCCTCCCCCCCCCCTCTCACTCTCTCTCTCTCTGTTTTTCTTTCCCTCCGTATTTCTCTTTCTCTCACATACTCTCCTCTCTCTTTCTCTTTCTCTCTCTCTCTCTCTCTGTCATATTTTCCCCCTTTTATCTTTAATTTCTTCTATCCCTCCACCTGTCTCTTCTTGTATTTTCCTCTCCTTATCTCGTATCACCCCTTTCTTTCTTACACACTCTCTTTCTCCTCTCTCTCCTCTCTCTCTCCTCTCTCCTCCTCCCCTCTCTCTCTCTCTCCTCTCTCCTCATCCTCTCCCTCTCTCTTCTCTCTCTCTCTCTCCTTTCTCTCTCTCTCTCTCTCCTACTCTCTCTCTCCTCCTCTCCCTGTCTTTCTTTCTCTATCCCCCACCTTCTCTTCTCTCCTCTATCTCTTCCCCCTCTCTCTCCTTCTCTCTCTCTCCTCTCCCCTCCCCCCCCCCTCTCCTCCTCTCTCTCTTTTCTTCCCTCCTTTCCTTTCTCTCACATCTCCCTCCTCCCTCCTCCTCTCCCCCTCCCTCTCTCTCTTCTCTCTCTGTCTTCTTCTTTCCCTCCGTATTCTCTTTCTCTCACTACTCCTCCTCTCTCCTCCTCTCTCTCCTCTCTTTCTCCTCCTCCTCTCTCTCATCTTTCCTTCTTCCTCTCTTTTTTCTCTTCTCTCCTCTCTCTTCTCTCCTCTCCTCCTCTCCTCTCTTTCCTTCTCTCCTCTCTTCCTCTCTCTCTCTCTCTCCTCTCTATTCTTCTCTTCCCCTCTCCCCTCGTTTCTCTTCTCTCCTCTTCTCTTCTCTCCTCTCTCTCTCTCTCCCCCCCCCCTCCCCTCTCCTCTCTCTCTCTCTCTCCCTCCTTTCTCTCTTCTCTCACTCTCTCCTCTCTCCTCTCTCTCTCTCTCTCTCTCTCTCTCTCTCCTCTCTCCTCTCGTTTTTCCCTCTTTTTCTCCTCTCTCTCTCTCTCTCTCTCTCTCTCCTCCTTCCCCTATTTCCCTCTTCTCTCCCCCCTTTCTCTTCCCTCTGTATTTCTCTTCTCTTACTCTCCTCTTCTCTCTCTCCTCTCTCTCTCTCCTCCTCTCTCTCCCTCTCTCTCCCTCCTCCTCTCCTCTCTCTCCTCTCTCCGTTTCCTCTCTGTATTCTCTCTCCTCCATCTCTCTCTCTCTCTCTCTCTCTCTCTCTGTCTTTTTCTTTCTTCTACCCCCCCTCCCTCTGCCTCTCCCTCTCTCTCCCTCTCTCTTCCTCTCTCCCTCTCTCTCTCCTCCTCTCCCTCCTCCTCTCTCCTCTCTCTCCTCTCTCAATTCATTCTTCTCCCCCCACCTTCTCTCTCCCTATCTCTCTCTCCTCCTCTCTCTCTCCTCTCCCTCTCTCCCTCCCCCCCCCCCCCCCCCCCCTCTTCTTCTCTTCTCTCTGTTTTTCTTTCCCTCCTATCTCTTTCTCTCTCCTCTCTCCTCCCCTCTCTCTCCTCTCCTCCTCTTCTCTCTCCCCTCTCCTCTCCTCTCCCTCCTCCCTCTCCTCTCCTCTCTCTCCTCTCTCTCCTCTGTTTCTTTCTTTCCTCTCCTCGTTTCTCTTTCTCTCACAACTCTCTCTCTCTCTCTCTCTCTCTCTCTCTCTCTCTCCCTCTCTCTCTCTCCTCTCTCTCTCTCTTCCCTGCTCCTCTCACTCTCCTCTCTCTCCTCTTCTCCTCTCTCCTCCTCGTATTTCTTCCTCCTATTTCCTCTCCTCCTCTCTCCTCTCTCTCTCTTCTCTCTCCTCTCTCTCTCTCTCCCTCCCTCTCCTCTCTCTCTCTCTCTCTCTCTCTGTTTTTCCTCTCGTATCTCTTCTCTCCATCTCCCCTCTCTCTCCTCCTCTTCATTCTCTTCATCTCCATCCCTCACCTCTCTCCCTCGTCTCTCTCTCCTCTCCTCTCTCCTCTTCATCCTCTCTCCTCTCTCCCCCCTCTCTCCTCTCTCCTCTCTGTTTTTCTTTCCCTCCTATTTCTCTCTCCTCATCATACTCTCTCTCTCTCTCTCTCTCTCTCCTCATCTCTCCATCTCTCTCTCTCTCTCTCTCCCTCTCCTCGCTCTCTGTCTTTCTTTCCCTCTGTATTTCTCTTCTCTCTCACATACTCTTCTCTCTCTCTCTCTCCTCTCTCTCTCTCTCTGTTTTTCTCCCTCGTATTTCTCTTTCTCTCCCTACTCTCTCTTCTCTCTCTCTCTTCTCCTCTCTCTCCTCCCTCCCTCCTCTCCTCCCTCCCTCCGTCTCTCTCTCTCCTTTCTTTTTTCTTCCCTCCGTATTTCCTCTTTCCTCTCTATCATACTCTTCTCTTCCTCATCTCTTCCTCTCTCTCCCTCTTCTCCTCTCTCTTCTCTCCGTCTTTCTTTCTTTCCTCTCCATCTCTCTTCCTCCTCTCTTCTCATTTCCTCTCTTCACTCCTCATTCTCTCTTCTTTTCTCTCTCTCTCCTCACTTCTCTCTCTCTCTCTCTCCTCCCTCTCTCCTCTCTCTCTCTCCCTCCTTTCCTCTTCTCCTCTCTCATCACTCTCTCTCTCTCTTCTCCTCTCTCTCTCCTCTCTCTTTTCCCTCTCCTCTCTTCTCTCTCACATCTCTCTTCTCTCTATCTCCCTCTTCTCCTATTCTCTCCTTATCTCTCTCCTTTCTCTCCTCTCCCTCTCTACCTCTCTCTCTCTCTCTCTCATCTCTCTCTTCTCTCTCTCCTCTTCTCTTCCTCTTCTCTCTCCTCTCTCTCTCTTCTCTCTCTCTCTCCCTCTCTCTCTCTCTCCTCTCTCTCTCTCTCTCTCTCTCTCTCTTATATATATATATATATATATATATATATATATATATATATATATATATCTTCTATTTTCTTCCTATTTTGTTTTCTAAAAACCTTTCTCTCTCTTTATCTATCTCTCAATTTTATTCTCCCTCCCCCCCCCCCCCCCCCCCACCCTCCCTCTTTCTTTCTTGACTTCTGTCACATTTCTTTTCTCCTTGTCTCTCATTCTTCTTCCTCTCTTTTTCTTTCTCTCTCATGTTTTCCCCCATAAATCTCTAATGTTCCCTTTGTCGGGTTGTCTCTCGCTCCTTTTCTGTCTATTCCTCTATTTTGTCGTCGTCCTCTCTCTCTCTCTCTCTCTCTCTCTCTCTCTCTCTCTCTCTCTCTCTCTCTCTTTCTTTCATTCCATGTTAAAAAATTGAGCTTTTGTATAGCGCAATAGCCACTAAATGTGCTCAAAGCGCTTTACAGGGGTCCCTGACCAACAGCAACAACATGTAGAACGAAACATGACGCCTGTTAGGCGATATATTTTTTTTTTCTGACAACGCTGTCAAATCATTTTACACCTGAGTACGGTGAGAAGTGAGTATAGAGCCTTTTCCAAGGACTCAACTATTTTCTTATTTTTTACTGTCATTGATATGACCTAAATAAATGTGTCGCAATCGCCGTTATAATTGTATCTATGTGTATGTACTTATTTATGTATGTATGTGCGTGTATGTTTTCGTATGTTCTATGTATAATTATGGCACGATTACAGAAGATGTAAACTCGTAGCCTACTAGCCTATATCATTTAAAGAAAAAAAAAAGGAACTGAGAGAGAAAAAAAAACACACAAATACACCAAACCAAAAACATTATGGGAGTAAAGGTTAAGGGCATAAGTCAGACTTTATCTTGTCTGTTTTATACATTTTTAGTATCAAATCTTAAATTGAATCTTCCTTTCAAACTAAGAAAACAAAATAATTTCTGCTTGTCAATAATATTGATCAAAATATTAATAACTTCCACTCTTGATTAGCTTTTAAAGTCAGATCTGATCTACGAAATATTTGAAACGGGACATCAACAATATTTCATTCAACTTTTTTTTTCATCTCTTTGTAAAACGAAGTACCACAAGTGTTGGAACGGTCAATTCAGATTTTACAAATTTCCATGAAGTAATCTAATGACACTATAAACGCTCGTAAAATAACCTAGATCCCAGTGGAGGGAACTTCCTTTTGAGACAGCAATACCTGTCTCGGGTTCATCGTAGACACAATTAAATAGGGAGGGTTGGACACGCCAAAGGATTGAACCACCCAACTTCCTCCCAACGTTCTCCCTCTCTGTACTCTTTCTTTTTCTTTTTCAATGGGGACGATCTACATTAATTTTCCACGTGCTCGAGTCATTGGTCACATTGCAGATGTGCTCAAAATGGCCTCGATAATAAAACGTTCACAGTTCTTGAAATATCCAACGTCACATTATGTTACTTTTCCAGTTTGACCGATGAGTATGTTTACAACTTTCATAGACAGAGCAGCGTGTTTACTTATATTAAGAAAAGATCAACCGTTAGACAGACCTAATCATGTGACTCAGTTGGACTAAAACTTGATTATAGATCGCTCTCATTTGGATTAAAATCTTAAATCTATGAGAGACCTAGATCAGGGTAGAAATCGGGTATCCAGATCAAATTTGGTTTAATTTTAATTTCATATATACGAAAGCTAAATTAATTATGAAAGTATAATCGACAGAATGTGATGTAACAAAATGAGACTCGTTTCATTTTTATAAACCTCTAACCTTCCACATATCTGTATTCAGCCGCTTCATAAAATATTTTTTTCATGAAATACAATGAGATAAAATTAATTTATGAAATTAGACAAATATACAAACACTCACACACAAACACACTCGCACGCACGCACACACACACACACACACACACTTAATTTATTATTATTATTATCAACTTCTTCTGTCCTTTAAATGCTGCTAAAGATAGATATTTAAATAATATTACAAAGTTAAAATCTTTTATCCTCCCCCCCCCCCCCCTCTCTCTCTCTCTCTCTCTCTCTCTCTCTCTCTCTGCACCTACAGAAACCACAACCACCATCCCCGTTCGTTAAATGCTCTCCCCCTGTGACTGTGACAATGATTAACGATGTTTTAGTTCACGCTCATTATCAAGTCTTGTCAACCGCCGCCCCCCCCCCCCCCCCCTTCTTACCCAAGCTGTATAGTCTACGGTCTATACGATATCTTCTTTTCTTTCTTTTTTTTTTTTTAACCTTTGGCGGGACGGAGAAAAAAAAATTTGAAAAAAACATCAAATAGCAGCATTGAGTTTTTCAATAATAAATGGGTCACAGTATCCGTTATTCCCCTTCGCAAAAATTATTCGTACGTAAGTCTAAGCCGTCTGTAAATTTTAGAACTGCCAACTTCAACGAATAAAAAAAAATATTCGGAAGTTTGCAATTTAAAAAATCTGTGATGGTGGTGACCTTGTTACTTGTTATGGTGATGATGGCGATAATGACGCTCTGGGCCCGTTTTTATGAACGTGGACTAGCGCTTAGTCTTTGATTTTAGCCAAGGACTTGAAAAAATCGAATTATATGTGAGCTGACCAAATATTTCCCAGACTAAAATCACGTCACCTTCAGACTAAGTTTGATTAAGTTTTAGTCATTTATTGCTGAGGCCGGACTTTAAGCTTTGTCTGAGACTAGTTACTAGGATACGTAATATCGTCGATAAACTAGTTTTAGATAGAGAGAGCTTCGATTCGGAAGGAAAATACTTCGGTTACGAATGACAGAGGCAAAAGGTGTCCTGCTGGTATTGTCACTACTTTTTAAAAAATGTAAGATATGCTAGACCTTCGAAAGTACAGTTTTTTTGTGAGTAAAAACTAGGGAAAAACCCGGAATCTAATCGGTTAGCAGGTTGCAAATGAACGGAAACTCGAAGTGGAAGGGTTCGCTTCAAAGAACAACCAAAAAATAAAAAAAAAACAAACAAACAAAAAACAAAACAAAAAAAAAACAAACGACTAGAAAGTATAGTGGAGACAAAAATTATTCTGTTGGCATGACACTGACTGAAATAATGTGATTCGTCAGAACACATTTTCCGTTGTTTTTTGTTGTTTTTTTTTTTAAGTTCAATTTGTTTGATTTTCACTGACACTTTCATTGGCCTAAATTTATAATTGACAGTCGACCATGGGCATCATTGTTGTCTGATCAGTCGACAGTCAATATCACGTGATTTCATTAATCACGGCAAAAGTAAGTTCAATTATGAAACGGAACGGAGGTGTTGCTAATTTCTTCTTTGGAAATCTTTTGCGTTGAAAATATCAAGGCTGGTGTCTTACTTGCCATTGTGTACTAGAGAGCTTGATGTTACAAGCACAAAATAGCTGAATTAGGCACTGTCCTAACAACGCCCACTTCTCGGCAAGAGCCTCGCTAGTCAGAGACTAGAAAACGTTCATGAAATCCCACTTTTTAGTCACCTGTTCCGCCTCGGCTTAAGACTAGCAAATCATTTACTAGACTAGTAAATAACTAAATCTAGTCTGCTTACATAAAATTGGGCCCTGGTGGTGGTAGTCGATGTTGTGTTGATAGTAGTTAGTAGTGCTAGTGGTGGTGGTAGCAGTGATGATGCTGTTTATTTTGTTGTTTTTGTGATGGTCGTGATTGAAATGATGATCCCTGATTGAAATGATGATGGTGGTGGTGGTGGTGGTGGTAGTTACAAAGCTGATGCATTGGTGATGTTGATAGTGATAATAAGAATAATGTGGTGGGGACGATAACGACCATAATTTACTTGTAGTGGTGGTGTCAATGATCAAGAAGCTGAAGTGATAACATTGAAGGCAATGGTGACGCTATAGTGTACGCCTGTGATATTGGTATTTAAAATGATTGTTTTCTGGAGTGGTGGTGGCTGACATGATAGTTATGCTTTTGCTAGTGGTGGCAATAGTTGATATGACCATGGTAATGGTAGGTATAATGCTGTGGTAGTGATGTTGATGGGAGTGCTGATACGTATGATATTGTGCAAATGATGGTGGTATCGATTCTGATGATAATGAGACTGTTGTAAAAGTGCTTGTGGTAGTGATTATTGTCTGTGATGGTGATGGTTTTTAAATTGATGTGGATCGACGTGCACTTATTTTCAGGTCTGCTAACCCATTTCCTTATTGGCTCATTGTTGTAATGGAAATCTAAAAAAAAAAGACGCAAAATACTGTCCATTATACAACAATGTTAAACTAGGCTGAAAAGTGGGTTCGGATGTCAGACCTGCGTATTTCTACACGTCGATGGGGATGATTTGTTAACCTACAACGCAGCACAAATCCCTTTCGAAATGGTATTCTGCCATCCCACTATAATACAATAAGTCGAATGCTTGGCAGGTCTGTATCACTGCGTACATAGACACAAGTTAGTATTAGTAATATCTATTGAGTTACCACATTGAGTGGTGATAAGCCAAATTACACATCTGGAATACAACATTTGCATACAAAGTTGTTTGAATACAGAATTATTGAGAAAAATCGTGTATTTTTTCTTGTAACCATTGTTTAAAATATATAAAGCTTATTATGTATATATTTCCGTGTTTTTATTTTTCAAATTTTAACTAAAGTTAGAAATATATTTTTGGCCAGTAATCTTAGCTTTATCAGACGTTAGAGACGTTTCTAATATTGGTGTTGTTATCTATATACCCAGATCAAAATAACAATCCCAACACCCCTGATAACATAACCCATTGTTCTGAGTTTAAGAACATAGGCAAATTATTGTTCTTAGGCCGAACTGGGCTTTTATGTTCTGTATCATCCTATTTCATCCAGTTTCAACCCGTAGACATTTCAAAGCCCAGCCCGTTGACATTCTAACTTCTCGTCAGGGCAAAAGTGGATACCAAATACTTAATAGTATTAGCTAACGAATGAAGTACTGAAAATATTGAGGACTTGGTATTAGTGTCCTTTATTAATCTTTAATATATTTGACATCGTAAATGTAGATTAGATTACATGCAACGTTGTGCTTTCGGCTTTGGAATTAATTTGCGTGTTGTAAAGCCGCTAAATTCCATACCGTCTATACCATTACCTCGTTCACTGCCACTAACTCATTGAATTCTCCGTGAATTAAATCTACAATTCTGTTATACAGCTCGTCTACTCAAGACGGTACAACTTATAACAAAATTTTCTGAAGTTAAAGGACATGTATCGACATTGTTCAAATAAATGAAAAGTGTTGGCTAAATTCAAGCCAATATTGATGGCCCTCACTGAATTATCAAGATTATAATATTTTTAAAAAACTGCTTCTTAAGAGATACGTTGATGTTATTGGGCTGCCTATATTACTATGACTAATATAATATTTTTGACAATTTTAATATTAGTCATTTAAAACAAATAGTTATTGAGTGTTAAACCACTATCATAGATAGAAAACATGTAATAAAGGCAACCCCCCCCCCCCCCCCCCACACACACACACACAAAATAATTTTTTTTAAAGAAGAAGAAGAAAAAAAAATTACCCCCCCCCCCCACCACCAAAAAAAAGAAAGAAAAGAAAAAAAGAAAAGAATACCTGACGAATCTTCCTCTGTGCCCAACCAACCCAAACTTTCGAGCAGGCATTTGAATAGGATACTTGCCAAAAGGAGAACACGATAATAGTTCCTAATAAGGAAACGATCACCATTCTGAAAAAAAAATCCCAGAAGAAAACCAAAAAAACAAAAAAAAAACAACCCCCCCCCCCAAAACAGGAAACAAAAAAAAACACCCCCCCCCCACACACACACAAAACTAACACATACACGCACACACACACCTACACACATACACTCAACTGATTATTTGACTCACTAACAAAAAATTTAAGACGATACGGATATATCATGTTATTACGTAGAATCGAATCTATCTCAGTACAAACAGAAACGGAATAGTGCCCAGCTGTAGTGTGAAGTACGAATAGTGCAAGCAACACTATTTGTCCTTACGGACGGCAATGGCGGTTGATGCTATTCGACCTTAAGGACGAATAGGGCTACCCTTATTGTTATTATTATTATTATTATTATTATTATTATTATTGTGTATTATGTATCATGTTCCAGACATGCAATTGATTGGACCTGGGAGAATCGAGTGTTCCATCTCATGATCAGCAAACACATCTGTCGACTCTCCATCCCTCCTTCCTATCCATGCGACGGTGGCCTCGTTACACTGGAACAAATTATGGGAGGACACAATAATCTTACTTCAGCAACAGAAGAAAATGTGAGTACCTAATGTGTTAGGGTTCATAGTTCATTTCCTATTTGAAGAGGTTGAAGAGGGAAGGAGAAAGTGGTGAGGAAGAACAAAAAGTCTTTTAGAGCCATTCGACCCTTTAACTTTAAGCTGGAGTTTATCCCAGTTTCTGTAGTGTGAAATGGACTATAGTAATTTCTTGCTACCATTTGTATATAATGCTAGTCTATCGCAATGTACTTTCCATCACATCTATAGATCATATTGACCCAGCTACCTAATAGCTGCTGGGTGGACATGGGGGGGGGGGGGGGGGGGGTAGAAAAAAATCCTGACTTTAACTAGGATCAATCTGTTCCATTGCATGTGACGCGAGTGCTCTATGATGTGATTTATTGGGACCCCCAATTGAAACTTAGATGGTTGTTGTTATTATTTACTATTCCTTGGTTGTTGTTATTTACTATGCCTGAATAGCTTCACATTGTAAACAGTTTGACTGGTTTAAGTTCTCAAAATGCGTGACGGCCTGATGTTCATGGATCACAATTCTGATTTGTCGAGGATCTATGAATATGACTATGTTGTCAACGTTTAAATAAAACTCATGTCCTGGGTGTACCTAAAGGTTTTATAGAGCTCATTTAACTATTATTATTATCATCATCATCATCATAACTTACAGGCATTAACTAGGAGATCAATGACCTTTGCCTCTGTCTATAAAATTGTTTCCTGGTAATTGTGTTGCATGATAAATTGGTAATTGTTTATTTCTTTTTTTTGTTTCAGCCTCCCAAAGATATGTCATTGACTGGATGGGTGAACCATTTGGAGACCATTTTGTCGTGACCACCTGGATAAGAGCTTACCTGCTTTTCACATTTTTTTATTTGTACATTTAGACATTCTAACTTAAAATATAAAGTAATGATAAGAAGGTGAAAAGATTTATGATTTCATTTTGAATATTTTGTACCATAATGCAATACACTTGCAGAATGTAAATTTTTCCAAATTAAAGGATTTTGTATTTTCTTTATCACATGCATTGGGAATGGAATAAAATGGAAGCTGAGAGGTGTCTATCACAGAAAAATATATTTTACTACCCAAGACAAAGAAGATTGTACCCTTTACAATTTACAAGTCAGTCAGGAAGATGTGAATTCCTGTGTTTACAACCGGCGAATTCCTGTGTTTACAACCGGTGAATTCCTGTGTTTACAACCGGTGAATTCCTTTTACAACCGGTGAATTCCTGTGTTTACAACCGGTGAATTCCTGTGTTTACAACCGGTGAATTCCTGTGTTTGCAACCGGTGAATTCCTGTGTTTGCAACCGGTGAATTCCTGTGTTTACAACTGGTGAATTCCTGTGTTTACAACCGGTGAATTCCTGTGTTTGCAACCGGTGAATTCCTGTGTTATTCCTGTGTTTACAACTGGTGAATTCCTGTGTTTACAACCGGTGAATTCCTGTGTTTGCAACAACCGGTGCTCTGCTGAACATTGACTAATCGCCTTTTCTAATTTTGGCCAGAAAATCTTTTAACTTCATACTTGAGCTTGAGGTTTTTTTTATATAGCACAATACCCACTAAACATGCTCAAAGCGCTTTACAAGGGGTCCCTGGCCAACAGCAACATGTAACATTTAGAACGGGACATGACGCCTGTTGGCGATATTACAATTTTTTTTGGACAAAGACGCTTTTAACGGCCAGGTACTCGTTTTACACCTGAGTACGGTGAGAGAATGTGAGTAAAAAGCCTTCTCCAAGGACTCAACTATGCGCTGAGTGCGAAGCTTGAACCCAGGACCTTCCGATCCGAAACCGAGTGTCATACCACTAGACCACATAACCGCTCATTCATAATGATTCATCAGATTAAAATGACCCTCAGGTCATGAAGTCTCAAACATGGGGCATTTAAATTTAAGAAGTTTCAAGACTATTTGGTAAGTATGATGCTTATCATAACTTGTCATTATTTGAAGTAAAAAATTTCCTGGTCAAAATTTAAAGGCATGCTTTGTCTGTGTATTGTCTCCCTTTGATTTCAGCATAAGATGGCAAGGCTGGGGGGAAAATTAAGTTGCCTTGTTAAAGAACGAGGATAGACCTTAAAAATGAATGGAAGGTGACAAAAGGTTCTACTTTATCAATCACACAGAATCATGAAAGTTTGTTGGATCTTTCAGAATTTTAGAGAAACGTGTGGGGTATCAAAAATTTGAGTTCATGTAATAGTAATAGATTGCCTCTCTTATCTTAACGCAATGCTGTTATTGCATTCAGGGATAGTATATAGTGCAGTAGGTTATCAATGCCCTTAGACAAATTGTCCACACAAACTCCTACCTTTCTCTCTTTCACAATGTGACTCAGTGACTTAGATGTCAGTCGCTTTAAAAATTAGATTCCCTTTATTCATCCCATAGCGCATATTTGTCTCCAGGGTCTATTCCAAGGGAAGACTGGAATAACTCAGGCATCACCGCAGTGCAGCGCCGCAAATTGAGCTAGGGCGAGGTGACTTGATCAAGGCCACACAGCTAGCGGCGGGTGATTGAACTCGGTACATTTCGTGCATGAAGCAAAGACCATTATTTTGTTTTTGTTTTTAAGTGTTTTACGGCGCTTGCAATACATTTAAGTTATACCGGCACCAGTAAAAAGGAAGAAAATGGGATAGTAAAAAGTTCTAGAATTACAATTAAAGCACCCAAGAAAAAGTAAGACATAGGGGAACTGGGAACAAATAGGGATCAGATGTAGATTCCAAGAGCATACCACCAATGTACTTAGTTTGAGATCACCTATAAGTCTCATCCAGACACACAAGCAAAAAATCCAACAAAGAGGAACACACTCAAATGCTTACATTATACATTCAAAATAACAAATATAATAATACATAACAAACAGAGAGATGATTTACAAGGAAAAATATATCATCTCCCAAAACAATAACTATGCATTTGACTGTTTCCCTCCCAGTTAGGACTCCGGCCAGGGCCAGGACAAAACCAAGTAATCTCATTCCAAGACAAAGACAGAAAGCATGTTGGAAAATAGTTATAAGGGGATAGAAGACACAGTATGTGCCCCCCCTGCCCACTATGGGAGGTCAGGAACCCCACCCAGCTACCTGACTGAATGAACAAATAAAAAAGTGATGTTATACAGAAACATTTTATTATGTCCAAGAAACATGTCTTGATTCAAGATCTCTCATACTCACATGCATATATATATATATATATATATATATATATATAAATGTAAATTTTCACTCACATTATTCTTGCCATTATCCATTTAATGGATTATGCCGACTGATGAGGTGGGAACACTGAAACGAATCGTCTTGGCAAGAATAATGTGAGTGAAAATTTACATTTATATATTAGCTCTAACCACCATTATCGAGCACTTTCGTACCTACAAGTACCCACCAACACTCATAAATATATATATATATATATATATATATATTACAAATTGGAAGTCGCACTTTTCATTCCAAAAAAAAATAAAATGAAATATGGCAAGAAAAATAAGTCAAAATTTATCAAATTTGTATACTGTGGGCCTTTATTAATGTTAGCTCACTCAACCCTAACACCAACTATATCTGTAGTTTACCCACGGTTACTTTTACCACATGACTATTTATGACATTTTTCTGAGACGAATTATAGGCGTAGTATCAAAGCTATTGTTTTTAGTTTTTATATTATGTTAATGGTAATTGAAAAAAATATCTATTTACATGCTCATTTTTAATATATTATTTCCAATTTTGAACAGTAACAAAAAAACTCTAGGATTGAGTGAGTTAATGTTTGTTTTTACGGGTTTTACTGCGCTTGTACAAGCCAAATATTGGGACAGTAAAAAACTCAAGAATTACAATTCATAGCACATGAGAAAGTGTAAGACAAAGGGGAATTGTTCAAACAGGGAACAAAAGTAGATTCCAAGAGCATACTATCAGTATTAGAATTAGTACACTTAGTTTGATATCACCTTAAAGTCTCATCTAGACATAAGCACAGGCCCCACCAAGAGGAACACAATCAAAATCAAATGTTTACAAATCATGATTCAAAACAAAAAAATATAACAGAGAGATGATTTACAAGGGAAAAAATATCATCACCCCAAACTATAAAATTATACATTTGACCATTTCCCTTCCAGCTCAGGATTCTGGCCAGGGTCAGGACAAAACCAAGTAATGTCATACAAAGACAGATATCAAGTTGGAATACAGATAGAAGGGGATAGAAGACACAGTAAGTTCCTCCGTGGCCACAATGGAAGGACACAAAGACTCCAGCCAGTGTTGGGTAACATGGGATGCAATGTTAAGTGGAGAAATGGAACGGCTTTGGAATAACAATGCACAAAGAATGAAAAACAAAACCTTTGCCACCAATGAACACAAAAACTACTTGTGTTGACAATATTCTGTCCTCTTAGTTGCCATTTTGTTATCCGTAGATCCTGCAGAGTACCCCAATTTAAACTATTCAATATTCCAGTGCTCTATTTGGTATAATATAATCTTATAGTTATACGGACAACACTCGCCTTCTATTTTCGATGATGACGACAGCATTTAGTTAGAGATGATACTTATTTGAAGGCTTGAGAACATCTAAGTCAAAGATCTTTATATCTTTCCATGTAAAATCAGGTTATATAAATAGAATGTCCAAAATTAAAATAAATTCTTAAATACACATATCACATAATTAACAAATAACATTAACACATCAATCACAAAAGTTGGAACCAATCAACACATTACAATCTTAAGTTCATAGGTTTTTTTTTGCACTTTCAACTCATCACTTGGAATGAATTGTATTCTCTTAACAGAATTGGGTAGTTGTCTTATAACATTATTATTTTAATTAAAATTACTGTAAGAAAACAAAAATTGCACATATACAATACACAGACATGCCGCTATTATGCCCAGACTTAATGATATTATCAAGTACCAGAGTTCATTCATCACATGATTTTAAGATGTCAAAATGATTAACCCCATTTAACCTCATCACACATGGAAGTTGAAGCAATAAATTGTCTTCTTATGGCAAATAGAAAATTTGTATAACTGACAAGGAGAAGGGAGAAAGAAATTTAAAATTATTTTGATCAAAGTGTTACAACAAACATTGTAATGTAATTAATAAAATAAGTTAAATTACAAAAGAGAAAGTTAATTTTCGATACTTCTTACTTTTTCAAAGACCAGAATGTACCTCTACGAATGAGATGAAAAGAGTGAAAACTTCTAAAAAAACAAAAAAAACATCAGTAAATCTAGGATGAAGCAGAAGCACTCCCAAGAATGGCCGAAGAATTGGTTTTGGCGATATCAGCTGCTCTACGAGCTGTCTCCTTGATTTTGTGGGTAATGTTGAGAGGATGATCTTTGAGCTGATCTGGTCGGTATAATGATGTGAGGACATAATCGAATCCCTGAGATGCTTTCTGGGCATTCCTGGAAAACCTCTTCATTCCAAACACTTCTATGGCACGACTAAATCCGAAAAGACTCGATGAAATCCAAGCACTTTTCTCACACAATGTCAAGCCAGAATTTTCTGGATTGACTTTAAAAACACATTTTTCTTCCACTTTCTGTAAGGAAACAAAGATGACATTTTATTTAAAAATAAATAAATTTTACATTATATTTTCAAAATAGAATATGAAAAGCTTCAAATTCTGAAATTCAAGAAAAATTCTTTTCAAGACCAAAAACAAGATAAAAGTTGTATTTTGTAAACCATCATTATCTTCACTTTAAAAATTATATATTCACAAAGAAACAGAAATCACACTAATTGGGTAGAAAGTATTTTTGTTTGTTTGTTTTTAGGGGTTTTACGGCAATTTAGGTTATATTTACACATTTAGGTTATATCAGCGCCAGTAAAAAGGAAGAAAATGGGATAGTAAAAAGTTCTAGAATTACAATTAAAGCACCTAAGAGAAAGTAAGACAAAGGGAAACTGGGAACAAATAGGGATCAGATGTAGAATCCAAGAGGATACCATCAATGTACTTAGTTTGAGGTCACCTATAAGTCTCTTCCGGACACAAGCAAAAGACCCAACAAAGAGGAATACACTCAAATGCTTACATTATACATTCAAAATAATAATTACAATCCATAACAGACAGATAATTTACAAGGAAAAAAATATAATCTCCCAAAACAATAACTATGCATTTGACTGTTTCCCTCCCAGTCAGGACTCCGGCCAGGGCCAGGACAAAACCAAGTAATCTCATTCCAAGACAAAGATAGAAAGCATGTTGGTTTATTTGTTTACATGAATCATCAAACAAGGTCTGGTGTACAAAGCTATGATGATGAACCTGGTTCTGGCCCAGGTTCTTATACTTACTTCCTCCTAAGACTCAGGATTAGTAAAGTAAAAAAAAAGTATAAAAAATACACACCATAACTTTTTGTAATCCGACATTTCTTGTGTAGGTTGTCAAGGTTTTGTCACTCATATCTACCACACTCTCCTCCACGATGACTACATTACTACTATCTTTCACAAAGCGTTCACCCCATTTGGGGACTTTGTTTGTTTTGGTGAGAAGTCTCACAGAGAAAAGCTTGTCCCCTTCAATCCTCCGTGATAAGACATCTTCAGTCAAGACATGTTTACTGAGGAAAAAAAAACGTGGGATGGGAGCGTGTTGTTTAAATCTAATACATAAGAAAAATTTTCGTTCTAATTATTATGTATTTACTCCATGCCTTAAGGAAAAACCTGTCCATAATTAATATTTAACTCACTTCAAACAAGGATTTTCAGAGGTTCACAACAGTACCGATTTACAAAACAAATAATTAATAATGTGTGGGATGCATCTCTGAAAGTGCTATAAATGTTTTCCATTAATATTAGCATTGTATAGTTGGCCATCTCCAAAAAAAAAATATTTAAAAATGAAGCTAGATGTTGATACCTTCTACAAAACAAATACAGTACATCATGAAAATCTGGAAATCACATAAATCTCGAACATGTAAATTCTCTTTTTTAATCCCACTATTTTCATTGTACTGACAACAATGAAATCCTCGAACAAAATGGACCTTAACTTTTGCATTTGTTGATAAAATTATTTTGCCTTATGTTGGTATTGATCGGAAATGAGAACTGCTATCGCTCTCTATGTGGCCTTAAATATGTGTGTGGAGTATAATCGGGTGTATAAAGGGGAAGAGGGGGTGTGAAGCGTGTTTTGATCAGTGGCCCATGCACGACATCTCTCTCTTATGGGACAGCGTGGCTCAGCGGTACGGTCTTTGCTGCGTACCCAAAAGGTACCGAGTTCGACTACCCGTCTCGTTGTGTGGCCTTGAGCAAGTCACCTCAGCCTAGCTCACTGTTCGGCGGACGCATGGGTTATACCAGTCTTCCCTCGGAATAGACCCTAAAGACAAATTTCCCCTTGAGGATAAATAAAGGGAATTTTATTTATTTTATTTTTAGTACCAGTGGGGGCTAGCGAGGCAATGATGACCTGAGGCTGTCACAATACAAAACCAAAGAAGTGATTAGGGGAGGCAGGGTTAAAAATATGCTGAGTGTGTAATCAACAATCGGACATGCTGGCTTTGTCTTCTTATTATAGCACACATAAAGGGGAACATTATTTCACTTGTTATTGAGTGAAACAAGACACACTTAACGCTACACTCCATTATAATGAGACCTCACCAAAGCAAAACACATCCCCCCCCCCCTATATTCTTCCTCATATTCTTTGTAAAATACACGACATAACAATCTCGAAAACACTGAAATTTCTAACAAACAGGCCTGGTCACAACGTGTTCGAGATTTCCGGTGCTACACTGTAATTAGGGATAAAAATATATATTTCATTTAAAACAGAACCACGACACGGATTTAAAGATGCAATGTAAAAAGTTGAAAGTTCATAAATTGTGCTGAGACTGGGATCATATCTGCAATTCTAACAACAATAGTGCCAAAGTTCTCTCAACAAGCACAAGAAATAATTTTAGAGGATAAAAAAACTGCAGCTCTCCTCAAACTTGTCAAACACTGACTTAGGAGGTTCCTGATATAAAAATAAAAAATATTCCACTACGACTAATATAAATAAATGCATGTTGTCCTATGTGCAATTTTCATATGTTACAAATACTTATAAAAATGCTTATTTCCCCGATAGCTCAACTGATAGAGCACTCACTTCACATGCAAAGGAACTGAGATCAAACTCGGGTGCATTGAGATTTTTTTCTGAGCCCCCCCCCCCCCCCCCCCCCCCCCCCTGTCCACCTAGTGCAAGCAATTGCTATTGTCTGTTCCATGCTATAGAAACCTGGATAAACTCCAGCTCCATAAAACTACCTTTTTTATTTCCGTCCTGACATTACAGAGTCAAATATTTAAAAATTCATAACAGGAAACCTCAAATAACAAAAACTGAATTCAAGTCAAGGAAATGTAATCACCTGTTTGGATTTGGGTAGCGCTGCCAAAGTCCGATAGCCACTTGGTCCCATGTGTATTTAAAAACGGTTGTTGTGATCGTGAACTTAACCATGGTTCTTTGTCAATTTATCTGTGAAGAAAAAAAAGAGTTTTGATAAAACAATCAAATGACCAATTTCCAGCAAAATCCTTAATCAAAATCTTAGCGGCCATTTAGGCCAATTTTGAAATCCAAATGGTGGTTACTACCGGAAATGCAACAGTTTCAGGTCACAAAGTACGTCAGTAAATAACAAAGGCAAACGGAAGACCATTTTTCAGCCTTTAAACTAATATAACTATAACTTTTCTTCTACTTCCACTGACTTAGGCCTATCTGATTTTCACAGTTTTGGTATCATTAGAATTAGAGAATCGTGTTGAAAAGCACTTTACAATCCAAGAGATCGAATGAACTAGCTGAAAGGGCCTACACTTTTAAGTTAAGTGGTGAACAAAGACAAGTAGTGAAGAAGCAAAGAGTTGCAAAGAAGAAAGTTGAAACATGTGTAGTGCAGTGTAGGTACGTTTTTGCAAAAGTAAGATTTCTCTTTAAACTTTAAATAGATTCTCACATCGAAGTGGCAAAAAAGGAGGGCGAGAGTGTCCTTTTCGGGAAGACCTGCCGAGACTTTTCTCTACAACTACAACTACAACTCAGCTGACCTTTCTCGAGTTCTTAGCTGTACCTATACTGTGTATGTATTGGCATCGGAATTGGTGTCACTCTGTCACAACTTTAGGCTGACATGGTGAGGGGGGTCTGTATCGATCTAATCCTGTTTCTGTCCACTTCCCTGACTCCAAAGGTCTTTACGAGAATGACACACTGAAGTTGCTTTAATTAACCCCTTGCCCTTATTTCTATCATTGGTTGAGCAGTCGGCCGACACAAGTCAAAACACCTGTGTGGGGTTTCAGGACTGATGCAAAAAAAGAAAGAGCTCCTTGAAGTTTGTTGCTAAGCTTAGCTGTCAGTTTGAACTTTAATTGTCAAATTTCATAAAGTCAAATAGTGGAAATCAATATCTTAAAAATATGATAGAAATTTAATTAATACAAAGAGTCATAAAATTACATCAATTATTTTTCATCCAAAATTATGTAATTATATCTTGACATATGATGATTTAAACCTTTTATCTTTATTTCAAAAATACTTAATTTTATTTGGATTATACTTTCACATTATCTGTCATTATTTTAGTTTACGTCTTCCGGATTTCCAGGGTAGCTTTTGTTATTTCAATAGAAAGAAGAGTTATCATCTATAATAGGTTCTAAACAATAGAAAAGTACTATGTCTCTTCAGTGAACAGGGATAATGAAAATCTTGGATATGACGGTAAAATATTTCTAAACTGATAAATATCAAAGAAGATTTTTCAATCCATTAAAGCTTTGTTTTATTTCTTGACAAAAATTATTTCAAAATGAGGTTGGTTGCTTAGTTTCGTGATGATTCTATAATAAAATTATATGTCTAAGGAAGCACGTTATGAATCTGCTCTCTTGCAATGAAAAAAAGGAAGAATCCTGACAATCACAAGTTGTGAAAATGGCGTCAATGTTTTCGGCATCAACAAGGTAGGGGGCGTTAACATTTTAACGGAATTTATTTTTATTTTCATTTCTTTCTTCTTTTTGTTTTCAGTACACAATGCATAATTGGACGATTTTAAGGACTTGAAGCTTATCTCACAATTACACAATATGTTCACTTTCTCTTACTCTTTACTCAGGCTCAAGTCAAAATCAAAAGCTTAGACTTAGACCTAGACTTAGACTTGGACGACTTAGGAAGAGTTATCTAGAAACTTACTTAAAGGCAGGCCTACTTACACTTTCACTTACTCTTACTCTTAAAAGTTAATCTCTTAACTCTTGTCTAGACTATACTATAGACGTAGTAAACTGATACCAAACCCGCTCAGAAAATTAATAATGCAACAGTGATTATTTAAAATATCTTCTAGACTAGACGTCTACTATAAATAAATGGTGCCAATTAAGGAAAAATCCATTAATAATTCCAGAAGTTATAAGAAGTTAAAATTTGGCAATTTTCAAATGCATATATTTTTTTATTTACCGCGTGTGTTTTTAAACGCTTGTTTTTAGAATAACATCTAAACTTTATTCATGCCAAATTTCAGGGCTCTATACGATGCGCAGACACCTTTTAACTCTGCCCCGAAATGCCTTGTTTACATTATCTTCTCATCATGGCTGCCGGGCGATATCGATATTTTAAATTTAGTATGTATTATGTTAAATTTAGTCCATAATATTTTCAGTACTATCATTTACTATGTTTTTATTTTGAATACATTCTTTCCAACTTTATTTATAGGCATTTTATAGTTTTTGTTTTCAAAGTTCGTATATTTCTTCTCTTTGTGAAATCCGATATTAATAATATCGATATTTAAAAAATACCAATTGCTTTAATTTAATTTAATTTTACTTTGCCATCAAGTCATTAAGTTTCTTTCCCATATGTTTAGATATGTTTATCATTTGTATCCATATTTTAAAGGTCTTAGCCTTAATAATTATTATGGTAAGAAGTTCTATTAGTTTTGACACCCCCACACATTGAGAGAGAAGGGGGGGGGGGATCAAATTATATTAATTGTCAGTTCAAATGATGTAATAGCAATAAACCCAAAGTGGTTCAGCAGAAATTTTTAAAGTATTAAAAGTCAGAACTTTCCTTCTAATTATAATAGGGAATCTGTTTCAATTTATTTGAACTTTTTCAATCTACCATTTTATTTATATGCAATTAAATTGCCATAGGTAAAAATAAACTCATTATGTCATTACACAACATGTTTATATCTTTTCATTTAAATACTCTCAAACCCTTTTTTATTCTCTATGTATTAATTAAAAGAGGGTAATTATTTGCAATTGTTTCAGTGAGATATTGGGGATAAATCCAAAAGTGATAGAGCAAATTCTTTCTTACGTCTAGCCGAGTTTTTTTATTATGTAATATTTGCGTCATATTATGTAATAATGTGTTAATTTGAAATGTTTATCTTCCTCTTTATTAATGTAAATGCATTGTCCTCGATAAGACGAACATTTTGGTATACAATATATGATAAGAACTCCATATTGACTGTTTTAACCATTTTTTATTAACATCACGCGTTTTCGGTCACAACTTTGCAATGGTAATTTTGGGGTAAAAATCGGTCTGAAATTTCAGACTTTGAACTGCCGTAACTACATTTCTAATCAAGATAGAAACAAAATTCAAACTGTTTTGTAATCTGTGTTGCCAGCTCTTTCATATGACATTGGTGTGAGGTACATTTAGAATTTCTATTAAACTCCCTACTACTATCTCTTCTTCTTCTTCTAGGTTCCATGCCTGGTCCAGGCTTCGGATACTGCATGAATTATCTCTCTCCATTCCTCCCTGTCTCTTGCTTTTTCAAACAGCTCTTGGATTGTTAGGTTGGTGAAGCCCTTCAGTTGGTCTATGAGTGTTTTTCTTTGTCTCCCCCGGGCGCGTTTACCAGGTATTTTTCCACAACTTGCCAGGTATTCATTCTTATCTTTCCTTACTATGTGTCCGAAAAAGGATAGTTGTCGATCCACTATTAAGGGCATTAGTTTCCTTTGTTGGTATGTTTGTTTTAGCACTTCTTCGTTCGTTTTGTGTGCGGTATACGATATTCTCTGCATCCTTCTCAAGCACCACATTTCAAAAGCTTCAATGTTCTTTTGTGTTTCTGCATTTGTAGTCCAGCTTTCGCATCCGTAGAACAAGATTGGCCACACGTAGCACTTCAAGACTCGGAATCTAATCCCGAACGACATCTGTTTGTTTTTCAAAATGTTTCCCAGGTCCATGAAGGCCTGTTTGGCTTGAGTTATTCTTGCTCGTATGTCTCGGTTACATCTTCCATCTGTTGTCACTATTGAACCTAGGTATTTAAAACTTTCTACGTTGGTAAGCTGCTCGCCGTGAATCGTTATATTGCAGGTGTTGTTGTTTTCGGGGTTTTTCTGTATTACCATGCATTCTGTTTTGGTGATATTCACTTCCATTCCCTTGGCTTCACTATCTACTACCACTTTGTCAACAATCTTTTGAAGTTGGATTTCTGATGTTGCAATGAGTACCGTATCGTCTGCGTATCTTATATTATTTATGTTGTGACCTCCTACTTTTATTCCCTCCATATTATTTATGCCCCTCATGATTGTTTCTTGGTATAGATTAAACAGATCTGGTGAGGCAACACACCCTTGACGGACTCCTTTCTTAATAGGAATGGAATTTCCTGTAGAGTTTCCGATTTTGATAGATGCCTGCTGGGTGTAGTATAATGTTTGCATGAGTCTGAGGTCTTTCTCATCAGCGCCAATGGAGTGCAGTTGTTTTAGTATTTCTTCGTGGCGTACTCTATCAAAAGCTTTTTTGTAGTCGACAAAACAGAGGTATAGTGGGGTCTGAACCTGTATAGCTCTTTCACTTAAAACACGGAGGAGGTATATTGCGTTCCTTGTCCCTCTGTCAGGTTGGAATCCATATTGTTCTTCTGCGATTTCGGGGTTAATCTTATTCCTTAGCCTGTTGATAATTATACGCAACAGTATTTTGTTGATGTGACTTATTAAACTTATAGTTCTAAAATTTTCGCATCTGACTGCACCTGCTTTCTTTGGTATTGCTATGAAAATAGAGTTACAGAGATCTTCTGGAATTTTCCCAGTATTGTATATATTGTTGAATAATATGTGAAGTTCATCAATTGCTAGATCTCCTAGGCTTTTTAATACCTCTACAGATATTTCATCAGGGCCTGTTGCTTTACCATCCTTCATTCGTTCCATGGCATGTTCAATTTCACTTTTGGTGATGTTTGGTCCGCTTAATGGTTCTTTGAATTTCAGTGGTGGTTCATTTCTATTTGGATCATTGTACAGTTCGCCTATGTATTCTACCCATCGGCTTTCTATATGTTGTTCTTCAAATAGCAGTTCCCCTTGTTTGTTTTGGATACAACTTCCTGCTGCTTTGCTTTTCCTTTTCCCTGATAGTTCTTTTATTCTTTGGTGAGCTTGTTGGGGGTTGGGTTCGTATTCTCTTTCGATTTCGCAGCATTTCCAGTCTAGATAGTTCTCGTGTGCCTCGATGCATTTGGATTTAATGTGGTTGTTCAATGTTTGGTATTCTGCAGACCCTCTGTTGCATTTTCGTCTTTCTTCAAATAGGTTTAGAATTTCATTTGTCATCCATTCCTTTTTGCTGTTTGTTTGAGCTATTGGTAAATGCTTTTCTGTAGTTGCTTTGACACACTTTTGGAATATATCAAATTGTTTTTCACATTTTTCGTTATCAGGTTCACTTTGGCTTTGTATCATGAGTGCATTTTCAAATTCTTCTCTCATTTTTGTTTGTATGCCATTGTTTTTGCATAACCTGTAATCCCTCTTTATTCTACCAGCTGTTCTCTGAATAGCTTTAAACTTTATCCTTACTGTACAAACAACTGGGACATGGTCACTGTCTACATCGGCGCCTGGGTAGGTTTTGCAATTTAATATGCCATTTCTGAATCTCGATGATACTGCTATAAAGTCTATCTGGTTCCTTGCTCTGTCCCCTGGTGATTGCCATGTCCAGGTTCTTCTTGGGTGTTGTTGAAACCAGGTGTTTGAAATCATTAATTTATTTGTTCTACACCAATCTGCCCAGATGTTTCCTCGTTCATTTCTGTCTCCGAGTCCATGTGGTCCGATTATGTCACCATCTCTGCCTCTGCCAATCTTAGCATTTAGGTCCCCCATTACCATAAGGACTTCTTGTGATTTACACATTCGTTTTGCTTTGTCTAGTGAATGGTAAAACTCTGTCATATCTGCATCTGTCGCCTCTTCTGTTGGTGCATAAACTTGAATAATATTGGTGTCAACTACAGGTCCTCTTAGCTTAACCAGCAAAACTCTGTCTGAGATTGCTACGTGCCCTTTGTAAAATTTGGTTGATTTTTGGTCTAAGATCATCCCTACGCCTTTTTGGAAAGAGGTTCCACCACTCCATATGATCTTATATGTCATGTTGTTTTCTTGTTTTGACATGGTTCCCTGCTCTTTCCATCTCATCTCTGCCAGGCCAAGAATATTTATTTGGAGCCGTTTCATTTCTTTTAGAATGTTGTTTAGTTTTCCTTTTTGGGCACAGGTCCTGACATTCCATGTCCCAATTTTGGTTTTGTCACATTTGTTAAATTTATTTCGCCTAGTAACTGGCTGACGGTTCGGTGTGACCTGACGAACATCACGCTCCCAACCGAGCGAGGCAGCAGTCTTCCGTGAAAACATGCTCCCCTTTACGCTGTCACCGTTTAACTTTTTGGACTTATTCATGCAGTTAACTCGGCAAAGTTACAAGAATGGTTTGCCATTGCCTATTCTTGTCGCCCTCTGCAGTTGGCCAGCTTGACCTGTTACCGTTCGACACCACGAGGAGGTTGCAGTAGGGCTTGATGATGATCTATCTTTGCAGACTTGGCATCATCCATTTGTCGAACACTACTATCTCTAGTGTTATTCAAATCTTAAATTAACCACTCACTATATCAAGCTAACCCAAACCAGCACTTCCAATGGCTAATCATAATCGGCATCTGTCTACTTACTTGTTGGAATCAGAGTACCTAGACTAGAACTAGAACTAGATACTTCGATTTTGGTCGACGAACTCGATCCTTTATTTGGAAAGCCAGTCACTCCCGGAGTTGTTAATGTCCCATATATATACTTTTTGTTGCATGATCTGCTTTTTGTCATCTTATTTTGTTTTCATGGCCAAACCAAATGTCATATTTTTATATTTTAGTCAACTTAATTTTTTTTTAATAAGAAAGAAATTAAATTGTTAAATTTTATTGTTAGAGAATCCGCTATGGCTATAGTCCATTTTTGCCACTCCAGATACCCGATTCCCCTAAACTCAAAATAAATCTTACCCAACTTTTTACCTTTAAAAACAGTACATTTGGAGATGCATGCTTACTTTAAACATAAGGGAATTAGAACAATCGTCCAGGGATTGCATGAACATTAAAAATTTGATGATGCATTGTTTTGTTAAAGGAGTTGACAACAATCAATGTCCTGTTGACATTGGTTTGGGTGTCTCTAATTAGTGCTAAAGTTATCAGAAGAAATCAAATGTCTATAAATTTATAAATACACAAATATGACATCACTGGTTTCCATTCACTTAATCAGATGAACATTGTGTAAACTGCATTTGCTCGTGTCATACAACAAAAACTATAATTCAATTAACAGTCTATTGGAAGTGGTGCTTGACTTTGATGAAATTTGTTTACAAAGATGGAATGCACAACAGGGAACAAAACGATTAGGAGGATTTGTTTTTGCCCAGAAAGAAAAGTAAAGATTTTTTATACCAAACTTACGACCACCCCCCCCCCCCTTCCTGTCCCAAAACCAACAAAAAAAAAAAAGAAATGAAAATGATGATTCTAAAGAAAAGGCAAAGAACGATTCAATCTTAACCAGTCCGTCCGTTTTACAGAAACACATCGAGAGAGATTGCCAACACAACATTTTCAACCAATGTTATTATTTACAAAGATATCTGTTGTTAGGTTGGAATTATCACCATATTTAATATTGATATTTTTCTATTGTGGCTCTACTTTCAGTATAAAGAAGGCAGTTGGACTTATCAACGACCTCAACATAAGTAGATTTCCTTTGCTTCTTTCCAGAATTCTTCAAAAACTTCATTTAAAGGTTAGTCTTAACCGGGGGAATTATTCGGCATACCTTTATTATTCAGTAATTTCAGCTTTTTTTATTTACCCTTTAACTTTAGTCATAATGTTTTAGAAGAATGAAAGCCCTGATAATGATTGTTTGAAATGTGGAATATGGGACTTTGTGGCACAATGATCTGGTCTTCACTTTTACAACTGGAAGTTTTGAGGTCCTCACACGCCTGCCAGCCATTTTGTGACTTTGAGCAAGTCACCACACCCTTGATTTCTTATCGGCTTTTTTCAGTGGTTATTGCTTGGTTCATTTGTTTCCCATTGAAATAGACCCTTACAATAAATTCCTTGATTTTTGTGAATAAGAGGAGTTTTACAGTGTAACACCAATATATTAACTTATATCGACATTACATCAAATACCTGATGTTTTGCTATTTAACATGTGTGAATAAAGATCTCATAAATCTGTTCGCATTTGACCAGAAGACACTTATATCAACATAACAGTTGTTTCGCTAAATATAGTAATAGTTGTGTGGCTATGTGTTCTTGTGGTATGACACTTGCTTTCGAATCGGAAGGTCCTGGGTTCAAGCCTCGTTCGGCACATAGTTGAGTCCTTGGAAAAGGCTCTTTACTCACATTCTCTCACCATACGGTGTGAAATGAATACCTGGCCGTGAACAGCGTTGTCTCTGTCAGAAAAAAAATTGTAATATCGCCTAACAAGCGACATGTCTCGTTCTACATGTTACATGTTGCTGTTGGTCAGGGACCCCTTGTAAAGGGCTTTGAGCATGTTTAGTGGATATTGCATTATATAAAAGCTCAAAAAAAAAAAAGCTCAACTAAAAACAAGAAATTACGGGTCAATGGTATTTAGAGGTGAAGAAAATTGACTCAAAAAAAGGGCTCAATGAAATTTTGTCAATTGAGACAGGGCCATTTCAAATATGAATGTAGAAATCAGCGTGGAAGCCTTCATTGATGCAGTCATTTCTGACATCACAAATTAAGAAAACGTTTCTAATGATGAAGATGAAGAAACTCCAATCAACAGAACCTCTGTCAAGGGAAGCAGCGTTGTCAACAATCAAGAGCTTATTTTCGCTTTGCCCATCAACACACTGAAAGTGATGCCCTGACATTATTGACTAATTTATAAATGAAATTTACAAGATGATTTCTAACAATTATCCCTTCCTTTTTCATATCCATCGACAAAAGACCAGCAATGTCCCCAGTCTTCTTCAATGTCTGTCCTTTTAATAGCCCTTTTTTTTTTGACATAGCTTCATATTTGTCATTGATTTCATTTTGCTTTTTATTGTTTCTGTATGTTGTCAATGCTTAATAAATATCAAATATTTCTTCTATGATGGCGATATCAATTTATCTATCCTACATTGTATTTTACTTTTAATTTACAAATGTAAAGAAAATGTCCCATTCATTCATTCCACACAATAAGGGTTAGGATTTTTACTTAATGTAAAAAAATGTGATGACGATGGTGTCTCAGTTGTTGGAACCATTTTGATCATGGTCAGTGATAGATGAGTTGACAATTGTTACAAAACTCTGACCCCAGTTCCAAATCCTTGAGTGAGGCACTTTACAGATGTCAATCCTTTCGATTCAAGTTTGAATGATTACCCGACTATTGGCAGTTCCAGATATTGTAAGATAACTGGCCCCAGTTTATGGGCTGCTGGGGATATTAACGAAGCACTGTGTAGTGTATTGTACATGGTGAATCCAGGAAATGGGAAAATAAAAGTTGTTCATATTTCCCATTTTTGATGCCTAAAATAATGCTCGAACTCAAGTTCTTCAAGTGATAGTGATAGTGATTTATTCCCGCTACTGACCATCCTCAATGACTGTACGTTACTCACTTGGGGGTTGGTTATTTTATATTTAAAGTTTTCAATAACTAGTTTGGTCTTTACTTTCACTTCTCATACTTTTTAACTAACAGGAGGAAAGAACCTTCTCAGAAGATGAAGAGGAGAAACTTCAAGGAGCATTCGGAGTATCTCCGGCTGACCTTGAACTCATTTTGGAAACATTGGAATTCATATTACAACAAGTGAGGTTTTTTTTAGTTTTTGCTTTAGGTTTTGTTTGTTTTGTTTTTTTAGTTTTTTTTTTGTTTTATTAATTTTTTTTTCTGAACTGGTCGAGACCCTGCAATATTTGTGGAGAAACATGCATCTTAATTATTATACTACTGTATTATGGTGATTAACATAATTCTAGACAAATCTTTTGAGTCATCAAGGATAAAATCGGTCTGGTAATAAACTCTGTAGGTGCACGCAAATGAATCTGACAACAGGGTGGCAGATATTCTAAGTAACCATTTGAGTCAAAGGGTGATAGAATTATTATTAGTTGTAAAAAGGTTTGCTAGTTTCTCGTATATAAATCTATAAAAAATATTTTTTATAATTTTTAGATTTGCCATTGATTTTGTGTTTGTTGACAAAACTTCTATTTAGGTTGACTCAGATAACATCAAGTTTTGTTGATCTTTTTTCTCAATTCCTTTTTTAACTATTTTTTTTTTTGGTCCACACATTAGTAGTTCACCAGCAGCTCAAATGTAGATCTGGCAAGAGTTTTTGGAGAGTTGGAAACAGTAGTTGCTCTGTCTTCTCTGGAACTAAGAAAAATTGCATCAGCGGATTAATTATACTGTATCTCTAGGTCGCTTTGATCTCTAGAGCCTAGGTAAAATCAGTGCCATATATAACACCCTAGTTGCAAGCCATTTGAATGGTTTTATCAAAGCATAGAATGCACCATACTTTTACTTTGGTTAGCGATTCCATAATCTGGATGTTTCTGTAACATAAACAAATTGCTTGGGACGGAGTAGTTTGGATTATAAGTACATGACTGTATGTTAAACTGTGCTGATGGTTTTCCTCGGATCTGCTGAAATCTGGGATTTTGGAGTCAAAGGAGGAATTTCTTCCTTTTTAGAAAATGACATCCCCCACCCCCCACCCCCCATCCCCCGATCAATGTTTTGGCAGTGAGAGAATTGATGTGTGGTGATGCAATTTGCCACTCTCCAGAAGTTAGCTAGAGTATCAAAGATGATTTATCATCTCAATTGCTCTAAAGATGGGGGGTTAATGCAGTAAGAATGAGGCTTCTAAGTAATTGTTCAAAATGTTCCTCCTTTTTGACGTTTTGTCATCATCAGCACTGTTTAAATTGTCTTGAATACAAACCTTTTAACCTTGACCTTCTTGTATCGTTTCCTACAGGCTGCATATCACACATCTAAACCCCAAGTATTAGGAGAGCAATTAACACAATTGGAATTGCAGGAGGACAAGGTGAGCAAAGCAAAATCTAGAGCTGCCAAAATGAGTCAATAAAATGTATAGTAAAATAAAGGGAGTAAAAATTACTCTTATAAAAGATACGAAACAAAGTAAACGACGTTTCGGCCTTTGGCCCTATTCAGGAGAGCAAGAAAAGAATATCTGTTATATTACATTGGCATTGTAATTAAAACATTATAGGACATTTATCTAGCGCATTTCCATGGATTTACATGCTCAATGCGCTTCACAATGTTTTATTTATTCCCCCAGCAGGCCATATGAAACCATATTTCCATTTCATACAGCACAAGTTGCCTGTTAGATGTCCTTTTTTTGTGTGTGTGTTCCAACATGCTTACAATATTCATCACTGCTTTTAGTCATTCACACCTGAGTTAAGTGGAGTAATGTGTGTCATTGTCTTACCCAAGGACACAATATTGGGACTAGAAATTTCCATTCAACTATCACTGTTACCTATCTGACCACAATCCGCGCTTGACTTTTGTGACAAGATGAGACACGGTACTTCTGAAGACACTGAGTAGCAGTTGTAGTAGAAATAAAAATAGTAGTAGTGGTTGTAGTAGTAGTAGTAGTAGTAGTAGTAGTAGTAGTAGTAGTAGTAGTAGTAGTAGTAGTAGTAGTAGTACTAGTAGTAGTAGTAGTAGTACTAGTAGTAGTAGTAGTAGTAGTAATAGTAGTAGTAGTAGTAGTAGTAGTAGCAGTAGCAGTAGTAGTAGTAGTAGCAGTAGTAGTAGTACTAGTAGTAGTAGTAGTAGTAGTAGTAGTAGTAGTAGTAGTACTAGTAGTACTAGTAGTAGTACTAGTAGTAGTAGTAGTAGTAGTAGTAGTAGTAGTAGTAGTAGTAGTAGTAGTAGTACTAGTAGTAGTACTAGTAGTACTAGTAGTAGTACTAGTAGTAGTAGTAGTAGTAGTAGTAGTCGTAGTAGTAGTAGTAGTAGTAGTAGTAGTAGTAGTAGTAGTAGAAGTAGTAGTCGTAGTCGTAGTAGTAGTAGTAGTAGTTGTAGTAGTAGTAGTAGTAGAAGTAGTAGTAGAAGTTGTGCATGGAGATATGGCATTCATTATGGCAACCCTGCAAAATGCAGGATAAGCTGAAAGAAGTAGTAGTGGTGGTGGTAGTAGTAGAAGTAATAATATTAGTGATAGTAGAAGTTATAGTAATAGGTGTTGTCATTGTAATGTGATAGTAGTAGTAGTAATAATAAGGATAATGATGGGAGATAATCTGATATAGTATTGATGTTTTTTTCTCATCCATTAGGTCAAAGCAATCGTTGAAGCATGGAGTAGCGGTGCCAGGGAGTTGGTCCAGAAATTAAGGGAGAGAACTGTCTATCCAAAACAGGTCAGTAGCATCTCACTTACAGACCTATGTGGTGTGAGATTTCGTCATGTCTTTTCTTGCATGTCAGGGGTCGTGATAGCTCAGTTGGTAGAGCACTTGCTTCACAAGCAAAGGGACCGAGATCGATCCCCAGGTGCAGTTGAGATTATTTTCTGACCCCCCCCCCCCCCCCCTGTCCATCCAGCAGTGATTGGGTAGCTGGGTCTGATAGATCTGGTGGAAAGTTTTTTGCTTCTATCCCCCTGTATCTGTTTTCTTACATGCTTCTGTCTTTGTCTTTGAATGAGATTACTTGGTTTTGTCCTGGCTCTGGCCCGATACTCTAGCTGGGAGGGAAACAGTCAAATGTATAGTTAGAGTTTTGGGAGGTGATATTTTTGTCTTGTAAATCATCTCCATGTAATGCTCTGTATTATTTTTATTTTACATATAATATGATTTGTAAATATTTGAGTGTGTTCCTCTTAGTGGGGACCTGTGCTTGTGTCAGGATGAGACATTTAGGTGATCTCAAACTGAGTACACTGATAGTGTGCTCTTGGAAGCTACATCTGTTCCCTATTTGAAGCAATTCCCCTTTGTCTTATCTTTTCTTGGGTGCTTTAATTGTAATATAGAATTTTTTACTATCCCATTTTCTTCCTTATTACTGCCGCGGATTTGACCTAAATGTGTTGCAAGCGCTGGAAAACCCCTAAAAAAAAAACAAACAAACAATTAATTGTTTGAAATTTGGTTCAATCAAAGATAAGATAGATATTTTCGATCACCGATGCAACACCAAGACACAGCCACAGCGACAAAGAATGACAACCATCAAAACCCTTAAGCTTTTCCTTATAGCATCATTGTATGTCATGGACAATAGAGAAATTTAACGACCATTGCCTTTTTCCATTCTCTTTATAGTTCTATCAATCAACATCATTGCCATCAGTTATAAATAACAATTTGAAATTGAATGTAAGCTTCAATTTAATTTATGAAAACAGATCAAATGGACGTTTCAGGTTTCCCCTTTATCAACAAAACAGTTCTTTAATCGTTTATTCATAGCATCAGGTAGGATGCTATTCCAATTCAATACTGTTTTGTTGATAAAGGAGAAACCCGAAACGTCCATTTTTATCTGTTTTCGTATATCAAATTGAATCTTACATTCAATGTCACGTTGTTATTTATTTCTTCGAGCTTCGAGCAGCCACTTTACATTAATAATAATAATAATAATGCTGAAAACTTATATAGCGCTATAACTCCGAGACACCAGACTCTAAGCGCTTAAATTACAAATTACTTTGGCTGAAACATACTCATTCACACACACAAGCACACACACACACACACACATACACACACACACAATACAACACACAACACAAACCAAACCTATCTTGCTTCTCATACCATCTACTAAAATCGAAACAAATATGTTTTAAGCGAACGTTTAAAAATAGACAAAGATTCTTTTTCACGAATGCTCTGCGGTAAGGCGTTCCAAATAGAGGGTCCGAAATGAGAAAAGGATCTCATTCCAGCATTTTTCCGAATTCGAGGGACAACTAGTTTTGTGGAATCACTGGCCGAACGTAAGGGGCGGGGTTTTGAATATCTTTCAATTAGTTCTGAAAGGTAGGAAGGGGCAGTACCTTCAAGACAACGATACACTAAAACACAAGCTTTGAATTTAATTCTTTTCTCAACAGGCAGCCAATGCAGGTCATGAAGTAGAGGTCCGGCAGAGTCGCACCTACGCTTCATAAATACTAGTCTGGCAGCGCTGTTTTGGACAATCTGAAGACGTTTCAGATTGTATTGCGAAACGCCAAACAACAGAGCATTACAATAATCCAATTTCGATAGTACGAGGGACACAACCAGGTGCTTGGTCACATCCTCAGATATGAACCGTCTAATGGAAGCAATCTTTTTTAGTTGGAAAAAGAGAGATCTAACCAAATTATTAACCTGGTGCTCCATCGACAGTCCAGAGTCTAAGAATGTGCCAAGGTTTTTCACTTTGTCAACAATTTGAATAGAGGCATCCCCCAACTTCAAATCTGTTTCACTTTTCCACTTCCTGTTCCCCACATACAGCACCTCCGTCTTATCATCATTCAGTTTCAGTCTGTTCTCATTCATCCATTTCTTAACACTTTGGATACAATTTTTACTATTGGCTGATACTTCTTGTAAATTTCTCATATTGGAAACGCAGTACAATTGCGTATCATCAGCGTATTGATGGTAAGACAGACCAAAACTTCTGATGATTTTAGACAGAGGGCCAACGTACAAAACAAAAAGAACGGGTCCAAGTACTGAACCCTGGGGAACCCCACAATCAAGAAAGATTTCCTCCGATCTATATTCATCCACCGTAATAATCTGTTTACGATTAAACAAATATGACCTAAACCAATCAAGCGCTGCACCAGACACGCCATAAGTAATTTCAAGACGTTTGAGAAGAAGATTGTGATCAATAGTATCAAAAGCAGACGATAGGTCAAGCAAATTCAGCAAAGAACATGAACCATTGTCTATAACAGAGAGGAGATCATTAACAACCCTAACAAGTGCGGTTTCCGTCGAATGATGTTGCCTATAAGCAGACTGAAATTTTTCTTCAAGACAATTATTTTTAAGATGAGACAGTAATTGTTTCAAAACAAGCTTTTCTAAGATCTTAGAGAGAAAAGGAAGATTAGAGACAGGGCGATAGTTTTTTAAGTTCTCTTTATCGAGATCA